>NW_022631084.1:4630518-4973091 GCF_010015895.1 Lontra canadensis | reverse complement strand
AATTCAGAAGAAGAAAAAAAAATAATTGAAAAAGAAAAAAAATTAAATTAACTGCAAGGCTAAAGAATCATGGGGAGAAAGCCATGAGTTCCGTGCTTTGCTTTCTCCTCCTCTGGAATTCCACCGCTCTCCTTGGTATTGAACCTGCACTCCTTGGTAGGTGAACTTGGTCCTGGCTGGATTTCTTGTTGATCTTCTGGGGGAGGGGCCTGTTGTAGTGATTCTCAAGTGTCTTTGCCCCAGGCAGAATTGCACCTCCCTTACCAAGGGCCGGGCTGAATTATCTGCTCAGGTTTGCTTTCGGGAGGTTTTGTTCCCTGAGCGCTTTCCGTAGAGTTCCGGAGGACGGGAATGAAGATGGCGGCCTTCCAGTCTCCGGCCCGGAGAAGCCGAGAACCCGGGGCCCCACTCCTCAGTGCGCCCTCAGAGAACAGCACCCAATTACTCCCGTCACCCTGGCTTCCGGCCGCGCTCCGAGCTCACTGAGCCTGTGACCGGTTCAAGGTAACCCGAGTTTAAAGCTCACTCCTCGGCTCTGTCTCTGTAGCCGGCTTCCCCATTCTAATACCTGTAAGCTCTGCGACACTCAGACACCCCCGATCCGTCTGTAACCCTGCGGGACCTGAGGCCACGCTGACCCCACGTTGGCTTCACCCCGGTTAAGCCTGTGGAGCAAGGTCCCTCAGCGGAACAGACTTTTAAAAGTCCTGATTTTGTGCTCCGTTGCTCTGCCGCTTGCCAGCAGCCGGCCCCTCCCCCCACGGTCTATCTTCCCGTCGCTTTGGATTCACTTCTCCGCCAGTCCTACCTTTCAGAAAGTGATTGATTTTCTGTTTCCAGAATTGCTGTTCTTCTTCTCTTCGATCTCTCGTTGGATTTGTAGGTGTTTGCATCTTTAGATAAGCTATCTAGCTGATCTCCCGCTACCTGAAGTAGTCTCAGCCTGCTACTTCTCCACCATCTTGACTCCTCCTCCGAAATTTAAAATTTTTAAAATTATCAATGATTTGGGGTGTCTGGGTGGCTTAGTTTTTAGGCATCTGCCTCTGGCTCTGGTCATGGTCCTGGAGTCCTGGGATAGAGCCCCATATGGGGCTCCCTGCTCAGCGGGAAGCCTGCTTCTCCCTTTCCTACTCTCCCTGCTCATGTCCCCTCTCTCGCTGTGTCTCTGTCAGATAAATAAATAATATCTTTAAAAAAATCAATGATTTCTCTAGCTTTTCATGATGCATTTTAAATTATTGTTCAAGTTAACTACAAATAATTTTATTCTATCTAATGCATAAGGAACATATATCAAAATATTCATAATTCAAACTTGCCATCTTTTTTGTTGTCATATATACTTTTTTTAATCATTTTTTAAATTTATTTTCAGCATAACAGTATTCATTGTTTTTGTACCACACCCACTGCTCCATGCAATCCGTGTCCTAATACCCATATATACTTTTATACACATTGCAAATACACAACACTTTTTAAAATTTTTTTAAAATTTTTATTAACATATAATGTAACACATTATTATTTTTGCTTTACACAGTTATAAAGAGAAATTTAAGATAAAAAATGGGCTTTACTTTACCTTAACTTATTCTATTTTCAACACTCTTCTTTTTACAGAATCAAATTTATGACATAATTCTTTTGTCTGAAAAAATATATATTTACTTAAAATAAAAAAAATGCATGTAAAAATCAAGGATGACCAATATCAGAATAAAAACAGAATATACAGCTATTAAATAAGGAAAGGATGGGTGGAAAGAGTGAGTAATCAATTAATTAAAGAAAAGGAAAAGGAGAATAAAAGCAAAGCAACAGAAGCATGGAATTAACAAAAAATAAAAATTGGCACATAAAATGTTAACATATGTAAAATCAATGGTTACAATCCTTAGCTTCTCAAACTGAATGGTAAAAAAAAAAATCCAGATACATGGTATTGATGAGAAATACACCTACACAAAATTTAAATTAAATGTATAGGGAAGGCTCTAGTAAAGGAATGTGAAACTAAAGAAATGAAACTAAAGGGATAAAAGTAAAAACACATTTTGTACCAAAATAATTATTAGGAATAAATAGAGCCCTTAGTTATTGCTAAAATAAATAATATAAATAACGTGCAAAAATCTTGTATCTAGTTTCACTTCACAATATTTTCTATATATGCAAAGCAAAATTTGAGTCATTATAAAAATAATAGTCATAGTGGAAAATGTTAGTTGATTTGTTTCAGAAAATATTCAATTAAGGATACAAATTAAGGATATAGGTAGATCAAAAGACATGTGACTAGGTGGATATATACAGATTCTTACATTCAATAATTAAGCAACATTCAGGTTTTTCTTTAAGTACACACACAACAGTAACAAAATGAAAGTCATAAAAACAAAGATTGATACTATATAGATCTAATAGTCTGTCAAATTAAAAAATTAGTAATTAGTAACTAACCCAAATCTCAATATTTTGTGAAATTTAACGTCTGCATACTTCTAAATACCTCATGGGTCAAAGAAATCATAATAAAATTATGAGTATTTATAAAAGAAAAATAAGAAAAGCACTACATGTTCAAACTTGGGTGTAACTAATGCAATATTTAGATGTAAAGATACATCCTTACATATTTACATGTTTAAAGAAAAAAGTGGAATCTTAATGGAATACTACAAGGTAAAAATGAAAGATTTAATCATTCATTATCTATCTTCCTTCCAGAAAACTGTTATAACACAACAATAAAATATATGTAGCATATAAATTCACAGCTGTGACAAGGACAGGGAATAAATTTTGAAGAATGGAAAGAAAGTACATTAATTTTAACTGCCTTAAAAACTTGCAAACATGCAGAAAACTAATTGCTTTCATCATGGGAAAACTAACCAGAAGGATGCAGATACTATTGCCCTGACTCCTCCACCCAATCAACACACACAAGACCAGGTGTGAGAAACATCAAATTTCTTTAAAATTAGAGCTAGTGGTAGATGTAGGAGAGATATAGGACTGAAATTAGGAGTTTTTAATAGATGGGGAATTCTCTTACCAAGTTTGTCTAGATAGGAACTCCCTTCTCATAGCCCAGCACCCAGTAGAACCAGAGAAGTTTATGCTAAAGAGAATTTAAACCAGATGAGATTCGGGCTAAGGAATTCCCAAAGTTCTGGTGGCTGGGGTGAGGCTAAGTTGGTGGGGGTGTAGGAGAAAAACAGCTGCTGTAAATATCTACATACAAGTCTTAGTATGTGGATGTAGTTTTTACTTCTCTTGGGTAAATACCTAGGAGTAAAATTCCAGAGTGGCATCATGAGTCTTAGCTTTTTAATATACTCTCAAATTGTTTTTAAAATGTCTATTAATTTTCAAAGCATGACGATTTCAGTTGCTGTACATCCTCACTGATAACAGGATGTTGTCTTTATAATTTTAGCTTTCAGTAGATTTGGTTCTCACTGTGGTTTTAATTTGAACTTACGAAGTGGCAAATAATGTTTACAGTGTTTTTATATTTTTGGCATTCATACATCTTATGTTGTGAAATGTTTGTTGAAATTGTTTGCCCTTTTAAAATGACAAATATCTTATTATTGGGTTGTGTTTTCTTTTTATAATCTGGACATGTGCTTCATACTGCATATATGTTTTGCAAATACTTTCTCCCTTCATATTCTTTTGTGAATATGAATATGAAGGGTATCCCTTCATATTCTTTTATTTTTCTTTCTTTGTTTTACTGAATTTAATTCTCTTTCTTTTTTTTTAACAACAAACATTTATTTATTACTGTTTTGGAGGTTGGGGGAGGTTTGGAGGTTTGGGTTTGAGGTGGAAAAGCTAAGATCAAGGTGCTAGAATAGTCAAGTTTATTGGTGAAGGCCATCTTTCCTCTTTACAGATGGGCATCTTGTTGTAGCCTCACATGGTAGAGAGTAGAGAAAAAAGAGAAAGCTCTCTTATGTTTTTATAAGGGCATTAATCCCATCATAAAGTTTCCATTTTCATGACTCAAATATCTCCCAAAGTTACCATCCTCAAATGTCATTGCACTGGCTATCTAGGTTTCAATGCATGAATTTTCAGCAGATACAATCAGTACACAAAATGCCCCCTTGCTTTTCGGGAATAAATCCTACTTGGTAATAAGGTATCATCCTTTTAATATACTGCTGGGGTTTACTAATATTTTTTGAGGATTTTCACATCTATATTTATAAGGGATATTGATCTGTAGTTTTTTTTTTGTAGTATCTTTCGCTTTGATATCACACACCAGTGCTTCTCTCACAATATGAGTTGGGAAGTGTTTCCTCTCTTCTGCTTTCTGGAAGACGTTAAGAGATTATTATGAATTCGTTAAGTGGTAGAATTCTCCAATGAAGCCATCTGGCTCTAACACTTTCTTTATTGGAAAGTTTTTCATTACTGATTCAATACTTCCTTACTTCTTATAGTATTATTCATTTTTAAAAATTTCTTCTTGAGTCAGTTTTGGTAATTTGTGTGTTTCTAGAAATTTGTCTATGTTATTTAAATGACCTAATTTTTGGCATGTAATTGTTCACAGTAGTCTAATATTTTATTTCTGTATAATTGGAAGTGATGTCCTGCTTTCTTTTCCAACTGTAGTTATTTTGTGTCTTTTCTGTTATAGGTGCTGACATCACAAACACTTTCTACTCGCTGAGTTCCCTCTCAGCTGTGCCAGAGTCTTTGGGCTTGACTCTGAGTTCCCAGCCAATCTGACTGCAGTGTGCCTTGTTAGAAGAACTAAGGCTCCCCTTCCAATCCCAAGTAGATCCCTGGTGACTACTTTGGTCTTGCTTCCTTGGAATTTGCTTCTGGAAATTAGGAAAATTTGCAATGGGGGAAAGTGCGTATTGTAGAATGTGCCCAGTGGCAACTCCACTCTAAGGAAGGGGCAGGGTGTGTCAGGTCCCTGTTTCTGCCATAATGGTCAGAGTAAAGGACAGTGATGCTGATACTGGTAGGCAGAGGCCAGATGGCAGGCAGGTTTCCCAGAAGAGCTATCATGTCTACCCAGGAAGAGTCCTCGGTTTCCAGCCAGACCAGGCCACCAATCAATGGGAAGAATATGCCATGTTGGAGGGTGCTGCCCATGCTGAAGATAAGACATGTGAAATGATGGTTGTGGTTTTGTGAAACCAAGTTGTGGCCAGATAGGGATTCACTGTAGCAGTGTGGGTCCTGGGCTGATAACTCCCAGGAGACAGGGGAGCACTGGCTAGGAAGACTTGCTGAACATGAAGATAAGCCACTGGAGTAGAGGGTGTCCTGGTGCTGTTCCTGCCCCCAGACCATTCTGGAACTGGGTAAGGATTCAGCCCTGTAGTCACCATGGAAGGAGCTGACAACAGTGACATTTTCTAGGAGGAAACTGGTGTTGGATTTGGACTTAGGCGGGTGCCAAACAACACAGAAAGATGACGCTATACCCTTGGTCCTCCTGGGGCGCAGATGATCCCTCACCCTCCTTTCTAAACCCAGGGGCCCAAGGGAGTCAGCTGGCAGCATCTGCCCTTGGGGCACATCTGTGTCACATCAAATGGAGGGACTAATACAGAACAAGAGTGGACCGGTAGTAAGTGTCGTCTTGTGCCAGCTGCACTGGGCTTGGGCTCATCCCTTGGTGGGGCTCTCAAGGTGTGGCACCAAAGCTGAGGCCTCCTCTTCTGTGTGTGGTGTGGCAGGGGGAGATGGCGCGCGGACCAGTCTTCACCCGAGGTGCCAAGTGGTCCCTGAACACAGACCCAGCCAGTGGTGGGGACACCTCAGCCTCCTGCACCTACCTCACGCCGAGCCCTCCGAGCAGGGAGCTCTGGACGATGCTGAGGCTGGCACAGTTGAATCCGCAGATGTTCACATGCTGCAAACTTCACTAAGGAGCTGGAGTGCATTGAGCAACAGTTCCAGCTGGAGAAGTTAGCCCAGTGGGGCTGTAAAGCAGGAACAGGACCACTGGGCCAACCAGTTCCAAAGGTGCAGGAGAGGCCAACCTCTCCATCCAAGATCCACGATATTCCAGATCCTCGGGGGTGGAGGCCAGTTGCCCGTACCATCATCTTCCTGTGAGGTGGCCACAGGTGACCCCGAATTAAGGGAACCGAATGGGGGAGGGTCAGGGATGGAGCCGCATCTGCGGGAAGGCTGGACTTGGATATAATTCCAGAACCCAGCTGGAGGAGAAGCTGGGAAGGAGACCGGAGACGCCGGCTCCCGGTAGGCCGAGCGCATGCACATCAGGCCTGGGCCAACCCCAAGTATGCCCTCTAGAACTACTGTCCAGCCAAGGGCCGTGGAGGGTACAGAGAAACTAGACTTTCCAGGGCAAGGGCATGACTGTCTCTCCTCTGTCCCTCACTTCATTTACTTAATGATGTCTTCAGGAGAGCGTTTAAAAAAATTTTTGATAAAGTCTAATTTATCATTTTGCTTATTTTGTGTACTATCAAAGAAGTATTTGCTAATTGAAGGGCATATTATTTCCCCCAAGTTTTCTTTTAGAAGTTTCTGATTTTAACTCTTATATACAAATTTATATAATCCAATTGGAATTAGTATTTTCATATAAGACATAATGTAAGAGTGAGGATTTTTTTTTTTTTTGCAAATGAATGTAATTTTTTTATCTTTGATTGGAGAGACTATACTTTTCTCAATAAATTACCTTGGTACTTTAATAAAAATAAATTGAATATATGTATGTATGAGTCAACATGTGGACCCTCATTTATGTTCCAATGACATATATCAATGATTATGACAATATCATACTATCTCGATTATTGTAGATTTTAGTATAGTAGCATACCACAAGTCTTCCAACTTTTTTTAAAATTCATGTTGCCTTTTTTTATGTCATTTGATTATGAAAATAAATTGCAAAATAAAGTAGTCAAGTTCTAAAAAAAGCTTGCTGTGGTTTTGTATGGGATAACATTAAATCTATACATCACTTTGAGGAGAATTATCACTTTAACACAATCGAGTCTTACAAATCATGAACAAATGTGATTTTCCATTTTCTTGGGCCTGCAATTATTTTCAGTAAAGTTTTTTAGTTTTCAGTGTATGGGACTTGCATGACTTTGTTAGAATTATTCCTAAATATTTTCTTTGAATAATATTATGGGTGGATTTTTAAAATTAATGTTGATTACTCACTCTAGTATATATGATAGATTAATTGCTGTAAATTGATCTTTTTTCTACAAACTTTCTGAAGCCACTTAATTCTAGTAGTATTTTTAAAACCTTAATATTGTCTTCATATACACTAATGTATTTTGAAAATATTCTTTTAAAAGCTACTTTTCAGTAAGTATGCCTTTTATTTCTTTTTGCCTCATTCTTTTTTTTTATTTTTTTTATTTTTTTAGATTTTATTTATTTATTTAACAGGCAAATAGGCAGGCAGAGAGAGGAAGCAGGCTTTCTGCCGAGCAGAGAGCCCAATGTGGGGCTCGATCCCAGGACCCCGGGATCATGACTTGAGCCAAAGGCAGAGGCTTTAACCCACTGAGCCACCCAGATGCCCCTTCATTCTTGTGTCTTTGTAACATATTTATATTAACTTCCTTGAAGTCTTTAGCTGTTAAATTCAAAATCAAAGTCTTTTTGAAACCACATTTTATTGGCTTTTTTCCCCTTGAAGGTGGGGCTCACTTATCTGTTTCTTTACATACCAAGAAATTTTGGTTTATCTTTATTATCTTTTGACTGAGATATTGACATATAGTGTAAATTTAAATGTACATGTTGAATTGATACATTCATATGTTGAAATATAATTACCACTATATCTATGAGTTAACACCTCTGTCACATAACACTTATCATTTGTGTCTGTGCATGTGGTGAAAACAATTATGATCTAGTCTCTTAGCAACTTTGAAGTTTATAATACAGTACTGTTGGCTATAATAACTACACTGTGCACTAGATGGCAGGACATATTTATCTACTAGTTTCAAGGGAGATGTTGTTTAAGGGTAGTAATTCTGGTTTAAAATTGTGTATTTATATAGTTGGTTGCTGAGCTTTAGTAGGCAATAAACTTGCCTATATTAATATTTAACATTTGCCTGCACAGTTGTTGTTATTGTTTTTGCTGACTCTATGACTCTCTCCTGTACACAAGTAGTTTCTGCATAATATGATCTGGTATTTTCATTATTTACATACTGGATCTTATTCCTAATTATTTATAATGATTATCCTTTTTTTTCATTTTAAGAGCTTTTCTTCAAATTTGCTTAACAACTGATAAATTATTCTACTAATTTATTGCATTTTTTGTTTCTTATGCTTTTAGTTTGTTCTTTGTGCTGACTGGATTAACTCTGCTCTTTTTTTAGTGTAGATTTGAATGGATTTTTTCATTGACATGACATTTTTCCTTATTTCTTCTATTGAGTGTTTGATATTTTCTTGCTTTTTAATATTAGCCAGCTTTTCTTGTGATTTTAGATATTTTACATTGAAGTCACATATTCTTGCTTTCTTTGCAAACAGAATAAAATGAAAAAAGACTACAAAGATTACCACAAAATAGACAGTACTCTTAGTTCACATTTCAGTTTCTTAGCAAAGCTTTTTACTCTGTTTTTCAATTTTCTAGTTAGAGATAGAAATGCTGAATTTCTAGTACAATTCTTTGATTTTTAGCACCTTTTTTTTCTTTTCTGTTGGTTTCTTCTTTTTATTTCTTTTGCCTCACTTTCAAGTTCTTAGAGCTTTAATGGTACATGGAAAGTAAAGATTTCCCTTCTATTTCATGACTAGACGTCTCCAAATGTACATTGCCACTAATAGCCAATCCCTAATTTCAATTTCTGACTTGGAATATTTACAACTACCCACTCTACTTTTAAAGTATACCATGAACATGGAGAACATGGAATTTCAGAGGTTGAAGGAGGGGTGAACTTAACTTACAAGTGAATTTCTTAAGTGAGAAAATACATGTCTGCCATCTTCTCTGAGCATGCCCAAAGTTTCTTGGTCAGTGTATGATATACACTGTGATATGATGATATCATATGATGTGATGATATACACAATATAAAAATGAAACATCTTTCTAACTTTTTTCTTGGTGTCCTCATGAAGCAATTGTGGAATATGCCAAAACAAGTCTAGTTAGGTTTTTCATATTTGAGCTTCAGATACCTTATTAATAAGAGATTTCCCCTCATATTCTCAGATTGTTTTCCTATCTTTCTTTCTCTGCTTGCTAAAAGTTTTCATTTTTCTGTATATATTCATGCATAAAGAAGTTTGAGACCCTACATAGGTGTATGCTTAGCCATGTGCCATTTTGGTCTAGATCTGTCTAGAGGTACTCTCTACATGCTATCATGATTAAACCTCATCTATTCCCTTTGATGGAAAAATCTTCTTGATTTTCTTTTGTGAGGTTATGTGGGGAAGCTGAGCCATAAATTCTTCATCCCCTTCTCTTTTTTTTATAAGCCATCTCTATTTTCAGAGCTTTTTTTATATTTCCAAAAGTCTTATACCAGACTACATCCAAAAAAGATTTTAAGAACTGGACTCTACTTATGACAGGATTCCCAAGAGTTTATCAAATTTAAAACAATGGCATTTGCCTCAATGTATTCTGTTGCATTATGGATGAAAAGATATAAATTGAAGATAAGCTTACTGTGATTTTTTAAAAAAAAATTATTTATTTATTTATTTATTTATTTATTTATTTATTTGACAGGGGAGAACATACAAACAAGGGGAAGGGCAAAGGGGTAAGCATACTACTCCTGAGCATGGAGTCCATTGTGGGGCTCTGACCCAGGACCCTGAGATGATGACCTGAGCTAAAGTCAGATGCTTAACTGACTGGGCCACCCAGGCACCCCACAACTTACTGTAACTTTTAAAATTAAAAGTTGTGAGTAAAGAGAAATTACTATGTTAGTAATTATTAGATTGATTTGTCTTCCCTACAAGGCTTTAAATTATTTGAAGTATGGATAGTGTCCCTTTTCTTATCATTGATTCATTTGTACTAGCAGTAAATATCTATTGAATTAATTATTAGTATGGTGTTCTAAATTTGAATGAGCAAACACAATGAAGTATCACTCTATTCAATGTTTAAAAAGTAAATATTAATTTAAATATTGAAATTTATAAATGCAGATTAAATGTTATATCTTTTGCTTTTGCTGTTTAGAATTTGCTCAGAGATATGATGAATAGGGTCAGGAGGCCCAAAGTCTCATTTTGCTTTCTTCAGTTACTACTTCTATCACTCTGAGCAGGTATCTTTATTTCTCTAATACAAATTTAGTATCTCCAAAATGCTGATAGAATAACTGCACTGTCTTTTTTATGTCTTCTCCCCCAATGATTGAATATGGCAATATATGAAAAAAAATTAAGCTATTGAGTGATATTCAAATCATAATTAATATTACCATCCAATTTGGAGAATGATTCTGGATACATACATACTTATTACACACATCAATAAATAGAGAAGTGTATCTGACTATACAGTTCAGTGCATGCAGTGTCCTCTCAAATGACACCCTTGATTTCAATCACCCTGCTTGCCATTTCACCTTAGAACATTGCTAGATTAATCCATATAATCATTTTTATGTTTTTCTCATTGTCAGTAGAAAAGTAAAAATGACTTAGCATAACATGTTGAGTATTTCATAAGTTTTCTTTCTATAACTTTATATAATCTCATCTCTAGCTACTGAACTCTCTTCTTCTGCTGTTCTTTGTGTGTTTTATATTTTGCAGGAACCAAAACTGCTTGTAAATACCATGCCAGGGTCTTTCATGATTTGTTGTCTTTTTAAAAATATTTTATTTATTTATTTTTCAGAGAGAAGAAGGAGAGAGAGAGAGAGCATACAAGCAGGCAGAGAGGCAGGCAGAGGTGGAGAAAGAAGCAGGCTTCCTGCTGAGCAAGGAGCGCACATGGGACTCGATCCCAGGACCCTGGGATCATGACCCAAATCAAAGGCAGCAGCTTAACCCACTGAACCACCCAGGCATCCCTGATTTGTTGTCTTTAATCACAGCCTTCATTATTGCAGAAATAGCTGAACTTTTTTGATGTATCCATCAAAATTTAATATTCAAGTCCAGGATAAAATAGTACCTTATCTTTAAGTCATTCTATATTTTCCAGTCAGATTTAAATGCTAACTCTTTGGAGCAGTCCTATGATTTTGTTTAAACCTTTACATATTCATCAAACTGTGCATAGTTATATTGCTAATTTTATTCTATCTCTTGCTACATAATGAACCCTTTGAGAGCAGGAACTAATTGTTTTCAAATTTGACATAAATGCAGGCTAGTTTTCATTCAAATAATTTTGAGTTAAAATCATGAGCACTTATATAGTTATATGAGGCTAAACAGGTGATCTATCTTTCTCTCAGTTTGCATATTTATAAAATTGAGAATATAATGCCCAGGGAAAGACTTTTTAGAACAATTAAATTATATTGTTTATGTTATTATTATTGTTGTTTTGATTTTCTAACTTGTCAATCATAATATTCCTTCTCTTCCACTACTGTATTGAATCCAGCCCTCTGCTTAAATACACAAAAAGAATTTATTGAAAAAATTATTAGAAATTTGACTATATGCCTCTTTAGCTATGTTTTACAATACCACCTGTTGAAAAGTATATGCTCACTAATCAATGCTCATAAAGATTGACTAGACTTCAAGGACATTTATGGTTAGAGTCTGACCTTACATTTCAGTTAGGAATTGGGCTGCTGATAAAATATTTAAAACAAGAAGAGTTTGATATTAAATTTCTCATTAGGTTGTAATCAAGTTAAACACTGCATCTAAGTAAAAGGAATACTTAATTACTGTTGAATCACTGTGATCACTTGGTAACAATTTTGCTACTGTATTCTCATCAGGCATGACCTTCCATTCTGCAAAGTCTTCAAAATACTGAATGAACTGACCATTTATTGATTATACCTTCATACTAATGCAGTATAACATTTCACATGCAATTGGGACACTTATTACTTTGAAGAGTAAAGTGGCAGAATGAATCCCAGAGGGCTGTTAAAAGCAAAGAACACTGCAAAAAAGCATTGGATTATTTGACATTAAAATGAGCCCATGTTTTATTGGTAGCTCCTACCTGTCTTTCCAGACTTTTAAAATATATGTTAATCAGGCAATGTGAGGAGCCATCATAGAAAGTCACTGACAAAAGAGAAAACCTGAGGAGAGATTACTGTGCTATGAGTCAGCATGCCTGATTTTAGACTTTGGTGCTAGCTAAATGTTTTCTTAAGAGGGAGTTCACTATTTTGAGGCTCTGTGTCTTTATGAGTCAGATGAAGGGAATTGACTTGTAACCTCAAAGATGATTGCCAAATTAAAAAATTTTGTGTGGAGGTATTAAATACATCTAGTAGCTACACCTTAATATCTTTGTCTTTGTATAGAACTAGCTATATCTATCTATCACATATATCCGTGTATATGTATATTGAGATTGTAGGTATATTTACATTTGCAGTTGTCTGCATAGACATTATATAGCTTAAGGGCATTTAATATAAAGTATCACTATTCTGTACTCTCATTTTTGGAACATAGTACACAGCTTATTTTCCAATTAAACCATTTTGAGGATGGTAGTGAATAAAGAAACTTCAGTTCACAACACTTAGAGTCTCAAAAAATGCTCAATGGTTTATTTGGAAATATTCTTGAATGTTGTTAAATAAAAATTATCTTATAATTTAAAAACACAAAACAAAATATCTATTTAATTGAACTCTAGGGATATAAGAATCCCCATCAAATTTACCATATCATTAAATAAAAAAAGAGTGGATTATATTATCTGATGGTTGGTTTCTGTGATTGGAAATGCACTTCAGTCATTACTTTCTGAGCAAAGGATCTTTTACTTTAAGTACTTTCAGAGTTAGAATGATAATTATATTTCTTTGTTTACAGTCAGTCATGATATCTTGATATAACAGAACACTTTTTGAGCAAAATTGGTACAGTATAGACCTCATAAGAATGTAGGTGTCTCAGTAGCTCAAGCTGTTAAGTGTCTGCCTTCAGCTTAGGTCATGATCTTCAGGTCCTGGGCTCAAGTCCCCCATTGGGCTCCCTGCTCAGTAGGGAGTCTGCTTTTCTCACTCTGTCCAATAAATAAAATCTTAAAGAAGTTAAATATTTCAAATCTTTATGTAGGGTGACCTCTAGAAACTCAAATAAAATGTTTATATAATAGATTTCAAAATTCAGTATTATTCATAACAAAACTTTTTGCTTTAATCTTGGTGCTGGTATTGTGTTTTTTGATTTCTGAACTTTGCAATTTGAATAAGAACATGCTAATGATGGACACTTCCCTACTAATATTAAAACATGTTGTCATAGATTTATTACTACAACACAAATTAGCACATTACCATCCAAAAAGTGTTACCATCCAAAAAGTGTTAGGGATTTAGGAAAAAAAATACTTGACAAATAGGACAGGTATGTTTTATGCTTTTAAGATTATCCAGGGAGAGAATCAAGTCAAGATGGTGGAGAAGTAGCAGGCTGAGACTACTTCAGGTAGCAGGAGATCAGCTAGATAGCTTATCTAAAGATTGCAAACACCCACAAATCCAACGGGAGATCAAAGAGAAGAAGAACAGCAATTCTAGAAACAGAAAATCAACCACTTTCTGAAAGGTAGGACTGGCGGAGAAGTGAATCCAAAGCCATGGGAAGATAGACTGCGGGGAGAGGGGCCAGCTTCTGGCAAGCGGCAGAGCAACGGAGCACAAAATCAGGACTTTTAAAAGTCTGTTCCACTGAGGGACATCACTCCAGAGGCTAAACCAGGGTGAAGCCCATGCGGGGTCAGAGTGGCCTCAGGTCCCGCAGAGTCACAGAAGGATCAGGGGTGTCTGAGTGTCGCAGAGCTCACAGGAATTAGAACGGGGAAGCTGGCTACAGAGACAGAACCGAGGAGTGAGCTCTCAGCTCGGGGTTACCTTGAACTGGTCACAGATTCGGTGAGCTCGGAGCGTGGCCGGAGGCCAGGGAGAAGGGAATAATTGGGCGCTATTCTCTGAGGGTGCACTGAGGAGGGGGGCGCCTGGCTCTCGGCTCCTCTGGGCCAGAGACTGGGAGGCCGCCATCTTCATTCCCATCCTCCAGAACTCTACAGAAAGCATTCAGGGAACAAAAGCTCCTGAAAGCAAACCCGAGCTGATTACTCAGCCTGGCCCATGGTAAGGGCGGTGCAATTCCGCCTGGGGCAAAGACACATGAGAATCACTACAACAGGCCCCTCCCCCAGAAGATCAACAAGAAATCCAGCCAGGACCAAGTTCACCTACCAAAGAGTGCAGGTTCAATACCAAGGAGAGTGGCGGAATTCTAGAGAAGGAGAAAGCAAAGCACAGAACTCATGTCATTCTCCCCATGATTCTTTAGTCTTGCAGTTAATTTATTTTTTTTTTACTTTTTCAATTTTTTTTCGTCTTCTTCTAAAATTTTTTTTAACTTTTACCCTTTTCTTTTTTAACGTTTTTTAACTAGTTTATCTAATATATACATATACTTTTTTCTTTTTTATATTTTTTCATTATTTGTTTTCTTCTTTTTATTATTTCTTTTTTTTTTTTTCCCTGAACCTCTTTTTATCTCTTTTCTCCCCCCCACGATTTAGGATCTCTTCTGATTTGGTTAAAACGTATTTTCCTCGGGTCTTTGCCACCCTTTTAGTATTTTATTGCTCCTTCATATACTCTTATCTGGACAAAATGACAAGGCGGAAAAATTCACCACAAAAAAAAGAACAAGAGGCAATACCAAAGGCTAGGGACCTAATTAATACAGACATTGGTAATATGTCAGATCTAGAGTTCAGAATGATGATTCTCAAGGTTCTAGCCGTGCTAAAAAAAAATGTATGGAAGATATTAGAGAAACCCTCTCGGGAGATATAAAAACCCTCTCTGGAGAAATAAAAGAACTAAAATCTAATCAAGTTGAAATAAAAAAAAGCTATTAATGAGGTGCAATCAAAAATGGAGGCTCTCACTGCTAGATTAAATGAGGCAGAAGAAAGAATTAGTGATATAGAAGACCAAATGACAAAGAATAAGGAAGCTGAGCAAAAGAGGGACAAACAGTTACTGGACCACGAGGAGAGAATTTGAGAGAGAAGTGACACCATAAGCCGAAACAACATTAGAATAATTGGGATTCCAGAAGAAGAAGAAAGAGAGAGGGGAGCAGAAGATATATTGGAAAGGATTATTGGAGAGAATGTCCCAAATACGGCATAGGGAATAAGCATCAAAATCCAGGAGGTGCAGAGAACACCCCTCAAAATCAACAAGAATAGGTCCACACCCCGTCACCTAATAGTAAAATTTACATGTCTTAGCGACAAAGAGAAAATCCTGAAAGCAGCCCAGGAGAAGAAGTCTGTAACATACAATGGTAAAAATATTAGATTGGCAGCAGACTTATCCACAGAGACCTGGCAGGCCAGAAAGAGCTGGCATGATATATTCAGAGTACTAAATGAGAAAAACATGCAGCCAAGAATACTATATCCAACTAGGCTATCATGGAAAATAGAAGGAGAGATTAAAAGCTTCCAAGACAAACAAAAACTGAAAGAATTTGCAAACACCAAACCAGCTCTACAAAATATTGAAAGGGGTCCTCTAAGCAAAGAGAGAGCCTAAAAGTAGTATATCAGAAAGGAACAGAGACAATATACAGTAACAGTCACCTTACAGGCAAGACAATGGTACTAAATTCATATCTCTCAATAGTTACCCTGAACATTAATGGGCTAAATGCCCCCAATCAAAAGAAACAGGTATCAGAATGGATTAAAAAAAAAAAAAAAAAAAAAAAAAACTATATGTTGCCTACAAGAAACTCATTTTAGACCCGAAGACATCTCCAGATTTAAAGTGAGGGGGTGGAAAACAATTTACCATGCTAATGGACATCAGAAGAAAGCTGGGGTGGCAATCCTTATATCAATTAGAATTTAAGCCAAAGACTATAATAAGAGATGAGGAAGGACTCTATATCATACTCAAAGGATCTGTCCAAAAAGAAGATCTAACAATTTTAAATATCTATATCCCTAACGTGGGAGCAGCCAACTATATAAACCAATTAATAACAAAATCAAAGAAACACATCCACAATAATACAATAATAGTAGGGGACTTTAACACTCCCCTCACTGAAATGGACAGATCATCCAAGCAAAAGATCAACAAGGAAATAAAGGCCTTAAATGACACACTGGACCAGATGGACATCACAGATATATTCAGAACATTTCATCCCAAAGCAACAGAATACACATTCTTCTCTAGTGCACATGGAACATTCTTCAGAATAGATCACATCCTCGGTCCTAAATCAGGTCTCAACCAGTATCAAAAGATTGGGATCATTCCCTGCATATTTTCAGATGACAATGCTCTGAGCTAGATCTCAATCACAAGAGGAACTTTGGAAAGAACCCAAATACAGGGAGACTAAACAGCATCCTTCTAAAGAATGAATGGGTCAACTAGGAAATTAAAGAAGAATTGAAAAAATTCATGGAAACAAATGATAATGAAAACACAATGGTTGAAAATCTGTGGGACACAACAAAGGCAGTCCTGAGAGGAAAATATATAGCGGTACAAGCCTTTCTCAAGAAACAAGAAAGGTCTCAGGTACACAACCTAACCCTACACCTAAAGGAGCTGGAGAAAGAATAAGAAAGAAACCCTGAACCCAGCAGGAGAAGAGAAATCATAAAGATCAGAGCAGAAATCAATGAAATAGAAACCAAAAAAAAAAAAACAATAGAACAAATCGACAAAACTAGGAGCTGGTTCTTTGAAAGAATTAAAAAGATTGATAAATCCCTGGCCAGACTTACCAAAAATAAAAGAGAAAGGACCCAAATAAATAAAATCATGAATGAAAGAGGAGAGATCACAACGAACACCAAAGAAATACAGACAATTATAAGAACATACTATGAGCAACTCTACACCAACAAATTTGACAATCTGGAAGAAATGGATGCATTCCTAGAGACATATAAACTACCACAACTGAACCAGGAAGAAATAGAAAGCCTGAACAGACCCATAACCAGTAAGGAGATTGAAACAGTCATCAAAAGTCTCCAAACAAACAAAAGCCCAGGGCCCGACGGCTTCCCAGGGGAATTGTACCAAACATTTAAAGAACTAACTCCTATTCTCCTGAAACTGTTCCAAAAAATAGAAATGGAAGGAAAACTTCCAAACTCATTTTACGAGGCCAGCATCACCTTGATCCCAAAACCAGACAAGGATCCCATCAAAAAAGAGAACTACAGACCAATATCCTTGATGAACACAGATGCAAAAATTCTCACCAAAATACTAGCCAATAGGATTCAACAGTACATTAAAAGGATTATTCATCACGACCAAGTGGGATTTATTCCAGGGCTACAAGGTTGATTCAAATTCTGCAAATCAATCAATGTGATACAACACATTAATAAAAGAAAGAACAAGAACCATATGATAATCTCAATAGATGCTGACAAATCATTTGACAAAGTACAGCATCCCTTCCTGATCAAAACTCTTCAAAGTGTAGGGATAGAGGGCACATACCTCAATATTATCAAAGCCATCTATGAAAAACCCATGCAAATATCATTCTCAATGGAAAAAAAACTGAAAGCTTTTCCGCTAAGGTCAGGAACAGAGCAGGGATGTCCATTATCACCACTGTTATTCAACATAGTACTAGAAGTCCTAGCCTCAGCAATCAGACAACAAAAGGAAATTAAAGGCATCCAAATCAGCAAAGAAGAAGTCAAACTATCACTCTTTGCAGATGATATGATACTATATGTGAGAAACCCAAAAGACTCCACTCCAAAACTGCTTGAACTTGTACAGGAATTCAGTAAAGTGTCAGGATATAAAATCAATGCACAGAAATCAATTGCATTTCTCTACAGCAACAACAAGACAGAAGAAAGAGAAATTAAGGAGTCGATCCCATTTACAATTGCACCCAAAACTATAATATACCTAGGAATAAACCTAACCAAAGAGGCTAAGAATGTATACACAGAAAACTATAAAGTACTCATGAAAGAAATTGAGGAAGACACAAAGAAATGGAAAAATGTTCCATGCTCCTGGATTGGAAGAATAAATATTGTGAAAATGTCTAGGCTACCTAAAGCAATCTACACATTTAATGCAATTCCTATCAAAATACCATCCATTTTTTTCAAAGAAATGGAACAAATAATCCTAAAATTTATATGGAACCAGAAAAGACCTCGAATAGCCATAGGAATATTGAAAAAGAAAGCCAAAGTTGGTGGCATCACAATCCCGGACTTCAAGCTCTATTACAAAGCTGTCATCATCAAGACAGCATGGTATTGGCACAAAAACAGACACATAGATCAATGGAACAGAATAGAGAGCCCAGAAATAGACCCTCAACTCTATGGTCAACTCATCTTCAACAAAGCAGGAAAGAATGTCCGATGGAAAAAAGACAGCCTCTTCAATAAATGGTGTTGGTAAAATTGGACAGCCACATGCAGAAAAATGAAATTGGATCATTTCCTTACACCACACATGAAAATAGACTCAAAATGGATGAAGGACCTCAATGTGAGAAAGGAATCCATCAAAATCCTTGAGGAGAACACAGGCAGCAACCTCTTCGACCTCAGCCCCAGAAATGTCTTCCTAGGAACATCGCCAAAGGCAAGGGAAGCAAGGGCAAAAATGAACTATTGGGATTTTATCAAGATCAAAAGCTTTTGCACAGCAAAGGAAACAGTTAACAAAACCAAAAGACAACTGACAGAATGGGAGAAGATATTGCAAATGACATATCAGATACAGGGCTAGTGTCCAAAATCTATAAAGAACTTAGCAAACTCAACACCCAAAGAACAAAGAATCCAATCAAGAAATGGGCAGAAGACATGAACAGACATTTCTGCAAAGAAGACATCCAGATGGCCAACAGACACATGAAAAAGTGCTCCATATCACTCGGCATCAGGGAAATACAAATCAAAACCACAATGAAATATTATCACCTCACACCAGTCAGAATGGCTAAAATTAACAAGTTAGGAAATGACAGATGCTGGCAAGGATGCGGAGAAAGTGGAACCCTCCTACACTGTTGCTGGGAATGCAAGCTGGTGCAACCACTCTGGAAAACAGCATGGAGGTTCCTCAAAATGTTGAAAATAGAGCTACCCTATGACCCGACAATTGCACTGCTGGGTATTTACCCTAAAGATACAAACGTAGTGATCCGAAGGGGCATGTGCACCCGAATGTTTATAGCAGCAATGTCTACAATAGCCAAACTATGGAAAGAACCTAGATGTCCATCAACAGACGAATGGATAAAGAAGATGTGGTATATATACACAATGGAATACTATGCAGCCATCAAAAGAAATGAAATCTTGCCATTTGCGACGACGTGGATGGAACTAGAGGGTATCATGCTTAGCGAAATAAGTCAATCGGAGAAAGACAACTATCATATGATCTACCTGATATGAGGAAGTGGAGATGAAACATGGGGATTTTAAGGGGGTAGGAGAAGAAGAAATGAAACAAGATGGGATTGGGAG
This sequence comes from Lontra canadensis, assembly GCF_010015895.1. NCBI lineage: Eukaryota > Metazoa > Chordata > Mammalia > Carnivora > Mustelidae > Lontra > Lontra canadensis. The sequence goes on along the minus strand of NW_022631084.1, from coordinate 4,953,353 downwards.
AGAGACAATACATAAGTGACTCTTAATCTCACAAAACAAACTGAGGGTTGCTGGGGGGAGGGAGGTTGGGAGAGGGGGTTGGGGTTATGGACATTGGGGAGGGTATGTGCTAAGGTGAGTGCTGTGAAGTGTGTAAACCTGGCGATTCACAGACCTGAACCCCTGGGGATAAAAATATATTATATGTTTATAAAAAAAAAAAAAAAACAACTTAAAAGACTCTAGGGGCACCTGGGTGGCTCAGTGGGTTAAAGCCCCTGCCTTTGGCTCTGGTTGTGACCCCAGGGTCCCGGGATCAAGCACCTTGTCAGGCTCTCTGCTTTGTGGGGAGCCTGCTTACCCCAACTACTCTGCCCCGGCCGCCTCTCTGCTTACTTGTGTTATCTGTCCAATAAATAAAAATTAAAAAAAAAAAAAGATTATCCAGGGAATAGCAGGATATCTTCCAGTGAAGTAATTGTTTTTTTTCAGAAGAGAGAGATACTGAGATGAAATAAAAACGAAAGTTTGGGCTTTTGTTCCAATTCTGGCACTTACTATATGGTCTTGGGCATGCTACCTCCCCTCTTTATGTCATAGGCTTTTGTGTAGATTCAAAGAGAAACAATACAGAAAGTTTTTAAAATTATATTATAACAGTATTAAAAATATATTTTATTATATTTTTTAGATTTTATTTATTTATTTCACAGAGAAAGACATCACAATTAGGCAGAGAGGCAGGCAGAGAGAGAGGGGGAAGCAGGTTCCCCGCTGAGCAGAGAGCCTAGTGCCTGGCTTGATCCCAGGACTCTGAGGTCATGACCTGAGCCGAAGGCAGAGGCTTAACCCACTAAACCACCAGGTGCCCCTAAAAATACATTTTTAAAATTAATCTTAATCCTTTCAACCCAAAGCAAGATGTGTGTGTGTGTGTGTGTGTGTGTGTGTGTGTGTATGTGTAGTCAAGTTTTTGCCACATGGATATAAGTCCTCATAGTTAAAATCAAATACATAATTCTGTTTTTAATTTTTGAGATGACCTGATGGACAAATATATTCATTACACACCAAGATCTTTCTTGGATTGGCTTGAAGTTCAAGGTATGGTGATACAAAAATGAGAAAATGAAGTGGTAGGTGTTTTTTAAAAAATATTTTTAGTGTTTCAGTGACTACTTTGGACATGAGGTAATCTGTAATTTTTCGTATTTCAGAAGAACAACGTAAAAAAGAAAACTAATTTTGTATTGCCTTCACACTTAATTGAAATACCAGTAAAAGCCAAAACTAATAAAAATATTTCCATAATCATTATCAAGTTAACACTGATTACTTTAGCCTCTGGAATACTTTTTTCCTCCAGGCTTGAGTGAACAACATAATGAGCTTTAATATAAAGAAAATGTGCAAAGTAAATAGCCAAATCTTTGGAGTCAAGCAATGTGATTTTCAAGCTGTTTGATAAGGAACTCGTATTTTGTTGTTTTTTTTTTTTAACCGATATTCATAATGCAAAATAAGTGAAGTGCTGAATAAATTTAAGTTTTCTTGCTTGTATTCAAAGTTACTTTTGTATGGACATCTGTACTGGAACCTTGAGAAAAGCTTGCACTAAAGTGCCTAAGCTTCTAGCAATTGGAATCTGTGAAACATAAGTTAAGATGAGTAAGATGATTTATGATCTCTTCATTTAGAACAAATGTAGTAGAGGTCCAATTATCTTTTCTGTCTTCACTGCTTTGCTCCTAGAGTTGATAAAAATAAAGACAATATGCCAAGTATCCACTGGCCTTGATTAGAATTGAAAATACTGTCAAACGCTGAGCTTTTATTTCATCAAATCACACTCATGTTATATTCTTTCTTTCATTGAAAAATACAGCAAGATTTTTATGACATTTCTTCAAATGAAGGATAGATGAAAGGGATTAATCAAATAGGCCCAAATTTATAGATCTGGTGAGCTGGGAGATGTTGTACCTGCAGGCACTTTAGTTAAGAGCTCCTAATTATGTTTAAGGGACCAGTTACCTGTTTAAGGTATACTTAGTTTCTGGGAAGATTTGGTATTGCCATGCTATATATGCAGATACAGACATAGAAAAGTGTATGTAAGTACACATCTGTATGCATATGTTTACATATATATATGTATGCACATCAATTTACACATATATTTGCATATATTTGAATATATTTGAATGGTTCTTTAAATATCTTATGTCTAGGAAAGAAATAGCCTATGATAATAGAATAAACTGTCTATGAGTATGTTTTAAAGCTGTTTGATTATATGACGTGTATATTCTGCTTACTCCAAAATACCCACTGTGAAAAATCTAGTGTTTTCTTTCATATATACATTCAATGTTTTTTAAAATACGTTTTGAATATGAATTCATTCTTTCTTTAATTAACATATAATGTATTATTTGTTTCAGGGGTACAGGTTTGTGAATCATCAGTCTTCCACAGTTCACAGCACTCACCATAGTACCTACCCTCCCCAGTGTCCATCACCAGCCACTGTATCCCTCTCCCCAACACCCCTAGCAACACTCAGTTTGTTTCCTGAGATTAAGAGTCTTTTATGGTTTGTCTCTCTCCCTGGTACCATCTTGTTTCATTTTTCCCTCCCTTCCCCCCATGACCCTCTGCTCTGCATCTCAAAATCTTCATTTCAGAGAGATATGATGATTGTCTTTCTCTGATTGACTTATTGTGCTTAGCATAATACCCTCTAGTTCCATTCACATTATTGCAAATAACAAGATTTCAGGGTTTTTGATGGCTGCATAGTATTCCATTGTGTATATATACCACATCTTCTTTATCCATTCATCTGTTGATGGACATTTAGGCTCTTTCTATACTTTGGCTGTTGTGGACATTACTGCTATAAACATTCCATTGTATGTGCCCCCTTGGATCACTACATTTGTATCTTTAGGGTAAATACCCAGTGGTGTGATTGCTGGGTCATAGGGTAGCTCTATTTTCAACTTTTTGAGGAACCACCATATTGTTTTCCAAAGTGGCTGCACCAGCTTACATTCCCACCAACAGTGTAGGAGGGTTCCCCTTTCTCTGCATCCTTGCCAACATCTTTTGTTTCCTGACTTGCTAATTTTAGCCATTCTGACTAGGGTGAGGTGGTATCTCACTGTGGTTTTGATTTGTATTTCCCTGATGCCAAGTGATATTGAGCACTTTTCATGTGTCTGTTGGCCATTGACATTTAATGCAATCCCTATAAAAATGCCATCAACTTTTTTTCAAAGAAATGGAACAAATAATCCTAAAATTTATATGGAACCAGGAAAGACCCCAAATAGCCAGAGAAATGTTGAAAAAGAAAACCAAAGTTGGTGGCATCACAATTCCAGACTTCAAGCTTCTTTTTAAGGGCTACTTTAGTTTCAGAATATCAAACTGCGTCTTTGCAGAATGATTCATTCAGATATTTGGACAAAACACTTCATACAGTAAATCTGGAGTTTTTCCATTTAGCTACACATTATTTTTAAAGTGGACTTCCTTAATATGAAATGAAGTCCTGCTGGGAAAAGGAAAAAGGAAACTGCTACTCTCAGAAAAAAAATTAAATAGTTGTAGCATTCTCTTTTTTTTTTTATATGTTGCATAGAATTTTACTTCATACCTAATTTTTATATGAAATATCTAAACAATTTCTGCTGTAAAAAATTCTGATTTTAATAAAGTATAAGCTTTAGATATTTGACATTGATGTCTCACCTCATTTTTGCTGCTGAGTGTACATATTATTTATATATGTTAATACTAAACATGGTCATCAATTTTCATTTTAATCAGGGAGATTATGATGTCCTTAAACCATCCTTTACTTGTAATACACAAGTTTCTATTATTGAATATTTTCCCAACTAAACTTTATACTTATGCTAAATGTCAAGAAATATGTAATGCTGATGGAAAACTTTCTAAAATTGCAATGTATTTTCACATTCAATTTTGAAATATATTTTTATGTAAATGTACATGCAAATCTTTGGTAAAGATGAGTTATACAAGATAATACAGTGTTTAGTGGATATTTTTGGTTTGAGGCTCCTATCTCTGATCAGTTTTGACAGTTTTTAAAAATTTCCCTAGCATACAGTTATAAAAAGTTATTCTTTTTCTATTTCCCTATGGCTACTATCACTGTCATATTTAAATTTCTATGTTCCAATTCAATTTTAATGAAATATGTATTTCATAGATTTTCATCAAATAATTAAAAACAACTTAGGATTCAGAATTTTAAAACTTTTCTCCCAATTCTTCTAATCTAATAAAATCATTATTTTATTTTATTTTATTTTATTTTTTAAAGATTTTATTTTTTTATTTGACAGAGATCACATGTAGGCAAAGAGGCAGGCGGGGTGGGGGTGGGAAGCAGGCTCCCTGCTGGATCAGAGCCTGATGTGGGTCTTGATCCCAGGACCCTGAGATCATGACCTGACCCAAAGGCAGAGGCTTTAACCCACTGAACCACCCAGGTGTCCCAAAATCAATTTTTAAAAGACAATTATAAAATTTAATCATAGTGGTAATGAAAAAAATATGAATGTTAATGTAAATATTGTTTGAATGAGAATATGCATATCTGACCAAAATGATATATTAAAGAAAATTATTTTTGGTTTTAGGTCTTCATATGCTATCTTCTGATTTTTATGGCTATGTGCAAAGTGCTATACTAGGAACTATACTTTTGTATTCATAATAGTTCAGTTTTTATATTCACTATATTTACTTTTTCACATTTATGTATCTCTGAAATTTGCTTTGCATAAAATGACTCATTTCAGACTATACTTCAAGGATCATCTATCCATTTAATTATTTATTTAACAGATGTGAATCAATTAATATGTAGAATATTCTACTCTACTTGTTGTAAGAAGATGTTAAATATGAATCAGAGGCCAGAGGCTGCCTTCAAGCAGAGGTCATGTATTAGTAGAGAAATAATCATACTTTTATTTTAAAATCATAATACAATTAGATAGATGCCATGAAGGAGGTAGGACTGTTGGTAGGATTAAATGGGAAGACATGTATAAAATGTGTAGGACAGTGCTAATAAAGGTTTGATAATGATGATGATGTTGGTGCTAGTGGTGGTGGTAGGAGTGATCATAATCATCTGCACATATTGGTATACGACTTGAATTTGTCTAGATCCTCATTCTGACTCCCTATTTCTAAGTGTCTCAAAGTGGCTTTTCTATTTTCTCACAAACAAACATATTTCTTGTCCTTTCTCTTATATGTATCTATAAGAAGACTTAACACAATGAATCAAACTTCATAATCCACTTACATCTGAGTGAGTCAAGCAACCCAATTTTTCTCTTTCTACTTCAGTTTTGCTATCAAAAATGGCAACAATTCTAAAACTATTTACTTCATAATAGTGTTTTCATTATTAACTGAGTTAATCTATTAAATTAGAAAGTTGTCAATGTATAGTAATTACTTTATAAATGGAGTTATTTTTTATTGTGAAACCCCTCAGCTTCTCTTTGCAATTACAGGTTAGTGGATACTGAGTGTTCCCAATTCGTAGTTCCCTTTGTTTATATACTCTGGAAACTTCTTGAGTGCCTAGAATGTTGCACTCAGCTAACCTTATCTCAGCTATCTCCTGTCTTTTGCCTAGAAGCTGATTTTTATAATGAAATCAGCATCGGTGCTGGAGCCAGGGATACTTTGATTGATTTCTAGTCTACTTATTAAATATACAACCTGAAGAATATTAATTTAATATGTTTGTCTTAGTTACCTTGACTGTATAAGTGTCATAGTCCCTTGTTGCATAATTTTCATGAACATTGAGTCAAAGAACAGAAAAATGTTTTATGCAGCTCTGGCACTGGTGGTGCTTCTCCTTATTTATCTCCCACCAGATTCCTATGTGCTATTGACACCCAACAATAATAACAACAATGTTCTTCAATCTAATTTGTTTTTTTAAATTTTTATTTATTTTTTTACTTTCTTTTCATTTTTCCAGAATTCATTATTTATGCACCACACCCAGTGCTCCATATAATACGTGTCCTCCATAATACCCACCACCAGGCTCACCCAACCCCCCACCCCCCACCCCTCCAAAACCCTCAGATTGTTTTTCAGAGTCCACAGTCTCTCATGGTTCATCTCCCCCTCCAATTTCCCCCAACTCCCTTCTCCTCTCCATCTCCCCATGTCCTCCCTGTTATTTCTTATGCTCCACAAATAAGTGAAACCATATGATAATTGACTCTCTCTGCTTGACTTATTTCAATCAGCATAATCTCTTCCAGTCCCGTCCATGTTGCTACAAAAGTTGGGTATTCATCCTTTCTGATGGAGGCATAATATTCCATAGTATATATGGACCACTTCCTTATCCATTTGTCTGTTGAAGGGCATCTTGGTTCTTTCCACACGTTAAGGAAAACTCTGCCCATTACTTCAGAAGTCTCTAAACATCTAGGATCACAAAACATGATGTTTCCATAATTAGAAGTGATCTTACCAACAATAACAGAAGTGGTTCAATAGCCCCATACAGCTTGTATCATTTGTTGTTACACAGTCAAATAAATAGGTTGACTGGTTATTTCCTCAACAATTATAAGGAACTTAAATGGAATATAACTGTAGTACTATAGGCAGAGCTTACTTTTTCATTGGTGAGAGGAGGAGCAGGGCCACAGTAATTATAAGCAGCAAAGGAGAGGTGAAACTAGTATTTGTCTGCCTAGTACCAGCATAAGTGGGTGTAAAATTAAAATATCAATTTAACACTGAAGGTTACTGTGCTTACATAATGACAATTAAATACAAGCTTTAAACTATACCATCATGTTCATTCACAGAGTAGCTAAATGGTGAGATGTCAAAGGAGTCATGAATTTAAGAAGAATGCTTCTAACTGAAAATAACTTCTACAGTCTTGACATAGGATAATGAGAGAAAGTGTGACACAGAGAGCTAAATAGATAAACTTTATACACCATTATTTCATAGAAGCTATTTTAACACATACCTTTAATCCTACTCAATTAATGTATTTTTTTGAGAAAGGAAAAGTTTTTACCTACTTATGTGTCAAAGCTCACATATGCTACAACTAAGATTAAATTATATTTCTGTCTTCCATTGTTTATGTATGCTTATATCAGCTACAACAGACCTAAATGTCATTTTTTAATATTAAGGATTATGGATAAATTTAAATTAGAGAATATTTATATGTATATGTGCATATATACATGTATAATCTACAACAAGATGCTTAAAGCACTTTTGTTTTTGTTCTACACATATAAACATATAACTAACATTTATATATATAGATACCTATATATATTCAGGAAACAGAATTGATGTTATTTACCACTTCCAATGTTTACTCAATCTAGAAAACTGTAAACCAATAAGACATTTAATAGATAATCTCTTAGTCAATAATACAAAAAAAAAAAAGTGGAGAGGATACAGATTTCTCCTTAAGGAGTATTCTATAAGGATATCATCCTAGAAAATTGGGGTTTTCAGCCACCAAATACAAACTTATCTCATTTTTAGAGAGTAAAGAGGTTTATGAGCCTGGATTGGCTGAAAACAGAAGGATGGGGAAACTGTTACAAGATAGAAACTTGATTTCAGCAGGTATATTTAGTGCAAGAAAATTCTTTAACCATCTGGAAGGTATAAAAACAGGAACCATTTTTCCCCCAATGTGCCATCTTATAATGGAGCCTCACCTTAAACCCTTATACCTTCTAAACTCCATTTTTACTCCCACATAAAATATGACTGAAAAGAAAATTTCTAAGGGAGAAACAAAAATTATATACGAAGTAGTCAGAAGAATATAAATAATCCAGGTAGGAGTAGAAATCAGTAAAATAGAAAATAGGAAACTGTATACAAAGAAGTCAAAATCCTTAGAAACAATAAAATTGATAAAATTTTAGCCATATAGATCAGACAAAATAGGGTGAAGACATGGATTATTATTATTAAGAGTGAAAAATGGGACATCATTATATTTCTATATACATTAAAGGCTGAAAAAGAAATACTATGAACAACTTAAACAATGACTTAAACATCTTAGGTGAAATACATGATTGTTTTTTGAAAGTAACAAACTACCAGAGGTCACTCAAGAAGAGATCTATGACCTGAATAGCACTATATGTAACATAAGAAATTAACTTTTTGGAAAAAAAATTAAACGAAAGCTTTAGACAGTAGTAAGAGACTTCTGCAAATTTTAAGGAGAAATAATAACATGTTACCACACTGTACACCAGATAATGGACCATGACAAAAGTCAGCATTGCCCTGACAACAAAAACAGGCAAACACATTCCAGAAAACAAATACTGGAGATAGGATCCCTCTGGAACACAAACATTAAATTTTCAATAACATTTTATAAAGAGACAATATAACATAATCAAGTATGGTTTATCCCAGGAATGAAGTGTTGGCTCAACATTAGAAAATGAATTGAGGTAATCAACCACGTTAACACATTTTTAAAAATGAAAAATCAGCTCTTCTAGCTTTTCCCTTCATTACTAAAGCCAGTTCAAAACTCCCCTTCTCAGGACAGCCTTCCCTGCTTGACCTCATCTGTTTATGTTCTTTTAGATTCAGCCCTGGAGTGCTCAGAGTTACGATCTGTTTGCTCCAATAGCTCATATTGCACTGAAGCTGCAATTGGGTACACCCTGACCCCACTTGTCTCTGCCTGGAAGTCACCATGGCCTGGGAGCTGGACCAGCTTTTATCTTCACTCTGCCTGTAGAGTGATACATCAGCTGGTTCACTCAACCTTTCTGAACTCCATTTTCTCTGGAGGGATTTCCAAACTCTAGATTTTCCTCATCTCCTCCCTGTGACCTAAAGGAACAAGATTACACAGAGCAATGGAACTTGGGCTTGAACAGCATGTTCAAGGTTTACCTGGTGGGGAACAATTCCCAGAATTTCATCATCTCCTCTACCTCTATCCAAAGAAAAGCAGACATTTGCATTGGGCTGGCCATCCCCCTAGGCTCTGAGATGGTGGACCACTATACCTTTGGCCTCTTTGCCACTGAGATTGTGCCCAACCATGTGGGCTATGCCAACATGAAAATCATTCTCATCAATGAGAATGACTACGTGGCCATCTTCAGCCAGCCATTGCACAATGTCAGCTTGTATAAGAATGTCAGCAAGGGGACATCTGTACTAACAGCCCTGTAGTTCTGGACCTCTTGTGAAAGAGTGTGGGCCTGCCCTGCTATCCTTGCCTTTGCTATGTGCTGGTTTCTCCACATCACTTTTGAGAGCCTTCATTTCCTCATCTGCAAAATGGGCATTCTATGGGACGCCTGGGTGGCTCAGTGGGTTAAAGCCTCTGCCTTTGGCTCAGGTCATGATCTCAGGGTCCTGGGATTGAGTCCCGTATCATGCTCTCTGCTCAGCAGGGAGTCTGCTTCCTCTTCTCTCTCTGCCTGCCTCTGCCTACTCACGATCTCTGTCTCTCAAATAAATAAATAAAATCTTAAAAAACAAAACAAAACAAAACCCAAAATGGGCATTCTCCAGGGTACAGTCAAGAGATGTGAATGGTGGACGTAAAGGCATTCCTTGGGCAGCCACACCCACCACCATCTCCCAGTGACCCCCCAAGGTCCTTCCACAGTTCGTAGCAGGTTGCAAGTTTTGTGGCCATACCCCACCACACTAGCGAGGCCTGACCTGGCTCTCCTGTCCTACCATTTCCTGAGGTCAGCCTGATCTTTCTATCTGCTTTGCTGCATGAGAGCTGAAGTTACAGCTGCCTGCTCAGGGACTCTGAAATTCCTCCTCCCTGACATTTTCTGGGATGTTATTAAAATGTTTCATGGACAAAAAATATAAATAAAAATGAAAAACCATATTATCATCTTAATAGGTGTGGAAAACAACATTGAAAAAATTTAATGCCCATACAGCTCAAAAACTCTCAAAAGACTAAGAATATAAGGCAGTTTTTTCAACCTGCAAAATCATGTCCACATTTAACCTAGAGCTCACATCATATTCATTGGTGAAAATCTTTGTGTCTTCCCCCTTAGATCTGGAATAAGATCTTCATTTTCATCACTCCTATTCCAGATCATATTGAATGTTCTAGTCAGTACAATAATAAGGCAAGGAACAGAAAAATAATGTTGAAAATCTTAAGGAACCTACAGAAATTCTATAGAACTAATAGTTGCATTTAGCAGGGAAGTATTTAAGATAAACACACACACACACACACACACACTCTACACTGCACTAGCAACAAACAACTGGATGTTGAAATTGAAAAGTCATGTAAATATCACCAAAATACAAAACGTTTAAGTATAATTTAACAAAACATGTCAAGCCCTGTATCCTGAACACTGTAAGTTACTGCTGACAATAATTTATGAAGATCATAATAAATGGAGAGATGAGCACTGAAAGACACCATATTGCTATGATAATTATATTGATCTGTTCAGGACAATTTCAATTACTATTCTCGAAGAATGAAAGTGATTTATCTAAAATGTATTTAAAATTCAAGGAACTGATAACAAGCAAAGCAATTAGAAAAAATAAAAACACAATGGATAATGTACACTTACTATAAAGCTATAGTGACAAAGACTGTTATATTTGTAATAAAGATATGTGTATAGATCAAAGGAACATGTATTTGATAAACTGAATATTTTTTAAAGATTTTATTTATTTATTTGACAGACAGAGATCACAAGCAGGCAGAGAGGCAGGCAGAGAGAGGACGAAGCAGGCTCCCCACCGAGCAGAGAGCCCGATGTAGGGCTAGATCCCAGGACCCTGGGATCATGACCCGAGCCGAAGGCAGACACCTAATTGGCTGAGCCACCCAGGCACCCCATTGATAAACTGATTTTTGTCAGAGTTGACAAGGAGATTCAATAGTTAAAAGATAATTTGTAAATATACGGTGTTAAAAAATAATGGATGCCCACATGTAAAGTGAAAAAAGAAACTTATACATTTACCTTTCACATACACACAATAAATAAAAATGACTCCTAGACCTAAGGTAAGAAGCAAAACTAGAAAACATTGGAAAAAACTCCGTGTGACCCTTATTTAAGCAAAGATTTCTAAGATTAAACTGAAAAATGTAAAAGCTAGGGTCTCTGGATGGCTCAGTGGGTTAAGCCTCTGCCTTTGGCTCAGGTCATGATCTCAGGGTCCTGGGATGGACCACATCCAGCTCTCTGCTCAGCAGGGAGCCTCTTCTTCCCCTCTCTCTGCCTGCCTCTCTGCCTACTTGTGATTTCTCTCTCTGTCAAATAAATAAATAAATAAATCTTTAAAAAAATGTACAAGGTATAAAAGAAAAAAATTTGAATTTCTAAAACATTGAAAACTTCTGCTTTCAAAGGATGATCTTAAGAAAATTGAATGGCAGTCCAAAAACTGGCAGCAAATTTTGCAAAGCATGACTCTAAGGAAGACTTGAGTCCAGAATATATAAAAAATCCCTACAAGTAAATATTGGAAGAAAAATGTCCTCAAAAACCCAGACAAATATTTGGATGGGTGTTTCATCCAAGAAAATATAGCAATGGGATATTAGTAATTGCAAACATGTTCAATATTAATAGGCATTGAATCAGGGAATAGGAAATAAATACTCCTGCCCATCCTTTACATTGGCTAGAAGTAAAGAGATAGTCACAAACAAGTGTTGGAGAGGATGTGGAACAAACAGAACTCTTTTACATTGCTGGTTGGAATAAAATGGCAATGGATATTTTGGAAAATGAATTTGGCAAATTCATTGTCATATAATTATCATGCAACTTAGCAGTTGCTCTTTTAGATATTCACCCAAAAGAAAAAAACGATATCCACAAAGAATTATAGTTAAATGTGTATAGTAACTTTATTCATAACAGAAAAAAAACTGGAAAAAAAACAAATAGGCCAATTGTATCCATAAAATAGAATACTACTCACCAATATAAAGGGACAGACTATTGATAAATGCAACAATATGGGGGGACACAGAATTTTTTTGTTAAGTGACAAAAGCCAAACACAAAAACCTACCTACTGTATGTTTCCATTTATATGAATATCCTAAAAGAGACAGGGTTTTACCAGTGGTTGTTAAGGGGCCCCAGGTGGAAGATAGGGTAGAAGCATGGTTACACATGAATACCAAGGAGCTTTTCAGGTGATAGAAATGTTCTGGGATGCCTGGGTGGCTCAGTTGGTTAAGCGGCTATTCGTTTTGGCTCAGGTCATGATCTCAGGGTCGTGAGACTGAGCCTGAGACTCAGGCTCCATGCTCACTGGGGAGTCTGCTCGAGATTCTCTCTGCTTCTCTCTCTGTCTCTACTCCTCCCCCCTGCTTGTTCAAGTGCATTCTCTCTCTCTTTCAAAGTAAATAAATCTTAAAGAAATAGAAGTACATAAGTAAAAATTAAACGTGATGTAGAAATGTTCTATTTCATGATTCTGGTGGCATTTACATGACAGTATACATTTCTCAGAATTTATCTAATTGTAAAATTAAAATTGGCAAATTATAATTTATAAAAGTTATGCTTCATTATAGGTTGTTTATTAATTTCCAAAGGTTCTTTGCTGTACTATAGATCTACAATATTAAGGTAACAATGGAATATGTGTACCTAAATAGAGATGCATGTGCAATCCCAACATACAATGATCAGTAAAAATCTTTTGTCCTGTTTCCCACTTTAGGGAAGTACCTGTTTAAGGTATTTGTTATTTTATCCTTTCCAATGCTTTTCTCTGAGTCCTTATCACTTTGTTCAAAAGCAGCTCCTCAACACTTTCCATGCTTGAAAAAAAGTGAGACATTTTCCTACACACACACACACACACAGACACACACACACAAATTGTCTTTCATATATACATTTAACTAAAAATTGAGTGTCCACTATATGCCAGATCATTAATTGTGCAGTCATACTTTTTTTCTTAATAATAGTCCTCAGAGGCACATGTTGTTATTTCCAGATCAGGGCAGTGATAGCCAAGGTGAAGAATCTAAAGAGGGTCAGTGACACCCCAGTTTTACCAGTTCATAAGCATAAAGGTTGTTCCATGTTGCCTCAGATCCTGTGAGAGAGGGTCTGTTTTCTCCATATGAAATGCTTAGGGACTCATGATTAATCAGAGGTTAATGTCCCAAGTTACACGGTTCCGTTTTTAAGAGTGCTTTTTTGTGATTAAAGAGATTTGACCATTTGAAATGTCAGAAAATAAGCTTGTCTCCCATCTAAAATAGGTTTTAGCAAGTGGCCTTTAATTAACTTCCAGATAATACAACATAGATAGCTACCTAACTGATGGGGTCTTCTTAAATGCTCAATAGTATGGAAATGGGATGTCCTAATTTCTTTATATTAATTAGCTTTATAGTTATACGGTAAAAGGGCCACTTCACATAGAGAATTAAATAACGAGAAAATCAGCTTCCCAGATGCTGGAAAAAGTGGCCTCAAATAAAATGTACTTATTCGTGTAAAATAATTAAGCACTTATGTATAATATACAGCAGCACTCAAGTGAGTCAACTTTTTTTTTTTCTTGGCAACTAAGGTTAATATGTCAACTTTATTGGTTACTAAAGTTAAAATTAACAAAATAGTAATGTTAACAACAATTTTTGAAAAACTGTAGTTAGTTGTTATGTTTTAAAAATGGTTATGACAGGGGCGCTTGGGTGGCTCAGTGGGTTAAGCCTCTGCCTTCGGCTCAGGTCATGATCTTAGGATCCTGGGATCGAGGCCCACATTGGGCTCTCTGCTCAGCGAAGAGCCTGCTTCCTCCTCTCTCTCTGCCTGCCTCGCTGCCTACTTGTGATCTCTCTGTCAAATAAATAAACAAAAATCTTAAAAAAAATGGTTATGACATTAGATTTCAAGGTATATAATGAATTTTTCATCAAAGAAAACCATAATTGGGGTGGTAAAAAGTGAAATATATTTATGTAGATTTTGAGCAAACGGAATCTTCTATTTTTTAATTATTAATATGCCAAAGTTCTTTTTGTTCAGACTGCTCATGGTGATTTCCTGTATATTTGTTCCCAGTTTAAGCAAAAGAATATGTAAAAGGAAAACCATTTTTTTCTTCTTGAGAGAGATGCACCAACAATTTCTCTCTCCAGAACACGTGGGTCTTAGGTGAAGAGATATAATTCATTATATCTCTGAAATTTATCATCATACATATTTTAAGGAAATTTAAAAAATATTGTTGCCCCCAAGAATTTACCCTTGTATTAACTTCTCTTTAGGATTTGGTGTACTTTGCCACATCTTCTATTCATATTAGCATTACATCTACATCTTTCTTTGGAATATGATGGAAATTATTTTCAAAGTCTTCATAATGAACAAAAAATCTATTCCTGTCAACTAATTTACAATATGGTTCCACTCTGTCAAAAATGCTTATGTTTCTAAATACATGTATTCAATTATTTTTTAAAATTGTAAAAATATTTTAAACATTTTTTCATCAAAAGCAAATAAATGGGGGCACCTGGGTAGCTCAGTGGGTTAAGCCTCTGCCTGCGGTTTGGGTCATGATCTCAGGGTCCTGGGATCGAGCCCCACATTGGGCTCTCTGCTCAACAGGGAGCCTGCTTCCCCCACCGCCCCCACTCTCTGCCTGCCTCTCTGCCTACTTGTGGTCTCTCTCTGTGTCAAATAAATAAATAAAATCTTTTTTTAAAAAAGCAAATAAATGGAAAAGAGGGACTATGATGTTTAAAAAGTTAGTGTAATAATCAAAAGATCATAATAAAATGAAAACATGCTTTATAATACATTAAACAGTGAAACAAGTGGTGCCATTTATTTTATTAAATTTTATTTTATTCTAGTGAAATTAAGTTATATTTCATTCTTTATTTTCAGACACTCCATATATCTTTGTGTGGTGTAGTCTTAAACTGAATATTTTACACATTGTGAATTGGGAACTGAACCTGAAGAAAGACTAGCTAAAGCAGCAACCTGCGAAAATTTCCAGATTAAACTCCTTTTGCTGTATTTGCTTTCCTTTGTCTCTTCAGAAAACAGAGCCAAGGGCAACCAACCTGCATTAGATTCTTCCACTTCATAAAATCAAGAGATCTGTTCTTCATCAGAAGTTCCAATTCAGGAAACTGTGAAAACTTAACGAAGCTTGCTAGCTAAGAGAATAATTTCATCATTTTGGTTTTCCTTTAAGGTTTGCCGATGAGTCATTTATTTCCATTTTATATCAGACTTTGCATCAGTCAAGAATATGTCCTCTGTTTCCTTCTCTTATGAAGCTAAATGTACAAATAAGTAAACCTTCAAATTATATATGCTTCATGGTAAGGCCCAGTAACCCACTCTTTCTTAAGTAATTCTAGCTTACTGTGACAGGGTCTTAAAACCGGAGCATTTATTTTAGATTACTATATAGCCACAGACTCACGGTGCGGCCATATCACACTTGTTTACATGCTTCTAACTTTTAATACTTTAAATAGAGAGTACAGAGAAGAAAAGAATTTCTTATTATATTACATTTACTTTCTTACATTTTTCATTTGGTACTTAGTGCTGAAATTTTCTTCAAAATGACATTATGGTTTTGTGCATGTGCGTGTGTGTGTGTGTGTGAGAGAGAGAGAGAGAGAAAGAGGGAGAGAGAGATGAGAAGGGAACAGAAGGAAGAGCAGGGCAGACCAGAGACCCAAATTTAGGATTTAATTCCATAGGAATTATCCTCTGCAAATCACAATTAGAAGACAACCCTTGAAAATAGAACCAAGAGAACATGGTGTTTATTTTGTTGGAGAACCAAGAGAACGAGGTATATTATTTTGTTAATGACAATGTTTTTGTACTGGTTCATAATATTTTCTCCCTTTCCTTTTCCCTAATGTTCTGTTTTGTTGGCTAATTATGAAAGGGACAGAACTGGAAAATAGCAACACTGAAAAATACAGTTAATGGACTACTTCACATTAATTATTACTGTAGGACTTCTGCAGATATTATTTCTCAAAGAATCATTTAAAAGGTGGCAATTTGGCATTGTGTCAGCTACATAATTCTTTCTGAAAAATGCCAACAAAAACCCAATATAATAAAACAGTAAGAAATTTCAGCTGTATTTTTTTTACCATAATGTTAATTTTTCTGTAAGAGAAAATAATAGAACTGGGAGAAATCCAAGTCATTATCTAGTCTTACACTTTCATTGTAGCAACAACACAGCAGAGTCAGGCAACTTAAGGTAGCTCTTCCACAAGAAGGCAGAGCTTTAACAGGCGGTTTTTGGCTTCCCTCCCTTTCTGTTTACTCTTCACTTGAAGTCAGGAATAGGTTAATTTTGTAAACTTTGTCATTTTGTTCACATTAAGTTAATTGTGGGTCTGAGAAATGAGTCAAAATTTAAAAAGCAGGAAAAAGTACATCAATAAATTGCTATTAGTAATTTCCTTTGACCCTGAATACTAATTATGTTACCCAGTTATACTAAGTTTTTAAAGAAGTAAAGCATCCCGATTAAATTGATAGCACAAGATTATAAGTATCAGGTGTACATTAAAAAATGGCAAAGTATATTTCATGGATTAGTGCTACAATGACTATAGTCAAATGAAACTTTAGAAATACACATGGAGGGGCACCTAGATGGCTCAGTCAGTTAACCATCTGTCTTTGGCTTAGGTCCTGGGATTAAGCCCCACATTGGGCTGCCTGCTCGGTGCGAAGTCTGCTTCTCCCTCTTCCTCTGCCTCTCCCGCCACTGGTGCACGCTCTCTCTCTCTCTCTCTCTCAAATAAATAAATAAAATTAAAAAAAAAAAAAAGAAATACAGATGGGATTTAGAAAACCATTATTTGAACAGAAAACCCAGGAGTAAACCACTATATATAAATTAGAATATCTGCTTCTAGGGTATCTAGGGCACCTGGGTGGTTCAGTGAGTTAAGTGGCTGACTTCAGCTCAGGTCATGATCCCAGGGTCCTGGGATAGAGCCCTGCATCGTGCTCCCTGCTCAGTGGGGAGCCTGCATCTCCCTCTGCCTGCCACTTCCCTGCTTGTGTGTTCTCCCTCTCTCTCTGTGTCAAACAAATAAATAATTTTTTAAAGGAATATCTGCTTCTAACAATGAAATTTTAAAAGTTTAAAATTTTTAAAATAGAGATTTCACATCAAAATCTAAATTTGTGCCTTCTTGTAAACAAATAGGTGATATCTAGCCATATCAGGCCAGCATTCTCCCACAGCAACAACCAGCTGGGATCAAATAGCAGCAGTCCTCCCTCAGATGGAGCATGTGCTTTCCAGTTTGTTGTGTGCCCTATCCTGTTGGCCTCAAGCATCATATCACCTGCCTGGCTTTTGTTAGCACTTGAGTCTGATACCCTGGGGGTCTCACAACCTAAGGCACTGATGATGATGAGCTCAGTTCAGTTTAAGCAAGTATCAGCTGTGGATAAGGTGCTATAATAGGTACTGGGGATCTCAAGAATAAGGCATGATCCCCAAACCCAAGGAACTCACAAATCACTGTTTCCAGTGAGACCAAGTAAAGTGGTAATTATAATACAATACAACATCTTTATTGAAAAGTGATTAAATGCACTTTGTAGCTTTTTGAGATGGTACTTAGTTTACTGATGTTCATGTTTCTTCTTTTCTAATATATGCATTTAAATGTATAAATTTCCCCTTAAGCATGGTGTTCAATATATCTCACAAGTTTCAACATGCACTTTTATTATAACTAATTTATAAACTCTAATTCCTATCTATGTGATTTCTCCTTTGACATGTGGGATGTTTAAAAGTATATTTCTTAATTTCCAAACATACAAAATGTTCTAATTATCATTATAAATTTTTCTCTACCTTAAATGTCTTATAGTCAAAGATATTCTAAATGAGTTTAATTCTTTGAAATTTGTTGAGACTTGCTTCATGGACCAACATGTAGCCAGATTTGTAAATGTCAATGTGAGCTTGAAGAGAATGCATGTTCTTCAGTGGTTAGGTGCAATGTTCCATCCATTAGATCAAGTTTGCTGATCATGTCATCCAGATATTCTACATCTTCACTGATTTCTAAAATTTACTTTTTCTATCAGTTCCTGAGAGAGATTATGTAAAATATCTTGTCATAATTGTGGATTTGTCTATTTCTCCATGTAAGTGGTTCTGAAAATTTTTATGTACTTTTAATTAAGGTATAATATCCATAAAGTACACAGATCTTAATTAAATATATAGATATTTCTGATTGCAGAATGAAAAACTTTGGAGTTATTTTAAACATGAGAAAAATCTGTTTGAACAGAGATAACTTTAAAAATGCAAAGTCAACTATACTTCAATTAAAACAAAAATTTTAAAAGTCAACTGTATGATTAGAAATACAAATAAATAAAAATTAAAATCAAATAAAGGGGCTCCTGGGCTCAGTGGGTTAATGCCTACGCCTTCAGCTTGGGTCGTGATCTCAAGGTCCTGGGATTGAGCGCCGCCACCGCATCAAGCTCTCTGCTCAGCAGGGAGCCTGTTTCCTCCCTCTGCCTCTGCCTGCCTCTCTGTCTGCTTGTGATCTCTCTCTCTGTCAAATAAATAAATAAAATATTTTTTTAATCAAATAAAAATTAAAATTAAAGTGCACATATTGCATCTTAAAATGTTTTAATAGTCACTGATAGTAAGTAGAGATTAATAAAAATCTTGTCTTGCTTTATTAAAAGTGTGCCTAAAGCAAACAAACAAAAAAAAAGTTAGAAGTTGTATCTATAATAGCCAGTTCTTAATTTGGGCTGTTGGGAAGTTTCTTAGCTTCTAAATGAATCGCAGTTCTTTTCACTCTGCTTAGTTTGTTGCAGTAGTCATAATTCACTTAGGATGGAATCCTTGAATTCAGTTTTATTATTGTAAAAGATTTTCATTTGGTTAAGTAATAGATCAACTAAGACACCCTCCCCCTCCAACTGCACTTCACTTTTATCTGTTCAGGGGAATATGATCTGCTCATTGTGGTATTCATAGACTATGGAAATATACTGATTAAATTGGATATTCATTAACTGCTAATTTATATAAGAGGTAAAGCCACCTGTCAGCTGCTGACAGTCTCCACCAAATCTCATGTGTGAAAATGACAGTCTCTAGCAAAGCACAGAGTCTACAACATGATAAAGAATAGTTGGGGGTCACTCATTTACCCTCAGTCCCATGTGCTAGAGATGGGGTAACACAGTGTTTCTACATTATCACTTGCTTCTAACCATTACACTTTCAGAAGAGGCACTGGAAACTTCACATTTTCTGAAGCACTGACTGCTTCTTTGAACTATTACTAATGTCTGCATTATGCACTTTTCCTCTTTTTAGATATAGATTATTTTACATATATATTCTCTCACAAATTGCTTTCCTTAAAAACTCAAGTTCTGGAGGGGAAGGTGGTGGGCGGTTGGGTGAGCCTGGTGGTAGGTGTTATGGAGGACATATATTGCATGGAGCACTGGGTGTGGTGTAAAAACAATAAATTCTGGAACACTGAAAAGAACTAAACTAAAATAAAATAAAATGAAAAAACAAAGAAACAAAACAAAAACCTCAAATTCTGTATCATCAAAACAAAGAAAGGCACTTTCAACCATTCTGCTATAGTTATATAACAACTAGTTATATAACTTGGAACAAGAGTATAACTGTAAAATGGTCTTATGTCTATCCCTCACATAAAGAACAGGTCAAGACTGACTCTATTCAAATTCAAATTATCTAGGTATTTGAGGATGAAATAATGACCATTTCCTACATTATTGGTATCTTCTACCCAGATGGCTGAATTGGCCTTCAGAATAAGTGTTCAATGGTGTCTTATTGACATGGACTTAATACAAATCAACCTCTTAAATTCAGAATCTTTTCCTTTCCTTGACAGGGATATTGTCTTCAAAAAGGAAGAGCAGGAATTTAATATTTTTAGTCTGTATCACAATTTTCTTTAGAGGAATAAAAAAATAGCACCAACTTCACAGGTTTGTGTAATAATTAAGCATACTAAAACATACAAATCATTAGAGCAGTATATTACACAAAGTGAAAAGTTTTAAATGTTAACTCATTGTCTCATACCACATAAATGTAGTCTAGTAGCAACTGTCTAAAGTCAGGGTTCAGGTGCATAATCTAACCTAGATTACCCAAATGTTCTCCTTGAAATTTGGATTTTAGGGTGTCCCGACCAATGTATTTTATACATATCAAGAATCAAACCAGAGATAACTCTTAGAAGACAGTTGCAGTTTTACAAATAGATTTGAGTGTATGTTATTGCTGTCTTTAACTTTAGAAAAAGGGGAAAAAATGTCACATGGAACAGGGTAAATCCAGATGTGACAGGAAACCTAAGTGTTAGAGGGTTATACTCCACTGCAGCTCCCTAGTTTTTTAATGACCTCAACCTTTTTAATCCCTATCCTGACAGTTTCCAGTAAGATGGTCTTGGAGCTTCCATTTAGTTTTAACTTTCTGTGATACTATGGCTTACTCCCATAACACTTTTTAAAACGGTAATACAAGATAAAACTCTCTTGAGAACATATATTTATTTTAAAATTTCAATCATGAAATTCTCTATGGAATATATGCCTCTCAGTACTCTATTTGGCATGCTGTGATGTTTGAAGAAAAAAAAGAAGGATGCCTGCCAGTTATTTCCATTTCCTTCAAATGGCATATATATGTAATATATGCAATTATGACACACATATGTAATTAAGTTATTGTGATAGAAAATAAAGATAGGTGTCCACTTTAACTTGAATTTTGTAGATAAACTTACTTGCTTATATTTTCCATTTGTTTGTAAGTGCATAACGAGCTGTTGAAACATCCATGAGGTTCACTATGTGGTTTGTGTGTGACAGAGATAGAGATATGGGGGGGGGTATGTGCAGAGAGGACTAGATTTGGAAACTAAAACTGATAATATATTTTCTCCATACTTTTCTTGTTTTAATTGCCAGGTCAAAATCCCAGTAAGAGTGTTTCTCAGTAAGAATGTAAGGCAGAAGGCAGAAGAAAGTATTGCATATTAAAGGGGTCTAAATAGTGCATATCCTCACAGACTGAGGATTCAAGGCAGTAGACCTGCTAAAACTTAAAGCCACAGGTTAAGACTGGCATCTTTTTGAATTATCTGAATCTGGTGGGATAGATTTTAGTTGGCTGTTTTAATATATGACACTTAACTACTCTTTATTGATTAAGTTTTAATTAGCTACTTAATATTTTGTGTAGGTGAACATTTATGTGTTTTGTTGATATACTGACTTAATTACAGAGTGAAAATTAAACATTACATGTGCTATTGTAAAGAAAAGGTGCATTATGTATTCGATTTCAGATCCATACATGTACAGTACATAAGACTAGCTAAATCACTAGAAAATGTTAATCTATTGGAGACAACAAGGTTCCTGGAATTTCCTAATTAGAATATTTTGCTCTCTAAAAGTAATTAAACTTATTTCTAGATAATATACCCAGAAGCTTGAAATATCCAATGAATTGGAAAGTTTTTAGATCATGAGTTGACCAAACTTGGAGTATAAGATAATCAGAGAAGTTTCATGTGTATAGAAAATTCACATAGAGGTCTTGAAGTGTTAAGGTTTTAATGAGAGTACATTTTTAATTTTAGAACAAAATACAATTTAGGCCACCTCTGAAAATGTGATGTGCATCCATGCCATCTAGGAATCTCAATGAAAATATAGATGACTGGGCCTCTGTCCTAAGTCAGTGAATCACAACCTCTTTATCTGTAAAAATGAAGATAATAGTGGTGTTATCTAGTAAGATTATTATACAGATTATGTAACTAATTTACCTACTAACCATTCAATATGTTGAATATTGAATGTTGAATATTAAATATTGAATATGCTATACTAGTTGCTGTTATTATTATTAATTTTGGTGTATTACAAAATTTGAAAATCATATATTTACCTATTTTCATGATGCTTTAACAATAAAATAACAGAGAACATAATACTCCAGAACAAGCAATACTTTTAATACACATATTATACATATCTTAAGGTTGTCTAAGTTACTTAATGTCATTGACAGATAATCTCAGCCAAAAAGGGAGAATTTCTGCAATATGATTCATTTGTTTTGCAATTAGCAAAAGGTTATTGGTCATTCAAAGAATTTCATTTACATTCTGGGACTTTAAAACTAGAGTGTGGTTTGTCTTGGTTTGTATTATTACCTATTCCTGGAAATGACTAGAAATGAAATGGAACATGAATTTCAAAATTTGCTAAAACGTTATATTGAAAATTTCTCTTAGGGTTTGCATTTTTAATGTTCAATGCAAAAATTACTCATTATTTTCACTCTCATATGACAAGTTAAATTATGTTTCATTTCACTATTTTATAGAACAGTATTTTTTCTCATAAAATCTCTAGGATTTACAGCCGAGAATAGCTTGATGAAAATGATTTCTCTTACTTTTCTTCTTAAAAATATTCTTCATCTGGCATCTCTAAATAGATAGCAAATTGCTATATGCATTGTAGATTCTTGTCTTAAACTGACATTTTGGTAGTTGGTGGTGTTTGTATTCATGCACAGTGTTTAAGAAATTGACCTTGAAAGCTGTAAGTTAATTATTATAAATAAGTTATAAATTAATAATTAATAGAGTAAGAGAATAATTTCATTGAAGACAGAAATCTCTAAATAACAATGGGCTCTGTTGTTGTGTATGCATATGTGCAGTCCTCTTTTAAGACTGGGATTTTCTTCATCTCATCTTCATGTCTACTTTAGGTTTATCATATCTCTGTAGTTTCCTTGTTAACATAAAAAGTGTTAGAGAAAAGAGCATAAAATTTGGACTTACTGTTAAGTCCTTAAATCGTTAACCACCAGCTCTTGGCTGTGAAATTGTATTAAAGAATCATGATCAGGGCAGCGCAGCCACAGATTCTACTATAATGTTCAGTAGAAATGTACTTCTGTTACCCTTCCAACATTCTAAAAAAAAAAAAAATTACTGAGTACTTACTCATTATCATCAGATAAACTACTTTATACTTCCTTATCTGTATTACAAAAAAGAGAGCCATATATTATAGAAGAAATTAGAGCATAAAAATTGTTATATAGCTGCCAAATATCACAAATCTTAGAAATGACTGGGATCCTGCCTTGGGTTAACTGATTCTAAAGCCCTTAATTTTTCTATTTCTTTTTATCTATTCTTCCTTGTCAATAGTCTTTATTAGTCCTCTAGGGATTTGGTACTGTAGTTTGACTTCATTCTTACAAAGATAGCTGATACACAGTATATTAACATTAAAAAGTAAAACCTTTTCCTCATTTTTTTAGACAAAATTCTACTTTCTCCCACCTTCTGTTTTTGCATTTAATCAGGAAACACCCATGTACTAAGAAAACAGCCAAAGTTCCCCTATTCATATTCCCCATTTATTCATCTTTCAGTGCTCATACAGTCTTGTCATCTCTTTTGACATATCTGTTTCGGAAGTTTCTCTCAGACTGCTCATCATTGATTCCTTCCTCCACTCCCTGCCATTTACAATGAACACACCAATATCAATTAGTGTAGAGCTGCTTGTTATTTTTTGACCTTTAAAAAGGCCGAGTCCTTCCATTTATTTGTTTCAATTGTGTACTTGACAATATTGTTTTTCTGATTGAGGGTCATGAGTTGATTCTGATTTGATAACTCAGAATTTTTCCTCTTAATTTTGTAACTTAATGAATTTTTGACAATTCCATTTATTGACTATGTGCATATGCCCTTGACTTGAAATCCTTCTATAACCATTTGTAATATTACAATCAAATGCAGTCAAACTTGAAAATTATTTTGAAAATCCTCACATCTGCCCAGTTTTTACTCAGAACACTGTACCCTCCTTCTACCTCTTACATTTCCAAGGTCATACCCTCTCAGATCTTCTGCGTGGACTGCTATACACTATACTCATCCTTAAGCTAGCATTAAGTCCTTCTTATATTTCATATTTTTTGACTTCCCTTTCTACCATCATCCAGAGTATGCTTCTTGTTATCTTCTTGTGCATCTTTCCTTTCCCATGTAATGTAACATAGTCATGGGAATATCTTATTATATTGAGAGGTTCCAACCACACTCAAAGGGTATGAGGTTATCGAAGAGCAAGTCACTGGGGATCATTCTTGTAATTTGCTCTACTATAGACAATTTATAATCAATATCTTGAAAAGTGGTGTTAACTTTTACCATCAATCCTGTTGTTTCATTGTTTTCTCAGTTAGTTGGTAATTGCTATCATCACAGCTACCAATGGCAGAATTAGAGAAATAAACCCTATTTCCTCACTCTCTTTTGATTTTGAACAATCATTTGGCACATTCTACACACTAGGTATTTCTTAAACTACTATCTTCACTTCATTGTTATGACCATGGTGTTCATTTTAGCCATCATAATTTTCTACCATCTTTTATTATTCCAAGACATCTTTACATTACTGCCAGAATAACTATCAAGTATAAAAAACTAAGCATGGCACATTTCTAACGTAAGCCACATAATGCAATGATTTTTTGTAATAGTGGAGCAAGAGGCATATAAGAATAAACTAGATGTTTTTCTGAATGTTTCTGCTTCTTTATCTCCCCTCCTTCCTTTCTTAGATTCTGACCCAACCTTGGCTTGATAATGTGCTTGAGAATAACTGCGTAATAGAGCTATGATTTTTAAATGAAATTCAAGTTTTACAGAGGTATAACAAAACCTCCATGGCCTTGTCTCCAGCTTGATTTTCTATTCCTCAGCATCTGATGTTTCACTTTTTAAAGGTACTTATCCCACTTATGTCATTATATCTAAGTTCTGGCATTACTACTTATAATGTTTACTTTCTTTTTTTAAAAAAAGATTTTATTTATTTATTTGACAGAGAGAGAGATCACAAGTCAGCAGAGAGGCAGGCAGAGGGGGAGGGGGAAGCAGGCTCCCTGCTGAACAGAGAACCAGATGCTGGGCTTGATCCCAGGACCCTGAGATCATGACTGGAGCTGAAGGCAGAGGCTTAACCCACTGAGCCACCCAGGTGCCCCTAATGTTTAGTTTCTGAGAATTTATTGGCTCTCTTCTCATCTTGTCATATTACTATTCAGTTTGGTATATTTGCTTCATATACTGACTTCTCTAAATTGTTATTCATGATTTTTTTTTCATTTGTTCTCCATAGAGCAAATTAGTTCCCTTTTGTCTACAGTTTTCGTTTTAGTTGTATTGTCTAGATCTTACAATTTTGATTTGCATTTCTATTTATATAACAGTTTTTGTGGTGTACAAACTCTAAGGTGTCCTCCAATTATTCCCACTGACTAGCATTCATGACTTTCTGTAATTCTCTTTCCCTAGGTATGTACAGAACCTGTGGCTTGCTTCTAATCAATAGTCCATTGCAAAGGCGATGGGATATCACTCTCATGATTATATTATATAAGACTCCATCTTGTTATAGCAGAGATGCTGTAGAGAATTTCTTTGCTGGCTTAACGAAATGCATGGCCATGTTGAGAAAGCATCATGAGGCAACAAAGTATGGGCATCCACTAGGAACTGCAGACAGCCTCTAGAAACTGAGGGTAGCTTCTAGATACCAAGAGCAGTGTCCAGCAGATAAGTTGGAGCAGTAAGTCAGAGTTCTCAGTCCTATAATCTCAAGGAAATAAATTATTCAACCACATGAGTAAACCTGGAAGCAGATTCTTTCCAAGTCAAATCTAGAGATTAAAAACATAAACTATCTAATGCCTTCATCTCTACCTTTTGAGACCCTGAGAAGAGGACTCTTCTAAACTATGTTCAGATCTTGAACCACTGAAACTGTGAGATAATAAATTTGTGGTTCTATGCGGCTAAATGTTTGGTAATTTGTTATACATCAATAGAAAGCTAATGGAGTCTTCAGTGCTGGATATTGGCTTCCTCAAGCGTAGTGGGCACCTGGGTGGCTCAGTGGGTTAAAGCCTCTGCCTTCAGCTCAGGTCATGATCCTAGGGTCCTGGGATCGAACCCTGAATTGGGCTCTCTGCTCTGTGGGGAGCCTGTTTCACCTTTCTCTCTGCTTGCCTCTCTGTCTACTTGTGGTCTCTCTCTCTGTCAAATAAATAA
Source organism: Lontra canadensis (assembly GCF_010015895.1). Lineage (NCBI taxonomy): Eukaryota > Metazoa > Chordata > Mammalia > Carnivora > Mustelidae > Lontra > Lontra canadensis. The sequence continues at coordinate 4,927,048 of NW_022631084.1, read as the reverse complement.
ATAAAACCTTTTTTTAAAAAAAAGAGTAGATTATGCCTTTGTCATTGTGTGTTCACTCTGCAGTAGAGTCTGGTACAGAGTAAATGGTATGTGAAGATTTGTTGAAGGATATGAGTTATACAGAAGGCATAAATTGTGTGGTTCCAGACCTTAGGTAATCAATTTTTAGAGATATAATATAGACACTAGCATTTTTTCTTTTTAAGTCCAATCAATCTACCCACTCAGAACTTCATGTCAATTAAATGCAGAGAGCCCTGAACCTGAAACTCAATGACCTTAATATTGACTCTAACCTGCATATTTTTATCTTTCCAGCCTTGATTTTTTATTTAATTAAGATTTAATCTATATATTAATGTTTTCTTCAGTGCCCCATTTGTTTTGGTGATGTGCTGAGATTTATTTGTAGTTTTTTAAACATTGTATCACCTTGATTTTAGATATTTACATAGGTTTCAGGAGAAACTTCCTGACTCCAGGCTCTGTTCTTTCTGAATGACACATCTTGCCAGATGGGCTATAAGGGGAATCAGATAGTTGTTTTCTGACAATTTATGTTTCCAAATCTTTTCATCATTTTCTGAGAGTCGGCCATTCTCCAACCCATCTCCATTGAAAATAATTTGTTATGGGCAAAAGAGAATCATGAACAGATGCTTATATTTACACTACAAAAAACAGATGTTTTGAAAAGCAGAGTAGTTGGTGCTTTATTTTTAGGCACCATTGACCTAAGTGAACTTCTGTGGCTCTGTTTTCCTTCTGGATACAATCAGAAAAGTTTGGAAAGAAGTTGACAGAAGCTGTACTATGTTTTTGGTTTTTTGTTTTCTTTCTTTCTTTCTTTCTCTTTTTTACAACAAAGTGATATAAGTACATAAAATGACTACTGTTTTAAATGTCTACTGTATTTCTTCATTTTCACCTATTTAGTGATAGACTCTTTCCCTACTCATTGTCCATGCATCCACCAATGACTAGAATGACCAGGATTTCCAGTTTTTTAGTTCTGGTTAAACAGACAGAATATACTGGCTTTAAAACAGAGCCCTTTCTCAAGGCACAAAAGAGAAAACACACAGTTAGCTAGCTACCTCGTGACAAACATGGGGTATGCATACCACTGCATGAATTGGTAATGTCTGCATTTTGGCTTAAAATATCTTATCTGTAGAAACCTCTAACCTAACAAAAAAAAACCCTCACACTATTCTTCCATTCCAAATACTGCCAACAGCATATAGCTTTTGTGTCCTATGAATTCCAATTTGGCTTTACCCTCTTGATCCTAAGTTTTCAGAGCCAATATTCTTTTTTTCATGGAAAAGTTTGACAACATAGGACCTGACCTTTCCTTAGGATTTATTGAATAATAATATTAGTTTATTCTCATCTATCTACTTTTATATAACTAAGAGATAAATTTCCCAAGGGTATGATGATCTTACATGATCATACAAAGTCTTATATGACTCTGACATTCCATTTCAAATCCTGATCATTTCTGTGGCAATCTCACTGTGCCCTGGGCATGCACTCTTTTGACCCAAGAGTGAAACTTACCTTGTTTCAAGCTAACTTTACAAAAGCAACTCCAACAGTGTATTCACTTCTAAAATGATAGCCTGGAATAAATTATGATACATGGGTCATAAAAGGCAGAAGATCTGTGCTGTCTTCAAGGTTAGGAGGAATTTCATCCACAAGATTTCACACTGTCACCATGATGATCTCATTCTTTTCATTATGCACCTACATTTCCCAGCTATTTACTCTCCAATCATGCCAAGACAGTTTTCAAAAATACTGTTCAAAGTCTTATATGTATGTATACTTTTATATTTCTATTATTCATTACCTGATGATTAACAGAATTTCAACAGTATTTTGATGAGCTCTCATGATGCCACACATTCAAGAAAGAACAAGACAGATGCACTTTACTTACAAATTCAGAATTGTATATAATAATTGACTGTGGTATTCTAGCAAATACATTCTATTCTACTCATCTATGCTTTCTCCACTTCTTGCAATTCCAAACAAAACCACAAAGAAAATAAAAGTCACAACTGTTCAGTATATAGTGATTCTCTAAAAAGCAAAAAACAAACAAACAAAAAACCCAGCAGTATATAGAATGTATGTTTCACATTTTGAGTCATAAATTATTTTTCCTTAACTTTTTATATGAAATATTTTCTTCTCTTAACTGTTGCCTATAATTAAACATTTAGCATTTTATCATATTCCCTTGTATTGATATAGCATAAACTATTTGTAATAAACTAAAATAATTCATGTGATATTGACCAAGGTGATCTCAACTTTCTCTTCAGCTTGACAAATTTTAGGCAAGTTTCTTCTTGACTATAGACCTCTGACCACCCTTTTCTTAGAGCATTTACTTTAGAAAACTTAAAATTACAAATTCTTTCTCTGCTCTTTTGGAAGATAGATAAATCCTTTCCCAGTATATTGCCAGTTTTATAACCTAGGAATTTCTTTCTCAAGGACTTGGAAGCCATCCTGTTGAAATGTAACCAGCAAACATAGATTCCTTATTTCCCAATCTGTGTGAAGGTAGGATCCTAACTTCAGTAAGCACCAGTCAGCAAACATATACGGTGCAGTCACACTGACTAATCTCTCTAATGTTCATCAGTATTTTTTCACTAGCTTACCTCAGGATTTAAAAACTACACTGTCTTTTGCTTCAATGGAATTTAGTTCAGTTTCCTGATTACAATAGTATCACTCCCTAGTTTTGAGTAAAGTCTTATTCTCTAACTCCATCCAGTGCAAATTTTTTGACTCCATAACTCCATATAACATTATTAATGTGAAATAAAATGGCTTCCAACTATGTGATGAGAAGCAGTAAGACATCTAGTTTCCATTTGTAGAAATAACTATCTGCAGCTATACTCCGTGTCTGATCTTACATAAAGTACTATATTTGCAGTATTTTTTTATATTTTCATATTTGATTATTATTTGATTTGATTAGCTTTTTTGATCACAAATTCTGAATTTATTAGAGCTGATACTGTAAAGCATTTACAGAAGCTAACTACCAGAAAGGTCATGGAAAAGGATTAAAACACACCCATATTAATAAAAGCATAAAAGTTTCACCTAGACAATTAGATTTCAGAAAATACATCACAAACAAAACACAATTGATCTAATCTCTTTTATTTTACATAATAGCCTAAATTTAGTCTTTAGCCAGAGTAACCTAATTTGAAAAAATAGAATTTTCTTCATGTTGGTGTTATGAGAAAGAAAAAGTAATAGACCTATATTATTTCTTTAAAAATAAAAAGGGATGGAATTAGAGAGTATTATGCTAAGCAAAATGTCAATCAGAGAAAGACAATTATCATATGATCTCTCTGATATGAGGAATTTGAGAGTCAGGTGGGGGTGGGGAGAGGGGAGGGAAAAATGAAACAAGATGGGACCAAACAGGGAGGGAGACAAACTGTAAGAGACACTTGATCTCAGGAAACAAACTGAGGGTTGCAGGGCCGGAGGGGGGTTGCTGGGAGTGGGTGTTGTGTGGCAAGGGTTAAGGTGGCTGGGTGATGGACCCTGGGGAGGGTATGTACTATGGTGAGTGCTATGAATTGTGTAAGACTGATCATTCACAGATTTGTAGCCCTGAAACAAATAATACATTATATGTTAATAAATTTAAAAAAAAAGGTTAGTAAACTAACCATTACTGTAAACCCGTCCTTACTGTACCTTGACAAAGATGATAGACAAAATATGCCATTTTAGCTTATATGAAATACATCCTTTGGTTTGATATCTAAAATCATTATTTAAATACTCAAAAAAAAAACCTTTTTGCTATGGTTTTTTGAAAACACTAAATGAAAATATTAAATAATTTTTAAATTATGCTATATTTAAAATGTCTAAACTATTTAGAACTCTATATATAATAAGAATCACATTTTAATTTTCCGCATATATTGAGTATGCCGAAGAGTTAAGTTACTGAATATTTTTAGGCATAGCTTGGGAATATAAAGCCTTTGAGAGTAAGTATAAATATTTTCTAGTAACAGATGATATTTACTCTTTCAAAAAGAAAGAAAGAAAGAAAAAGAAAAGAAAGACAATGAGACAGAAGTCTTGCAATGTAGTAAATGAAACCACTTAAAATCAGAGTGGATCAGCTTCTGGGTTAACTCACCTGGACAACTGATAATAAAATAACTCTGGAAAAAAATAGGTAAGTAAATATTAAGTATTACTAGATGAAAATGGGATATATTATTTACTTTATGGTACTTTAATCACCTATTATCTTATTTTCTTGTTTTTCACATAGTATGTAACATTCATTAACTTGGGGAAAAAAATCAAAAGCAGAATATCTTTATATGCATCTTGTAGTAAACTTTTAATGAAACCCTCTGAAGAAAATGTGTTTCCACATTAGCGGGTAAACTGTAGAACAGAAAAGAAGGCTAAAAGGAGAGGAGGGAAGGAAAGAATGAAAATTAAAAGACTTAAAGCAGGAGAAAGATTATAAAACATGAACAAAAAATCATGTATTGTCTAATTATATTAAAATGTCCAGTGAATTTTATAATCCTTAGTGAAACCTACATTTTTACATAGAGCACATAATCTTTATTATATTTATCTTCCTCAGATGGAGAACATGTTTCCCCTTCTGCTTTAGTGAAACTTTGTTTTACAACATTATGTATATTCTTTTATTGACTGTCTTATATATGCATCTTTTAATATTTGCTGTTACTTAGGGAAGGGGAAAATTTTCTGCATTTCTACCCAGTCAGATTATTGCTCTAGGAACTAGATTCTTTCATTCGTAAATTAAGTGATTTGCATATGAATTGTTTCACCAGCTTTTTTGGTATGCTGCCATGCTGGTATCATAATGATGCAGTGAATGTGTGACATAGAAGCAAAGTACAACAGAACTTCCTATCTCAAATTTAAAATTTAAAACAAAAGTAACTCATGGTGCTATATACATATATATATATATAATTATATATATTATTATTTTATATAACTCTATATTATAATTATATTTCTAATATCATATATGTTTATAAGATAATTATAAGATAACTATTTTGTAATTGCATATTATATATTCTTTGCTGTTTCTTTCTATCTAAAACTTGTATGTGGATATTTTCTTTCTTTTTTCCCTCTGTAACGTAATGCAGTATAAGCCAGCTAGCTGCTGGGAAATAAAGGAGAAAAAAAATACACACGCACACACACTTTTGTGCATGTGTGTGTATGTGTGCATGCATGATAATATCTTATAAGTATCATCTAAACATTTCTTGTTGAAGTAGAAGAAAATAGACTAAGAAATTATAACTGTCCAGCCATCAAGATTTAAAGAGCTATCATTTATCTTATATGTGACTAGCATTGAATATCAATCTATGCATTAGAAAAGTTTAACCATATTTTTCAATAGTACATATAATAGGTGTTGATGGTACTGAGTAGAAGAGCTTTTTTACACATAAATTTCTTATGTCCAGTATAATCATTTGACTCCGACAGTTCAAATACTTATCCTAATGGAGATGACTTTGCTCTTGCTAGTAAATGAAATTGACATAAGGGTTGCTGAAGGAAATAAAATATGTGACATTCCAATTTCACTGTCAAAAACATTGAGTCATTTCATTTTCTTTAGAATTTTGAGAACTATAGGGAGATTGGAAAGCTTGAAAATGATAGTTTTTTTTCATCCTGTACTTTTTATATATGCACTGAGTAGTTAGAAGGGTTTATAGGATAAAGTACTAGAATATCAGTGTATGTTAATATGATAAGATTCTTGAATAAGTTTGGGCAAATGCAAATGAATGAAAGGTTTTAAATCATTCAAAATCTTGACTAAATATTTAGAGGTTGGAGTTCAAATATCTCTTCAGATATAGAGAGCCTTTGAAATTTAGGAATTAGTTGAATATCTTAATTTCTTAAAATAATCTGTGGCTGTAAATAAAGGACAATTATGTGGATATTAGAAGATGGCAACAATTACTGGAGATTAAATTTCCAGGGAGGATTTCTGTACTTATTTAAAACTTAACCTTTAGAATAGCTAATGAGTATACTGAAGGAGAAAGTTAATTTGATGGAAGAAAAATATTATCTGGTACCTGATGATTAGCATTATATATATGAAGATTAATGTCAAGAAAAATATTTACTAATATATTTGAGTTTTTTAAAAGCCATACATTGTGTATATATATATATATATATATGTGAAATAACTTTAGTATCATGGTTTCATTTACTTATAATTTATTTCATAGTTTTCACATGTCATGCAACATTAACATTCTCTTGGGTTTTTTGAACATTTAAATATGAAAAATCATTCTGTGTCATGGGCAGTACAAAATCAGTCTGATTGGGCAGCATACCTGCTTTGGCCTGAGGGCCACAGTTTGCTAATCCTTGTTCTATACAGCAGGTCCCCCATTAAACAAAAACATATGAGGCATGCAAAAGGAAGAAAAAACATTCTGAAGAAACAAATTAATCATTAGTACAAAAATCAAATATAACACATATCTTGGAACTATAGCATAAGAATTAATAATGTGTTAAAAGCCCTAATGGAAAAAGTAGACAAAATACAATAACATGTACAAAGATTGATGCTCAAAGAAAGAATCAAATTTAAATGTTAGAAATAAAATAGTAAAAGAAGTAAAGAATACTTCTGAGAGAATATCAGTAGACTCAGAGCAGCTGGGAAAAAAATCAGAGAGCTTGAAGATAGGCAAATAGAAATTATGTAAACTGAAATGATATGAGAGGAAAAAAAGTGGAAACAAAAGAATCAACAATAAACAGAACAGTCTATGATCTGTAAGTCAATATCAGGCAGTCTAACATATGCATATTTGGAATTCCTAAAGAAAAAAGAAAATAGAGCAAAATAAATACTTGAAGAAATAGAGGGCAAAAATATTACAAAATTAGTGATGTAAGAAGATCAGAAAACATTAGGCAAAAATAAAATAAAATAAAATAAATCAACACTTAGTCATACCATATATGTATTGCTAAAAAACAAAGAAAAAGAGAAAAATTTGAAGACTGCTAATGAAAGATACATACATTACCTATAGTGGAAAAAAAGTAAGAGTTAAAACCAACAGCCTGTCAGAAGCTATGTTAAGGAAACAATAAAAGTTATTAACTTACATATTGCCTATGGCTGCTTTCATGCTACAGTGACAAGAGTTAAGTGGTTACAAAATATAAAAATAGGCAGGTTAAAAATAAAAAGATGAAGAAACAAGTGCCATCCTAAAATACTATCTAAAAAAAGATAGTTATTTTCAGTCAAAGTTGAATTCAGATATAGAATTATCAGAGATAAAGAGAGAATTACAAAATCATAAAGGTATCAATTATCTAATAAGAGAGAATTATCCTCATTACATACAGATTTAGTAATAGGCTTTCGAAATGCATGAGGCAAAAGGTGATAGATCTGAAGGGAGAAGTAAGTAATTCCACAATTGTAGTTGAAGACATGAACATTCCTTTCTCAGTAATAGGCAGAATCTAGGAGGCAGAAATGCAGTAGGGAAATTGATGACCTGAATAACACTATCAGAGAACCTGACCTGTTTGATATTCATAAAACACTCAATGCAGCAAGAGCAGAGTATACATTCTTCTCAAGTGCACATACAATATTATCCAATCAAACCGTATTCTAGGTCATAAAACAAAAATTAAAAAAATTAAAGAATACACATCATGCTAAGTATGTTCTCAGACAATAACTAGAAGTTAATAAAAGAATGATATCTGAATAATCCCCAAATATTTCAAAAATAAACCTCACACTCCTGTAATTCAGAGGTCTGAAGGGAATTTTCAAGGGAAGTGATAAAATATTTCAGACTAAACAAAAATTAAAAAATAAAACATCAAATTTAGTGGGTACAGTGAAGCAATGCTTAGAAAGAAATTTTGTCCTTGGGGCGCCTGGGTGGGTCAGTGTGTTAAAGCCTCTGCCTTTGACTCAGGTCGTGGTCCCAGGGTCCTGGGATTGAACCCCGCATTGGGCTCCCTGCTCAGTGGGAAGCCTGCTCCCCCCCCCCCGCTTGCCTCTCTGCCTACTTGTGATCTCTGTCAAATAAAATAAAATCTTTAAAAAAAAAAAAGAAAAGATAGAAATTTTGTCCTGAAATGTTTATATTAGAAAAGGAAAAGGGCTAAGTTAGTAAATTGAATTTCCATCTAAGAATATATAGAAAAAGAGAGAGAATATTGAATAAATCCAATCAGGAGGAAGGAAATAATAAAACGTAGAGCAAAAATTAATGAAATTGAAGATCAAAAGAAAAAAATTAAGGAAATGATAGGCTGGTTCTTTCACAGGACCAATAAAATAGATAAACCACTTATCAGATGGCTGAGAAATAAAAGAGGGAAAACAGCAATTACCAACTTATGATGAAAGAGAGGCATCACTACTGATCCCACAGACATTAAGAAAAGAATAAGACATTACTATGGAAATTCTGCGTCCATCAGTTTGACAACCTAGATAAATTTGACCAATTATTCCAAAGACATTAATGATATAAATTTACCCAAGAAGAAATTGGTAAGCTGAGTGGTCTTTCATCTATTTAAAAAAATTGAATTTGTAGTTAAAAACCTTCCAAAAACAACCCCAACACCAGATAATTCCATTCCTGAATTCTAAGAGACTTAAAAAAACTTTATCAATTTATATTTTTACTTTTCATAAATCACTCATTTAAAATGTACAACACTGAGGTGCCTGGGTGGCTCGGTGGGTTAAAGCATCTGCCTTCGGCTCAAGTCATGATCCTAGGGTCGTGGGATTGAGTCTGGCATCTGGCTCTCTGCTCGGCGTGGAGCCTGCTTCCCTCTCTCTCTCTGCCTGCCTCTCTGCCTACTTGTGATCTCTGTCTGTCAAATAAATACATAAAATCTTTTAAAAAAATAAAATGTACAACATTACGATTTATTTGATTTACTTACTGGTAAAATAATAAACATAAATTAGTTTTAAAAATGAAATATATTAATCATCCTGTCCTAATAAGCTTTTAATAAAGAAATCATATGAATTCTTTGTACAAAATGGTGGTATGTATATATTGCAACTGGGTGTCTAATACCATTCTGGATAGTGAATGAAAAGGAGTGAAAGCACTGAAAACAGTTAGGTAGACTTTTTTATAAGTTAAATATACACCTACCATGTAGCCAGCAACTGCACACTTGGTATTTATCCTAGAGTCTTAGAGATATGAAAATTTATGCTGACTCTAAACAGACATTTGCGTGACTATCCCTAAGATCTCTCTTCTCTTTCTTTTTTTCTTTCTTCCTTTTCTTTCCTTCTTTCTTTCTTTTGACTTCAGCTTTTAGAGTAATTTTAGGTTCACAGAAAAATTGATGGGAAGGTACAGAGATTTCTTTTCTGTTTTGTTTTTTTTTTAAGATTTTATTTATTTATTTGAGAGAGAGAAAGCATGAGAGGTGGGAGGGTCAGAGGGAGAAGCAGACACCCCGCCAAGCAGGGAGCCCAATGTGGGCCCATACTCCAGGAACATGACCTGAGCCAAAGGCAGTCGCCCAACCAACTGAGTCACCCAGGCTCCCAGAAAGGTACAGAGATTTCTAATATTTGCTCTTCTCCAACACATGCATAGCCTCCCTCATTATCAGTGTCATTCACCAGAGTAGTGCATTTATTACCATTAACATACATTGACATATAATAATCACCCAAAGTTCATAGTTTACCTTAGGGTTCAGTTTTGGTGTTTTGCATTCCATGGGTTTGGACAAATTATGGCAAGTGTCCATTTTTAAAATAACATGCAAAGTATTTTTACTGCCTTAAAAATCATCTGGACCTTTTCAGTTCATCCCTCCTCCCATGTCATCTCTGGAGACTACTTACTGTTTTATTGTGTCCATAGTTTTGTCTTTTCTAGGATGTCTAAAAAGCCTTTTTAGTTTAGCTTTCTTCAATTAATAGTATGCATTTAAATTTCCTCTGTGTATTTGCATGGTCTTATAACTCTTTTTTTAAATTTTTAATTTTTTTTTTTAGTTTTGAATAATATTCTACCAGGATATACCACTGTTTATTTATTCATGTACTGAAGGACATCTTTGTTGCTTCCAAGTTTTGGCAGTTATGAATAAAGCTGCTGTAAACATCTGTATGCAGTTTTTATGTGGACATAAATTTTCAGTTCATTTGGGTTAAGACCAAGGAGCTTGATTGCTGACTCATGTAATAAGAATGTGTTCAGTTTTGTTAGAAACCACAAAACTGTCTTCCAAAGTGACTGTATCATTTTTCCTCCCTTCCAGCAATGAATGAGGGTTCCTGTTGCTCCACATGTTTGCCAGCGTTTATGATGTTGTCAGTGTTTTTGATTTTGGCCATTCTAATAGGTTTGTAGTAGGATCTCATTATTTTAATTAGTATTTCACTGATGACATATGATGTGGAACATCTTTTCAAATGCTTGTTTGCCATCTGTGTTTCTTTTTGGTAAGGTATCTATTAAGGTATTTGGTCCACTTCTTAATCAGGGTGGTTATTTTCTTACTGCTAAGATTTAAAGGTCCTTTGTGCATTTTGGATAGCAGTCCTTTATCATATGCAACTCTTTGCAAATACTTTTTCTCAGTCTGTGGCTTGTCTTCTATTTATTTTAATATCGTCTTTTGAAGAGCACCATTTTTAATTTTAATGAAGTCCTGATTATCTATTAATATTTTCCATGGGTTGTGTTTTTGGTCGTGTATCTAAAAAGGTTATCTAGATTGTCTCTTATACCCAAGGTTATCTAGGTTGTCTCTTATATTATATTGTAAGCATTTTATATTATAGTTTTCCTTCTAATTTAGGTTAAGATACATTTTAGGTTAATTTTTGTGAAGAGCCTATGTCTAGATTTCCTTTTCTGCATGTGGAGTCTTTCAGGTTTTCTTCACAGAGTGTCATGTCATCTGCAAATAGTGGAAATTTGACTTTTTGTCAATTTGGAGGCCTTTTGCTTCTTGTTGTCTGATTACTGAGGCTAGGACTTCTAGTATTATGTTAAATAACAGTAGTGTGGGTGGATATCCTTGTCTTGTTCCTGACCTTAGAGGAAAAGCTCTCAGTTTTTCCCCATTGAGGATATTAACCTTAATTATCATAGCTTTATAGTAAGTTTCAACATCAGGTAGCATCAGTTCTCCAATCTTGTTCTCCTCCAATATTGTGTTGGCTATCCTGAGTCTTATACCTCTCCATATTAACGTTAGAATCACTTAATTGATATCTATAAAATAACTTGCTAGAATTTTTATTGGAATTTCAATAAATCTATAGATAAATTTGGAAGGAGCTAACATCTTACATCAATGATTAATCAACCTGACATATAAAGTCCTAGACTTCTCCCAAACTCAGGACAAATTATGCCAGGCCAACTCAGCTTAGTGGTTCTGATGAGGTTGACTGAGACATTGGGAGGGGCTACAACATAGCTAACTTTTCTTTGTGCTCAATGACACTTACTTGCTCTCTTTCCAAATGTGTTAATCCATTATATTCTACAGGTTAATTTCACTTTTTTCAAGCCTGAAAACTGAGATTGTTGTAAGAGCAAGGCAGAATCAAGATTCCTGTCTAACTCTTTTGGGTGGCTGGGTTTCAGTCTTCTCTTTGGTCTTGGTCCTTAAACACTATCCTGATTTATCAGCTTCCCAGTACCTTCAAATGAATCTTTAAAATATATTATTCAGCTCTTCTAACTATCATTAGAAAGAAAGCTGGTCAGAATTATCTAATCTGCCATTCCGACCAAAGCCTTCCTTTTTCTTTTTTTAAAAAGATTTTATTTATTTATTTGACAGAAAGATCACAAGTAGGCAGAGAGGCAGGCAGAGAGAGAGGGGAAAGCAGGCTCCCTGCTGAGCAGAGCACCCGATGTGGGACTCGATCCCAGGACCCTGAGATCATGACCTGAGCCGAAGGCAGAGGCTCAACCCACTGAGCCACCCAGGCACCCCTCAAAACATTCTTTATTTCAGCAAAACAATTTAAAATTTAACTCTAATACACATTTTTAGATTACACTGCATATGTTGGTGCCACTGTCAGTAATGAAGTGGATAAAACATAGATCTGATTCATGTCTAATACTCTTATGTATGCTCTCAATAATATTTATATAGAAGATATTTTCATTTTATTCTAGTATGAATCATAACTTAAAAATAGTATAATTGCTTCTAAATACAGTATTATATTTCCAAAGGGAAATCATGGAAACTTATATTAATAATTTTATTTAAAAATATAGGTCACAGTTTTGACTTAAATGTTAAAATAAATAAATGAAAAAATAAATGATTAAATAAATGAATACATAAATATCTATATCTATCCATATACGTACACACACATATTCTCTCTCTGTATTAATAACTTTATTTTCACATCACAGATTTAAAACATTATTTATATTGCTTTCCTTAAGACCCTAATGTAAGTAAAATAGAAACTATCTTCTTTATATTTGCTGCTTTGAGATTTAGTTATCTGTTTTTCTCACAAACTTACAAGTCAGATTTGTACTTGATTATACAGTTTGGTTGCATTCTTAAATCAATAAGTTCTTTCTACAAAACTTAATTTATATTTGAATTGTTAGGCTATTGTTCTTGGGATGAAGTAACTGTCACAAATTCAGCACTTTGTATGTAATAGAATTTAGATTCTCAAGGGTTTTGTTTTCGAGGATTTTTGTTTGTTTGTTTGTTTAAGTGTTATGTGTATATTACTGTTTCAGTTTCCTCCAACTGCTTCAATTCCCATACCCTGCACTTTGGTGTACATACCTTATTATATAAAATTCAGTTGGAAAAAAAAAAAAGAAACCGATGGTATGTTGTATATTTGTTTTTTTATTGTTGTTGTTTGTTTTTTTGTTTTTTTAAAGATTTTATTTGTTTATTTGACAGATAGAGATCACAAGTAGACAGAGAGGCAGGCAGAGAGAGAGGAGGAAGCAGGTTCCCCGCTGAGCAGAGAGCCCGACACAGGGCTCGATCCCAGGACCCTGGGATCATGACCTGAGCCGAAGGCAGAGGCTTTAACCCACTGAGCCACCCAGGCACCCCAATATGTTGTATATTTGTGAGTGAATTAAAGGAGAGTGACTATGTGATTGTCCTGGAACACCATATATTTTAATATACACTTTTTACAAAAATATTATAAATGTTGAAAATGATGATGGGTAATTTGCCTACTAAACAATAGAGCTGTGTTTATTGTAACATTGGTAGCAGTTATTTATAGTGCAGTAGAAATTCTTTTGAATGCTGTGACAGGTTAGGAACAGGAACATGTCTTTGTGTTTAAGCTTGTAATTGTAAGCATTAACAAGTTTTGAATATGTTTTCTATATGTTTGTATTTCTCCATAGCTACATAAAAATTGGCATTGCATGTTATCATGTATCACCTTGACTTGTTTAAATAGATATATATGGAGTTTCTTTCCTAGTCCTCAGACAAGGTGGGATTATCCCTTACATATTGACTCCCTGTCACACTTTGTAGACCATGGCATCAATATCCAGACTCCATGACATTTAATAGGAAAAATCAGTCATATATTTTCTTTTTAGTTAAATTCCAGTGAATAAGTTGGTGCTGTCATCCCTAAGAATAAACAATGGCAATTTCAATAGTATAATACATATATTTACTTCATACAATAGGGTTTCATAATTTTTGAAGGTCAAAACCACTTATAAAAAACATCAAGAAGTTTATTCTAGAATGATCCAAAAATATCTTCACTAAGGGAGGACATGTCAAACTCTGTAAATATTTTGATCACACAAAAAAATAACTGCCATGTCAGATGGATACCAATACTAACATACTCAAAGTGGATATGTTAAATTTTCAAAGTTTTAAATTTTAAACCTTTTAAATTCAAGACCTGTAATTTTTTAAGTGAAGTTCAGCTTTTTTGATTGAAAATCATTTTCCATATTGATAGTTGTTTTATATTCTCATGTTGGTCCTTGTGTTATAGAAGAAAAATTAAGCAGGCTATTAGGTCACAGAATTGAATTTACATTATAGGTTTTACTAATTTTGTGACCCTGAGTAATTCTAAGTCAGTCTCGTTTCTATAAAATGAGGATTACAGAGTCCATTATATTTTTCCTAAGAAAGGAGGGACTACAATATAGTTTCATAGGTATTGTCTTTGTCCATTTGGTAGATGGTTGTGCATCCATAGGACCGAATTGTTAAGCATTATGAACATTTTTTGTATAAAGAATAGAGAGCTATTGAGAATTTAAAAGAAAATATTTTTTTTTCCTAAGTAACTATCAAATTGGGATCAATAAAACATTGGTAAATGGAATTTTGGGGTAAATAAAATTAATAAATTAATAAATAAGAAAAATATCACTTCAAATGAGTTGTGAAATAATGAAAATTAAATTAGGATTTTCAAAAAATACTTTATTTATTTATTTGACAGAGAGCCAGAGAGAGAGAGAGCACAAGTAGGGGGAGCAGCAGGCAGAGGGAGAGGGAGAAGCAGACTCCCAGCTGAGCAGGGACCCCAGTGGGGGACTTGATCCCAGGACCCTCAGATCATGACCTGAGCTAAAGGCAGATGCTTAAACTACTGAGCCACCCAGGTGCCCCCAAATTAGGATTTAACAGGAATATATACTACAGCAATATATACTGTGGAATTGATGTCTGGACTAGACTGGGATATAGTTGAAAAAGAGACCATATTTGAAGGTACCTCTGAAATTGCTTTACAGTGAGAACATTTTAAATGATATAGGAAGTAAAAGTTGGGGTGAGGATAGGAAAAGGAAAAGTTAAAATATTCACTCATTTGTCACACAAGTATTTATGAAATTCCTAATAGGTGCCAGACATCTTATCAGGTTTGGGGATAGATATAGGCAGGACTGATGATAGCTCTCTGTCTTCTACATGTTGTCATTGCCTGAAGTAGGCCAGGACAGGACTTATTTAACAGATATTTAACAGATAATCAGATATCAGATAACAGATATCAGAGATCCAGCATTAAACAGCCAATGTTAGTTAGTGATGAGAGGCTTCCCTTCACTTCTTGCCCCATTCCTATGTTTCCATGCTACATAAGACTCAGGAAGGAAACTACAGAAATAGCTGTTATAAACTGTCTTCTGAAGTTTGCAAATGGGAATACAAGGCCAGGTACAACCAGGTTTTTTTTTTTTTTAATTTATATATTTGTCAGAGAGAGAGAGAGAGAGAGAGCGAGCAAGCACAGGCAGGCAGAGTGGCAGGCAGAGGCAGAGGGAGAAGCAGGCTCCCTGCTGAAAAAGGAGCCTGATGTGAGACTCAATCCCAGGACACTGGGATCATGACCTGAGCTGAAGGTAGCTGCTTAACCAACTGAGCCACCCAGGCATCCCCAACCAGTTTTATAGAATAAAAAAATAGCATACGTTATTAAGATGTAACATAGTTAACTTTTACCTTTTACACATATTTTAAGCTTAAATGACTCTTCTATTTGACATTTCCCATATCTACTTTTAAAATATAGAATTGATATCATTTTATATCAGAAATAAAGATTAAAACACAAATGGTATTATGAAAACACAAGACATTACATATAATAATATATGATTGTTTAAATAATTACTTCATTTTCTTTTAATTTTTAATTTGAAGAAATAAAATAATGTGCGCTAAAGATAATGCATGTATGGGAGTGTGTTGTATTAGTCCGTTTAAGCTGCCATAACAAAGTACCATAGACTGGCTGGCTTATATGACATTAATATTCTCCCAGGTCTTCAGGTTAGAGGTCTAATGTCATCATTCTAACTGATTTGGTTTTGGGTTTCCAATAAGAGCTCTCTTCCTGGCTTGCAGATAGTCACCTTCTCCCTGTGTCCTCACATTACCTTTCCTTGGTGCATGTGCACACGTGTATGCACACACACAGAGTGATCTCTCTGATGTCTCTTTTTATGAGTATAGTACTCTTACTAGAACAGGGCCCCACTCTTATCACTCATTTAGCCTGAATTACTTCTTTAGAGGCCCTATCTCCAAATACAGGCACACTGAAGTTTAGAGCTTCAACATAGGATTTTGAGGAGGATAAAAATATTCAGTCCATAATATGTTTTGAAAGAGAATAACTCATTTGTGTTGAAGTGATTAAAATCTACAGGGAGAATTGTTTGCTTTAAGCAGTTTCACCATACTGTTCTCCAAATTTCTTCTTGAAATTTCTTTTTCTTTACAGTGTGTTATGTATTGGTGGCTACTAAATCTCATTATTCTTGGAAAAATAGTAAGTGGAAAATTGTGTTCTATTTTCTTCATCATAAGATTGGAAATAAAGATGTTTTCCTAAACTCAGCTCATATTGTTAAGTGATTATACTACTCTGTAATGTTGGACGTGCTCATGTGCTCATGAATCTTCCCATAACGATGCAAAGTGAAGACATGAATCTTCTTTCTCACATATCCTGTGGTACAGTGGGGACCTGGAAGGCTTATAAGGCAATTAAATATGAGGACAGAAGGCAGCATCAGAACAAATGCAAGAACATATGTTCTCAATGATGCTCATTCTGGAAGTTTGATGATTTTGTTACATTTTATTTTGTGTGTCCAACTGGAGGGTTTGCATGGGTATAAAAGGTAGACACTTAACTGCAGGAAAGACAAATGTAAAATTTGGATTTAATTTGTTGACAGTCTGACATCAATGAAAACATTATCGAGAAGGGGATACATAGAAAGAAGTCAAAAAGGAAGAAACAAGTGTGAAAAAGAATTAAGTATATATTTACTAAGTTGAGAGATAAGCCAAAGCAGAGTCAGAATTAATAGATGGCAAGGACAGACATCTGACATTAGCAATGAAATTAATTACTTCTGATAAATGGCCCCAGATTATAATTCCCGATATTCCACTTGTCTCAGAATTAGTCCTGTCAGTAACCATGCAAAACTATGGTTATAATAATAGTATAACATGATTGGATTTCGTGCCAAACCAGGTATTTCCCATTTAACCCCAAAGACTAAAAGTAACAATTGAGAATAAAAGCCACTACGTATACTACATTCAGGATTGACCAAATTCAGAATGTCACCACCCTGCACTAGACCTTCATTACCTTAGTTTTCTCATTTCAGCAGATTCAGTGTTTCAAGCTTCTTCCCATATAAATAATGGGAAAGATAAGATGCAAAGGTAGGATATCCTCTAGGGGAGCTCAGTGCTTGTGTAGTCATTTACTTCTTTCATTTGGGAGGAGGGACAGATCATTAAGTAGTTTCAGCCACCAAAACAAGCTAAGGGGGATTCAAGAATATCTTTTAAAAGTTAGAATATATTGTATGGAAGGGAAAATTAACATCTAAATCCTTGAGTGACTAGCAGCTCAGTCACCATGCTTATAACCATTCCTTATGATACAGAAATGGGAAAGTGTTTACACAAATGATATTCTAGCATATCCAAGTACAGAAGAAAATACATACATCTTCAAGCTCTTAGTTTATGAAAGGTATGGAATGTGCAGTCTACATGTGCATACAAGTGGCAGAAGTATGGGCAGTAGAAGAGTTGTCCTGTGAGGCTGGAGGCTTTGGGTTTTCTTGTGACAACCACAGCATGGTACAAAAGGTAAAGTATATGAGAGAAAGGAGGTAAGTGGCCACAGGACTTGCAAAAGAACCATTTTTATCTGAGAGCAGCTAGGAATTAGAATGGAATGTCTTTTTTTTTTTTTTTTGGTTTTTTTAGAATGGAATGTCTTAATAAGAGACTACAATTAATGGACCCCAAGCCTTCTATGAAATGAGGGATAATCCCAACGGAATCTACTACAACCTCATTATAGCATTCATTTAAGGAATCACATCATGCCAGTCATATATAAGTGCAGAAGATAAACAAGGAAATAATATGTATATTTCTCCTTTTTTGCTTCTTTTGATTCATATAATTGCATCATACCTTAATTATTTGATTTTGGAAAGGGAAAGCAAGAATTTGTTAGTTGTTCCCTTTACTTTTCCATTGCTGGTTAAGGGGAGGGATTGCCCCTCTTCATAAATATTAGCTTCCCAAATGGGCCAATATTTTATCAATTTAAAGCCTTCTTTATATCATTTTAAAATGCATCATACCAATCAGGACTTCATTCTTCATGGTGTGCACATAGGATGAAAAGAGAAGAAAGGGAGTAAACAAAGTAATGCCAGCTGCTATAAAAATAACTCCACACTAAAAAAAAAAAATAAAAAAAAAAAAAAAAAAAAAAAAAAAAAGTGCAATAAATTCCACCAAGATCCCACAGTCTTGCTAACTGGTGGGAGGCTTTTTCTAAGATATGCAGGATTAATGTATCTCTGGCTCCTCCATCCAATACACGACTTCAAAGTTCTCTGTACTGCTGTGCATAGAGCTAGCTGGCAGAAAAGGAAGTATTATGATGATCGAACGTGGACACTATGACTAGAACTCCTGTGAACATTCATGTGCAGGTGTGTGGGCTTTGTGTGGGCATAAGTTTTCTTTTTTCTTGTTTGTTTTATTTGAGTATAGATGACATACAATGTTACATAAGTTTCAAGGGTATAACTAGTGATTTCACAAGTTTACACATTATGTTATGTTCATAAGTACACCTACCATCTGTCCTGTTAACACCACTCTTACAATATAATTTGCTACATTCTTTATGCTGTGTCTTTTATTCCTGGGACTTAATCATTCCATAACTGGAAGGCTGTATCTCCCACTTCCCTTCACACATTTACCCAACCCCTCACCACCCTCTCCTCTAGGAACCATCAGTTTTGTCTTTGTATTTATAGTTCTGAGTCTGCTCTTTGTTTACTCATTTATGGGTGTGTGCGTGTGTGTGTTTCAGATACTATGTTTGAGTGGAATTATATGGTATTTGTCTTTCTCAGTCTGACTTATTTCACTAGCATAATACCCTCTAGATCCATCCATCTAGGTACACTACTTTTCCTTATCCATTCATCTATTATTGATGACCACTTAGGCTGCTTCCATATCTTGGCTATTGTAAATAATACTGCAGTGAACATTGAGGTGCATATATCTTTTCAAATCAGTGTTTTTGTTTTCTTTGGGAAAATACCCAATAGTGGAATTATTAGATTATATGGCATTTCTATTTAAAAAAAAAAATTATTTGACAGAGAAAGAAGCAGCCAGAGAGGGAACACAAGCAGAGGAGAGACAGAGGGAGAAGCAGGCTTCCCACAGAGTAGGGAGCTGAATGTGGGATTTGATCCCTGGAATCATGACCTGCAGACTCATAATGACTGAGCCACCCAAGTGCCCTGCCATTTCTATATATTTTTCTTTTATGAAGAACCTTCATACGGTTTTCCACAGTGGCTATACCAATTTACTACATTCCCACAAAGAGTTCGCAATTATCATTTTTCTCCACATCCTTGCTAATACTTTTTATTTCTTGTCATTTTTATTTTAGCCATTTTAACCAATGTAAGGTGACAGATATCTCATTGTAGTTTTGATTTGTATTTCCCTGATGATTGGTGTAGTTGAACATCTTTTCATGTGTCTGTTAGCCATCTGTATGTCTTCTTTGGAAAAATGTCTATTCATTTCTTATGTTCATTTTTAATTGGATTATTTGATTTTAGGGTATTGAGTTATATAAGTTCTTTATGTTAATTTTGGATATTGATCCCTTATTAGATATATCATTTATAAATATCTTCTCTCATTCAGTAGGTTGTCTTTTTGTTTTGTTGATGGGTTTATTTTTGCTGTGCAAAAGCTTTTTATTTTGAAGTAGCCCCAATAGTTTATTTTTGCTTTTGTTTGCCTTGCCTTAGGAGACATATCTTGAAAAATGTTACTATGGATGATGTCAAAGAAATTACTTCCTGTGCTCTCTCTTCTTTTCTCTTCTAGAAGAGAGAACAATCTTCTAGGATTCGTCTAGTGTCAGGTCTCATATTTATGTCTTTAATCAATTTTGAGTTTATTTTTGTGTACGGTATTAAAAATCAGGGGTGCCTGGGTTGCTCAGTGGGTTAAGCCTCTGCCTTCAGCTCAGGTCATGATCTCAGGGTCCTGGGATCGAGCCTCACATCTGGCTCTCTGCTCAGTAGGGAGCCTGCTTACCCCCACTCTCTGCCTGCCTCTCTGCCTACTTGTGATCTCTCTGTCAAATAAATAAATAAAATCTTTTTAAAAAAGTAATCTAGTTTCATTCTTTTACATGTAGCTGTCCAATTTTCTCAGCACCATTTATGATTGTCCATAACCATTTATGATTATGAATTCTATTCATAATCACCAAAAAGTGGAAATATTCATTATGCCTTTTGAAAGGTGAATGGAGAAACAAATTGTAGTACATCCATACAGTGGACTACTATTCACCAGTAAAAAATATGTGCTATCAAGTCATGTGAAGACATGGATGAATCTTAAATGACTATAGTTAAGTGAAAGAAGCAAATTTTAGAATGCTATGTACCTTATGATTCTATTTATTAGTTCTGGAATAGGAAATATGGTAAAAACAGAACTAAATCAGTGATTGCCAGGGAAATATATTTTCTGTCATCAAGTTTTGACATGACTGCACCTTGTAAGAGACATGAGCCCAAGGACCCAGCTAAGGTGTACCAGGGTGTTTGAACCACAGAAACTGTGAGATAATAAATGTTAGCTGTTTTAAGGTACTAAAAAGGAGAATAGTAAACCATGCTCTAAGTGAGACATTCATATATGCTCATATTCCAATGGCTAGAATTAAGTTATATGATCATATCCAAATACAAAGGAAGCTGGAAATTTCAGTCCAACTATATGCCCATGAAGAGGAAGAAAAGAATCACATGAGAAGTTATTTAGTTTCTTCACTTGTTTGCTTGTTTGGTTTTCTGGACACTTTATTTCCAGTAGAGATTACAGTCACTTTATCCTCAAAGGATTCAATCAGAATCAATCAGAATAATCCAGTTTATGCTCACTAACAAAGGCAATGTCTCAGTGGCTTAAAGCCACTTATATTTCTCAGTCACAATACATGCCAACATGCCAGCATGTATCTCAGTCACAATACATGCCAACATGCCAACATGTATCTCAGTCACAATACATGCCAACATGCCAGCAGGAAGACTCTAAATATAGTGGTCATCCAGAGAGCCAGATGGATGTAATCACCATCATTCCTTAATTACCTTAATTACCATGGCAAGGTAGGAGAACATGGAACTCACATAATTTTTGCCACCATTTCATTGGCTAAAGTAAAATACTTAAAAAATTTTTTTTTTTTTGAGAGAGATATTGAGCATGAGTGGGTGGCAGGAAGGGCAGAGGGGGAGAAAGAAAACTTGAAGCAGGTTCCAGGCCCAGTGCAGAGCCTGATACAGATATGCTTGATCTCACAACCTTGATCACTACCCCAGCCAAAATCAAAAGTCAGATGCTTAACTGACTGAGCCACCAAGGAACCTATAAAGTAAGCTACTTTTCTTACTAACTTCCAAAGTTGTAGAGAGGTATGTGTCCAAAAGGACAAATGCAATATATATATATTAGGCCTTGATTACTATTCCATAAATCCATCATTATGTTCACCTCAAAGTCCCAAAATACCCAGCAGTTCTGAAGTCCTCTGTATTGGGTCACTGTTTATATATTTCATTTTGTATTGTCAAGTTATAAACTAAAAAGAAAAGCTATTTTCTATAAACATCTACTATATAATGGTGAACAAGGAGAAAATGATCACTATAAACACTCTCTTTCAGAAGAGTAGCGAGAGGAAATCACATATAGCAATCTCTGGTTTATAATAATCATGAAATCCTGCTGGATAACCTTTGTAAAAAGTTCCTTTTCTGTAGGTTTGGAAAGTTCCTTAGTTAGACTTCTATTCTACTCTTTGAGAGAAATAGCTTTGTCAAGTATCTTCAATGTCCTATGTGTAAGTGTGAATGTGTTTCCTCATTCCTGTGAAGTCCTACCTTGCTTGTCAGGAACCACGTCTCACCTAGAGTGATTATTGGGAAATTATGTTCTCACTGAGGTCTACACAGCTTTCATAGTTTATATTCTGTTATTGAAAGTTTGTGAGCAAAAGAAATAGAAAAAGCCACTCTTACATTAGACTTTTTCCATTCTTGGTAAAACAATCTTGACCCACACCCCTAAATACATAAACAGGCTTCTGATTTATTTGCTTCTAGAAATGTCTGAGTTCCAGTAATCTACTCAAGGTTGTTTTTTGTGTGTGTGTGTTTTTTTTTTTTCCTAGACATAGGTCCTAAGTTGTCTTTAATTTTCAACTTTGTCAAATTCTCTTTCACCATAAAGTTATTTGAAATTATAGACATGGGTGCAAAGAAAAGACCCTTAGTTTATACTTTGTCACAAAGCTAAGTGACCTTATTTAATGGGAAACTTAATGGACATTTATCATTAGAACAACTTTTTTCTCATTTACTAGATTTTGAAACCAAGAAGCAGCAGGGTTTTCCAATCTGGCTAAGCCACACATTTCTGGACTTTATTTATTTTCTTACATTTCTGCTTGAAAACTCAATTCTTCTCTGTGCCTGAGCTCATCTCTCTTGTTTAGTACTGTAGTAAAAGCAGAAAATAATTCCCAACACTATCATTCCATTTCTTTCCAAAATCTTCTGACAGAGCTATGGTCTTATTAAGTCTATGGACTGCTTTCCAAGTTATCAGCCATAACAGTTTTGCCAACTCTGTATAAAAGGGATCTTTAGTCTTCTTACAGCTGACATCAATTTCCTTACAGATCACAGCTAAATGGCTTAGCTAATTATATTTATAGCACTTATGAAATCACCCCAATCATCAAATAATGTTTCTATTGCTTTAAAAAACTTCTAAAGCCTAAAATAAATGCTCCAATATGCATAATGGTACAAACTACACAAAATTACTCTCTTGCTAATATAATATTCTAAATGCATGTTCCTAGTCTGTAGCCTATTCTCTAAAAATCTGTTTATAATTCCCCAGGCAGTCCAGGATATTCAAGCTGATATTTATGCATATTCCTTGTCTCTTTTCCACATAAAATACAGTGAAATGCAATCCAACTTTTTTCTCACCCATTTCCTTTGTGCTGTTATTAGCAAATACATTGTTTCTGTATGTTGTAGCCCTAAAAATATATGCATGTAGTTTTATGCAATTATTAATCCAGTTATAAAAAGATAGAAAAATCCTTCATAATACCATTTTTTCTGACTACATAATTATTTTTATTATTACTCTTTGCTTTTTCATGTGAATTCATATTACTGTCTGGGGTCACTTGCTTTCAGCCTAAAGAAAACCCTTTAGTAAGTAGTTCTTGTGAAACAGATCTCCTAGCAAAAAATTGTATCAGCTTTTGTCTATGTGGGGATGCCTTTATTTTGCCTTTCATTTCTGAAAGATAACTTTTATCATCATATAATTCTATTTCACAAGTTTTTTAAAATTTTTTCTTTGAGCACTTTGAATATCTTGTTCCACTGCTTTGTGTTTTCCACTGTTTCTATTAAGAAATCAGCTGTTAATCTTAGGAGTAGTCACTTGTAAGTGAATCTTGTTACTCTTAAGATTTTCTCTTTGTCTTTTAACATGTTTACTATGATGATTCTACTTACAGATATCTGTATTTATCCTACTTGGAGTTTGTTGAAGTTCCTGGTTGTGTCAATTAATGTTTTTCAATAGATTTAGGAAGTTTTCAGCCATTACTTCTTTAAATATTTTTCTGCAGCTTTCAATCCCTCTTTTTGATATTCCATATGTATATTGGTGTGCTTAATTGTGTCATGATTTTTTAAAATTTATGTTTATTTTTCTTCATTCTTTTGTCTTCTATTCTTCAAATTGCAGTCTTCATCCTCCTATTATCAAGTGTGTTAATTCTTCCATCAGTTAAAATCTACTGTTAAGCTATGCTGGGTAAATTTTTTGTGTTACAGTATTTTTCAATCCATAATTTCCATTTTATTCTCTTGACATGTAATTCGTATCTCTTTGTTGATATTTTCTGTTTGCTGCAACATTGTTATTATACCTTTCTTTACCTCTTAAAGCATATTTCACTTTAGTTCTCTGAGCATATTTATACTTTTTACTTTAGTCTTTCTGTTAAAATCAACATTGAGTGACTCTTACAGTTTCTGTTGTGTGCTATTTTCTTTGGTGTATGTATCATACTTTTTTGCTTCTTTGCATATGTCATTTTGTTGTTTTTGTTGGGAACTGGACATTTTATATAATATAGCAATTCTATGTACAGTTCCTTTTCGTAATCTGGGGTTTTCAATTGTTATTTGCTTATTTAATTGTTTAGTGACTGACTAGATTATTCTGGTGAGATTTATTCCAACTCTCCACCCCCTCCCTCCCATGTCAAGCCTCTGATGTTGATTCCAAGAGATGCATCTTTGGGTATGCTCATAACCAAAACAGTGGTTTTGGGGGAACTCTTTCTTTGACCACACTCATTGCTAGCTTATTGCTTTATTATTTTCAACGATATCTTATGGTATACTTTGCTTCACAGCTAATCCAGTCAAATCCGGTCTCTTTACAAGGAAAGAAGTCAGTATTTGAGATTTGTTCTGATCTCAAAAGGGCTCTTCTCAGCTATGTCTTTTCCCAATTAATCTGAAAAACTACCAGGCCTACAGTTTAGCCTATATCTCTAATGAATCCATCAATTCCAATCAATTACTTTTTATTATAACTTCCATAGTTTTAGAGAGTGCCCTTAGGCATGAACTTCTGCATACTCTGTGCCAAATGAACTCAGTTCTTTTGAAGAGGCATTATAGTTTTTTATTCTATGGCTGCTTCTCCTCGCAGGAAAAATCTCTGAGCCATACCACTGTTGCTGGGAGTAGAAAAAATGATATCCTTCTCTTCAACACCCCTACGTTAGGTGCTGAGGGCTCAGTGGATAGGGGAAAACAGGCCTAGGTCTCCTTAGTTTGCCTGTCTTAGCATGGGATTCCCACATGAGGTACTAGGCCAAGGATAATCAGGCACTAATATTCTCAGTGGCTTACTACATTATGGAGAATTTCTGTTGTACAAATAGGGATTGGTAAGAATTAGGGAGTCCCTGCCTCTTGATTTTATTCCTCAGAACCTAGTCTCACCAGTAGGTAGCTAAGGCAAAATGGAAAGTGATGATTCCCTACCTCTCCATAGATAGTCCTTCTTCTGGGAGCTTGGGGAAGAGGGAACCCTATCTTACTGACTATACCAGCATGAAGTAGAATTTCTACCTCACTGAGCTAGGAGGAGGAAGGATGGCATGGGTTTTAGTTGAGGTACAATAGACTTCCAATTCTTACTGAGTATTAGTATATTTTCTTGAATAAGTGGGACTTTTTTTTTTTTTTAATTTTCTTTAGGCCCTCCAGGCCATTGCCAGAGAATTTAAATATTGCTTTTACATTGTATTATTTCTCCCCAGATTCACTGGGGAGCAGATTGATGGAACTCCTTACACTGTCATGGTATAAGTGGAACTCCCACAGTATATTTAAATTAACAATTTCTCAAATGCCTCAGTTATTACAGTAATTAGTGGAACCAGGCCTCTATCCATAAGAGACTTAAATGGATTTCTTTAATCATCATGTACACATGGCTATTGGCACTGAAAGAATTAGCTGATCATATTCAGCTCATTGGCAGCTCTCAGCCCAAATTTATTTATGCTATTAGGAAGCCAAGTGGCTCTCCCCAGGTCCAACAGTACTACTCAGGGTGACAAATTCTAATTATACTCTCTGGGTGAAGACCTTTTTACATATTTTGGAAAAAAACAAGTTTAGAAGAAAACATTAAATTATTTGTTCATTTTATTGATTTTACCAGTAACCAGTTCAGGTAAAAAAAAAAAAAAAAGTTTCATTTCTGATAAAATATGTAACGTGGATATTGCTTTAACACATCTCACTTCTAAGCTCCTAGATAAATGATAATAAAGTAGAAATATACTAGAATTAATATAAAAGTAGAGTAAATGATAGTGGAAGACAAATTTTAACAAATCTTGAGAAGATGTAGAAGATGGAAGAGTAAGTGATAAATGAGAAGCACAACGGATAAACACAACTATAAGGAGACATTAACATTTGTTTAAACTGTAGAACAGTACATTTTAAGGAATTTGAGGCATTGGTTACAGCAGGGAGCAATAATAAAAAAAAAGCATTTAAAAATTTAGATGACATTATGGATTGGATTGTGTCCCTCCAAAAGTCAATGTGAAAGCCAACTTCCAGTATCTCAGAAACTGTATTTGAAGACACAGTTTGAGGTAATTTAAGGTAAAATGAGGACATAAGGGTGAGCTCTAATTCAATCTGTCTAACACCCTTAAAAGAGGTGATTAGGATATAGAGAGAGACATCAGGTATGTATATACAGAAGGATAGCCATGAAAAGAGGCAACAAGAAGGCAACCAACCGCAAGTGAAGGAAAGAGGCCTCAGGAGAAAGCAACCATGCTGGCACCTTGATCTTGGACTTTCAGCCTCTAGAACTGTGAGAAAATAAATTCTGCTTTTTAAGCCTCCACCTTATGGTATTTTGTTGGGACAGTCCTACCAAACCAATACAGGTGACAAGGTGAGATTTTTGTATACCAAAGTTATGTGGTATGCACTATGAAGATTATTTCATCTTTCCATTGATTCCCTCCCATGTAAGAAATGAAGCATGCCTTTGACAAGTTTGTTATTAGACTGAACATAGTTGAGAAAAGAATCTCTAAACCTTAGGATATATCAATAGAATCCTTAAAACCCAAAAGCAATGAGAAAAAGATAAAGGGAAAAAAATTAAAACAAACAAACAAACAAAAAAAGCAAAACAGAATAGCCAAGCTCTGAGCGATAATTGTAAAAGTTGTGACATCCACATAAGGGGAATACAAGAAGAGAGAAAGGAACAGAAGAAACATTTAAAACAATGAGAATTTTCCCAAATTAATTTCAGACACCAAACCACAGATCCATAGAACACAGGTAATATAAATGAAAGAAAGAAAAAAAGAAAGAAAGACAGAAAGAGGAAGGGAAAGAAAGAGAGAGAGAGAGAAAGAGAAGGAGAGAAAGAAAGGAAGGGAGGGAGGGAGAAAGGAAGGAAGGGAGAAAGAAGGGAAAGAAGGAAGAATGAAAGAAAGGGGGAGGGAGGGAGGAAGGAATGGAGAAAGGAAAGGGAAAAGAAAACTAACCTAGGTATATCATTTTTAATCTATAGAAAATCAAAGATAAAAAATTCTGAAAGAAGTCAGAGGAAAAAACATCAACTATAGAGAAACAAATAGAGGACTTACATCTGACTTCTTTTCAGACCATGCAAACAGGAAGAGAGTAGAGTGAAATATATATTGTTAAGAAAAGCAATAACAACATAGAATTCAGTACTCTGCTAAATTATTCTTTAAAAAAGGAGGACAAATGATGACTTACTCAAACAAGCAAAAACTGAGGAAATTCGTTGCCAGTAGACCTGCCTTGAAGAAATGTTAAATAGATTTTCTATGTGTTTTGTTATATATATATATATATATATATATACACACACACATATATACACACACATATATATAATCTATATATAGAAAACTGCAAAATGATGATGAATTATTATGAATAAAATCAATAAAGAACTAAAAAGAGAGATACTACATCTTCATGGATAGGAAGACTCAAAATTGTGAAGATGTCAGTTCTTCTCAAATTAATTAAGTGCAATTCCAACTAAAATTCTAGCAAGCTATTTTTGTGGATTTCAGTAAAGACTCTAAAACTATATGGAGAGAAAAAAGACCCAAAATAGCCAAACCTGTATTTAAGGAGGATGAAGTTAAAGGACTGACAGTATTGACCAAAGTTTTACTCTAAAGTTACAATAGTCAGTAAGACAATGTGGTATTTAAAAAAATAAATAAATAAATAGATTAATGGAACAGAATAGAGAGGCCAAAAGTAAACCTATGTAAATATGATTAATAATTAATTGATGTTTAATAAAGAAGAAAGGTCATATAATGAAGTAAAAAAAGTCTTTTAAAACAAGTGGTACTGGACAAACTGGACAACACATCCAAAAAAAATGTATCTAGTCATAGACCTTATACACTTTAGGAAAATTAACTCAAAGTAGATGTACATGTAAAACATGAAACTATAAAACTTCTTTTTAAAAAAGATTTTATTTATTTATTTACTTGGGAAGGGGAGAGAGAGAAAGTGTGAGTAGGGAGCAGGGAGAGGGAGAAACAGGCTCCCCACTGAGCAGGGATTCTGAAGCCGAACTCCATCCCAGGGCCTGGGCTCATGACTTGAGCCCAAGACAGACACTTAACCAACTGAACCACCCAGGCACCCTAAAACTGTGAAACTTCTTGAAGGTAACATTACAGAAATCATAGGTTCTTGGGTATAATGATGACTTTTTAGATGAACACAAAAGGCACAATCCACGAAAGAAGTAACTGATAAGCTGGACTTCATTAATTTAAAACAAAAAGCAAACAAAAACCTCCTTCTGTTTTGCAAAAGACAATGTCAAGAGAATGAGCCACAGACTGGGAAGATTATTTTTAAAAGATAACGTCTAAGAAAAGACTATTATCAAAAATATACAAAAACTTTATAATTCAATGATAAGAAAACAAACAAGCCACTTATAAAATGGGCCAAAGACCTTAATAAAAGACCTCACTGAAGAAGATATACATTATATATAAGTAAATAAGAATATGAAAAGGTGCTTGCATCATATAGCATGAGAGAAATGCAAATTAAGACTACTACACACCTACTAGAATGGCCAACTTCCAGAACACGTAAAATACCAAATGTTGGTGGATATCTTGACCAGAAGGATCTCTCATTTATTGCCAGTTTGGAAGACAGTTTGGTGATTTCTTGTAAAACTAAACATACTCTTAGCATATGATCCAGCAATTATGATCCTTGATCTTCATGCCACAGAGTTGAAAATTTGTGTCCACACGAAAACCTAGACATAGATGTTTATAGTAACTTCATTCATAATTGTTAAAACTCTCAAGCAACATAGGTGGTCTTCATTAGGTGAATAGATCAATAAACTCTGGCACATCCAGACAATGGAGTATTATTTAGTGCTAAATAGAGATGAACCATCATGCCATGAAAATACATAGAAGAACTTTATATGCATATAATTAAGTGAAAGAAACCAATCTGAAAAGCTACTTACTATCTGATTCCAACATATAACAAGACATTCTGGAAAAGGTAAAACTTTGGAAACACTAAAAAGGTCAGTGGTTATCAGGAGTGGGGTATAAGGACTGATCAATAGATGGGGCACAGTGGGGTGCCTGGGTGGCTCAATGGGTTAAAGCCTCTGCCTTTAGCTCAAGTCATGATCCCAAGGTCCTGAGATCAAGCTCAGCATCAGGCTCTCTGCTCAGCAGGGAGCCTGCTTCCCCCTCTCTCTGCCTGCCTCTCTGCGTGCTCGTGATCACTGTCTGTCAAATAAATAAATAAAATCTTTAAAAAAAAATAGATGGGGCATGGGAGATTTTTAAGTCAGTGAAAATACCCCGTATGGTACCATAATGATGGATACATATTATTATACACTTCTCCGAACTTAAAGAATAGTCAATATGAAGAATGAACCCTAATGTAAACTATGGACTTTGGATGATTATGATATATTAGTGTAGGTTCATCAATATTAAAAAATCCACATCTTTGGTGGGGATGTTGATAATGGGGGAATTTTTGCATTTTGGGGGGAAGATTATATATGTGAACTCTCTTTTCAATTTTGCTGTAAACCTAAAACTGCTCTAAAAAATAAAGCCAATAAAAAGAAAATGACAAGGACAGTTTGGATCAAAGGATGACAGGCTTTTAGAAGTAGCTCACTATGAAATTAAATTGAATGTGTAAATTAGCTAATATTCTAGACTATTTGACAAATACAATGGAAAGTTTTTGATAGCTCTTTTGAGAATAACTCTAGATGGATACATAGAGACAATAAAAATGGAAAAGCAAGTGGAAAATGAAAAGTCCTGTGAAGAAGCAGATATGCTTCATATTTTATTTAAATATGAATTTTATTTAAATTTATTAAATATTTAATAATTATTTAAATTTTTAAAATAAATTTAAATTTAAATTTGAAATGAATTTACATTTAAATTTAGATTTAAAAATAAATTTAAATTTAAATTTATTAAATAAAAGGAATTTTATTTAAATATGAATATTTAAATATGAATTCTTTAAATTCTAAAGGAGAACTTAATTGATTAAAGTAATTGATTTAGTTGATGGAACTGCTATCATGTGTTGGTGTCATGTATATGTAGATTGTAAAAGGATGAAAAATAGCACCCTTCTTTAATACCTAAGGTTGAATCACTTTGGAGCTAGGTTCAAAATCAGAAGCACCTTTTTTTTTCCCCCTGATAAATCTAACCTGAAGAAGGTAGAATGGATTTATGGCCAAATGGACCTCTTAATGTATATTCCAGGTGAGAGCACGGTGATGTCACAAGCAGTGTTGGACAGCTGACTGATGTTGACATCTGCAGATCCCAACTACCCTCTAGCAAGCAGGGAATTCACAGAGAGAGCTCTGAAGTACAATCTTCATATTTATTTCCCTCTCCCAGTTGCAGTCATCAGCTAAATCATTCCTATCTCCTGGAAAAAGTGAGGTGGTGTGGAATCTCTGGAATTTTTCTCTCCTGATATTCCTTCCTGAGATGGAATGAATTGTCTTTTCTTGATATGAAACACAGGGGGAAATTTTGTATCCTCTTTCATATGTAAAGAGAAAATGCTGACTTGTCTCAGAAAACAAAAACAAACAAAAACAAAAAACACAACCCAAACCAAACATTATCCAGTTTTTCTGTCTTTACCTTCATGTAGGAACACATTCTTAAAACAAGTACTTGGGATAGGTCAAATTCAAGTTATTATTTCATCTTATTTGCCACACACAAGGCTACTACTCTTCATTTAATTATTTTTAATTTTTTTTCCTTCACGAAGATGCAGTAATCTTTTTTTACTGTTAGTTAATTTAATTTGACTTTGTTGGCTTTTGTGCTTAAAGCAATTTGAATTTGACAGTTCATTTATGGCAAATTTTAATAGGAAAAGTCAGTGAAACATCTGTCCAAATTATCCCTTATATATACGGCAATAGAATGTAATTTGCATTGCAATAAGACTTATTAGAAAAGTTCAACTTGTCATCATCTACTCTCGCTGTCTTTTTTTTAATGAGAGATTCAAATGTATTAGCATGGATGAAGCAAATATAATTGAATGTATTTCAGTAAAATATATTATGCATTATTTTAGAGGCTATCAAAGAATATATTAGTTTAAACAATAATATAGAATCTTCCCTTATTCTCTTTGCAGTTTTTACCAATATGTCTTTTTTATCACCAAAAATCCAACCTATACATTAACATACTTGTTTATACAATTCAAAGAGATTTTTAAAACTCTGCTTAGCCACTATGAAGAAGTTATTAGAATGATTACCAAGTTTTAAAAAAAATAAAAGAATATTAATGTCAAACTGCATTCTTGAGTTTCATTTGGTAGAGAGAATTTTGCTTTCATGCATTGCTTTACTTAGCTGCAAATTTAATTTGTTTCCACTGGGATGATTTCAGATGCAGGTTCTTAGTGAATAATGTCATGGTCCTTTTATACAAAATATAATTTGGGGATTTTTCCATTCAAATTCCTGACATATGAAAAATTTTAGTGTTTCTTTAGTGGTGCCTTCAGGTCCATAACTACTTGTTAGCTATGCGAAAATGAGGAATTGTTGTCTCTTATTAAGCCATCAGATATTTCATGTATATGTTCATCTCCTGTGTTTTCAATAAATGTTTCATTAGGACATAAACCTGACTTTCATTTCTTCAATTTCTAGCTGTGTTTGCAGGTATAGGTGATCCAAACTTTTACAGAATGTGGAATCAGTGTGTTCAATTTAGTCACTAGCCATTTCTTGCAGATAGCTGAGTGATTTATATGCCTCTTAAATATTTTAAAAGTTTTTGAGATTAAGGAAGAGATATGTACTATATAGGTCCATTAGAGTTCATGTATATGAATATTTATATCCACATGTTAAGTTAAATGTTTGAATAATTTCTGCTCAAGGAAGGCTTTCTGTTTGAATACTGTAGACTGATGAGGCATAAACCTTCAACTCTTGAACAACACAATAAAATACATGAAAGCATTAATCTCCTTTTATGGAAAGTAAAATATTGGCATTGCATAATATTCTACTATATACATACATAGTGATTTGTAATTATTTCCCACTGTTTAATACATAGACCCCCCCCATAGTTTGTTCTTACAAGTAATCCTATCGTTAATTACCATATGTATACCTAAGTGTTTAGCTACATTGATTTGATGTAGTAGACCTTTAGAGTCCTGGGTATTATTGGGCAATATTTAGAAAGAGGTCAGTAACCAAGTTGTCCAATTTTATTAAATTCACATTAGTTCATGGATGCAGATAGGTCTTAAATGTCTAAATTTTTTATGATTTGTCCAACTGTTAATTAACCATTCTTTTTGTGCATGTAGTATATGAAATTCTACTGATTTTTATACATAAGAGGTAGATAAGAATCAAATTTTATTAATTTAGTTTGTCTTTGGAGAATTATTGCTTTGAAAGTTAAATTTGAAAACTGCTGGAGACCATAAATAGCTAAAAAATTAAAAGTATTTTCATTTAAATTTTTCAGTAATAAAGGTTTGGATTTGACCCTAAATGATAAAAGACATAAGCAGTCACTAAAAATCATTCTCTGCATCCCAAGATCACAAAATAACAATCTACCAATCAAAACAAAATTCTTGCTTTGTTGTTGTCTGTTTTTAGCTCCATAAAGAATTAGATTAGTGATCAAAGATCACATATTTTGATGCTGACATTGAAAGACAAAATATCAGAAGAATTTACACTTTGGGGAGGTAATATCCTTCAGATAAGAGACTGACATCCTGAAACATGATAATGGTGTATGACAATTTGAAGTGCAGGGTCCTGACTATATTAAATACAAGAGTTCAGGGAGTTGTAAGTCATTTATGCTAACTGGCTTGTCAAGATGACATATCTTGTCAAAGTAAAGTTGGAAAACAGAATCCTGTAGTAAATGAAGACAGTTTTGATATTTTGTCAATATTTCCAACCCAGTGGGTTGATGTTTCATGATTTTTATAAGCTCATGATAAAATGAACTCATAATTTAAATTTATTCTGAATATAGTATAAGCATTATAAACTTATATAACTAGGTTGTAAATATTTTTTCTCAGAATGTTTTGCAGGAAGTCAAATATGGAAATCAAAGCCAAAATATGAAGGTCTCTTTACTTTATGAAGGCATGTATAATTATAACCATGAACTTGAACACATTTACTACTCTTCAGTTTATTTTTCATTTGTAAATTAGTGAAATGAAGAATACCTTAGCATATTTACTTTAGGAGGGCAAGTTTTCTTTCCCATTCAAGGAGAATAGTGCAGCTATCAAATGCACAGCTTTTAATCTTGATACCTCTTCTTAAAACAATTATGTTCTATTGTTTGGACTTTTATTTTTCCAGCATTTATATACATCTAGAATTTTACTCACAAACTCATATAATGATTCACCATGAGACTGCTAGTAAAACTTGGAGAAAATAAAAATACTTGATTATATGTACTTAATATATTGAGATACTAATCACATGCCATATAAAGACAAAGATTTCTTTAATGCCAATTACATGCATTTTATCAAACCACATTACTTATGGGCTCGTGTATATTCACACTATGATTTACCTTGGTGTATGCCTTTTCTTGATTATTATTATTATTCATCTTATTAATGTATTCACTTTGGGGCAATTTGCATTATGACTCAGTTAATATTTGCCCTTCAGACATTCCTAAAGTAAGGAGAAAGCCAAATTTCACTGATGGAAATGAAAGGATCCATAAAAAGAGAAGTTTAAAAATATATCTAGTTATAATGGTTAATACACATTTTAAACAAGTGACTGCATTGTAATTCCTTACCTTAAAGAACATGATGGAGAATGGTAAGTAGGGTAAACACATCAGAACGAAATAGCTTTCTTTTACTTCACCGATAAATTTATAATAATGTACATATTTCTGATAGTTTAGATAAAAAATTAGGCAAGAATGGCAGGATTTTAAATTCAAGTAATTTTCAGTTTCATTTTCAGAAGGTCCACAGACATACACATGCAATGATTCATGTAAATGCTTAAAGCAGGATTTTGCCTCTATTCCCTATACACACAACATGTTAGAAAGGTAAACTGTGCTTTCCTTTACACAGAGGTGGTTGAGATGAAACACACACACATACATACACACACACATAAAAGGAACAGTAGGAAATGACATTTATGAAGGAAATGAGAAAGAAACATGGAATTGTCATTTATGAAGGAAATGTGAAAGAAACATGGAATTCAGCAGTTAATAGAGAAAACTGCAGTTTGAATGCTCAAGACAACATTTGGCAACTAGGTAGATTTTCCACCCATGCTACACTTTAGAATGAACTTGTGGAATTTTATAAAAATGCTGATGCCAAGACCTCATTCAATGGTTTGATTCATTGTTCCTGGGCCTACGTCTTTATCAGAAACCCTAGGTGAAGTAATGTTGAGAACCACTCTCTTAGGCGATTCTTAAAGATACATGATTACTTGAGTATTTACACATAGTAGAAACATGTTAGAAAAATCAATAGTAGTATCTGCTAAGCCACCAAATAGGTGTGTGGCAGTGGGCTAGGCTGAACATGTCCACTTTGGGCCTCAGCTGCTTTATGCATACTAAATGATATTTAATGTACATTATGTAAAACTTCAGCTTCAAAATCTCTTATATATGTATTTATAGAGTTAGATAGGAGCCTATTGACAAAATTACAGATATATAATAACTCAAAGAACAATTTTTTAAAGATTTATTTATTTATTTATTTATTTATTGGAGAGAGAAATAGAACCAGAGAGCACAAGTCGGGGGAATGGCAGAGGGAGAGGGAAAAGTAGGCTCCCCACTGAACAGGGAGCCCGATGCAGGGCTCAATCTCAAGCCCCTGGGATCATGACCTGAGCTGAAGGCAGAGGCTTAACTGACTGAGTCACCCAGGTGCTTCTCAAATAACAATGGTTGATATGCTTATTTATTGGCAATGTTTAGCTCGAAAAGTCTCCAATATTCAGTATATTTTTTATAGGGGAGAATTATGATGAAATGGAAAAAATGTATTTAACATCATTAAAACTGGTTTAAATTTTAGCTCTACCACATACATCCTGTACAGTCTTGTGCATGTGATATGACCCCATTAAACTTTGGTATCCTTATAGTTAAAATGGCAGTGGGTGTGATAATACATTGCATTATTCAGAGAATTGTTATGATATTGTATTTTGAAAAAATTTTCATAAATTTATTAAAGGTGAATTGTTTTTAAGAATTGATAGTTTTTCAAAGATTGGTGGTAGAATGTGATACTCTAAAGATTAAAGAAACAAGGAATGTATAAATTGGTAGAAAGGTCATTTAGAAGTGGTTGCTATGGGTTTTCAGGGGAAAGCTAATTTCCTAACCCTAAAAGAGTTTTTACGATCATATGAAATATACTTTATCCATGATTGGGTTTGGGGATGACCTTTATTGTCTTTGGTTTTATCCAATTTTATCTCAGGTGGACATAAGAAATTGACTTTGTGAGATTAATATATTTTAGAATGAAGCAGGAGGAAGACCCTCCAGAAGCTTCCCTCAAGATTGAGGAACACAAAAAATAAGATATTTTTTCTAGATATACGGGTATGTTCTTAAGATGATTTGGCCCATCCACAACACAACTGTGAAACAGTATACAAAGAGAGTTATGATGATAATAATATTTCATTCATTTGTTTGTTCTTTGAAAAATTGTTTACTGAGTACCTACTATGCATTAGGCACTAAACAAATAATCTACAAGGCCCTACTCTCATTGAGTTTTCACAGTATGGGAGAAGACATTATCTTAAAAGTAGACATTATCATAAAATCATTCAAATAATTTTCTGATTTTAAATGTAACATAAGTGCTAAAAGGTAAAGTACTTGAGAGGTTATTAACAGAGGGCATTTATGAAGAAGTCACAGTGTACCTAAGTTCTGAAAATGAATAGGATTAATTATCCGAGAGGGATGAGAGAGGGGTCTATGTGGAGGTAAGCCAGGAATCTCCATCAAATGGCTTCTGCGTTCTGATTCTGCACACACCCATTTCTTCTGTGGTATTCTGATACCTTCTCTGGCTGGCATGCAGTAGTAGAGTGCCAAATGCCTCTTGAAGATGCAACTTTCAGTTTCCTTTCAGTCAAATGATTTAGAATATAGATCTTGAATGCACAATGCTTCCCTTTGTACCCAAATATAAAATATATGTAACCCAGGGCAATTTTTATTTGGGGAGATAGTATTTCCTGCGAAAGTTTCAGTGTTTTGCCTATTCTTCACTCACACATTTTAAATGTATTACCAAGTTTTACAAACTGAACACAAAATTCAAAGAGAACTCAGCATTGCTTTGTTTTTTTTTTGCTTGTCTGATCCTTCATTTTAGATAATGATGCATTTTTGCTTGAAAGGCAGGATGGGAAGTAGGCCAATTCATGGTGAAAGGGAAAAGAAGCATAAATTAACATATCAAAACCTTACTCTGGCAAATAGTTTGAAATGCTTTTTAGACATTTGAGTGAATATGAAAAAATGGGCAATTAAATATAGTGTGCAAATGCAGTGGTCAAAAAGGGACTTAGACTAAGTATAGACATTTTGTTGATGCTTATATATATTCTTGATGAACAATATACATAGGCTGAACATACATATGATAAACCAAATATATGTTATATATCTATTTACTTTTTTCTTACTTGCCATATAAATGACTCTGAATTTATAGTGAGGAATATAAACATGCAGCATACATGTTTAGCAAGACTAATCTAAAATTAGAAGACTGTTTCGAATGTCCTAGGAAAATCTTTGAGGATACCATCCATGTTTATTTCTTTAACTGTACAGAAGTTCTGAACTTTGAAGGATATATGGTTGTTGAACATGACAGCCAACCTAATGAACAATCATCCTCCTGATATAGGTAAGAATAAATAATAACATAATTGATATACTATTAACAAAATTCCAATACAGTGTCCACAGTTACAGGAGACCTTTCTGATACTAATGTGTCCATCTGGATCCTTTCCATAAATGTATAGCTTTCTGGAGCCTGAATATTTTTCCAATCCCACCATTCTGTCCTCATTCACAACACATGGATCATGCCTCTTAGTTAACCACTTTGGTGTTCAGCTCCTATAAGACTCCTTAGAAAATGATAAAGAGGCTTCTTTTTTATTCAAGGATTATTTTAAACATTTTCAGAATAAGAGTATTAACACCACACAAAATAAGGTTAAGCTTAGATGTAATCAGTTTATTGAAAGAAGCAATCTTGGATGCAAAATTAGGGGAAAATGAACAAGATGCAGGGAAAAAGTAAAACCCAAAGCACACAAACAAACAAACATGTTCACAGGTATGGAGTTGAAAAGGCTGAACACTATTTATGGTATTGAAACTTGTAGAATTTTCAGCCTAGAAGCATATTTTGTTTCTCAGGGAAGTGTAATACAGCCTTTGCCCCTACATACTAAGACTTTAGACTTGGCTCTATCAGTTAGCTGTATATTTTTGCTAAATTACTCAACCTTTCTGGGACTTACTTTTCTTCTTTATTAAATAATATGTTGATTGGATTAATGATTTCTGTTACAGAAATCTGTGGATTACACAACAGAGTCACTGAGGAACTCATTTTTTAAAGGCCCAGCTCAGATCCACAGAATAAAATAGTTACCAGTAAACTGTATTATTACTGTTTTGAATTTCAGAGGTAATTGAAATGAGCAGTCCATTTTGAGAATTACTAAATTACTATTCTTCTGGTCTCAACACTTTAGGAATCTGTGGGTCTGCCAGAAATAAGAAAAAAAATTATGTCACTAAAATGTTAACATTACATGCTTTTCATGCTTGGTATCATTGAAGCCAACAATATTTTCTTTTTAGCTTTTTAGTGAAAAATAATGATAAGTTGAGTTTTCATATTTATAGTCTGATTTAGAACCAATTCTTCTAGGATATTTAGGGTGTGCAAATAGAGAGTTATGTGTATATATAATGCCTGTCTATATTCACCAATAGGATTTTGGAAAGTTCAAATTATTGTATTTTATAACTTTACTTCATCAATTTATTTTTTTTTAAGATTTTATTTATTTATTTGAAAGAGAGAGAGAGCATAAGCTGGTGTGGGTAGTGGGGTGGTGGTCAGAGGCAGAGAGAGAAGCAAACTCCCTGGTGAACAGGGAGCCCGATGTGGGGCTTGAACCTGAGCTGAATGCGGATGCTTAACCGACTGAGCCACCCAGGCATACTCCACTAATTTGATTTTAATTCAGTGTAACTAATATTAAAGAATTTATTAAAAGTATTTCACATTTGTATAAGTGGATATGTCACTTAAACAAGCATAGCCCAGTTAACAAATTCCTATGCAGGGCTCAATGCCAGGACTCTGAGATCATGACCTGACTTGAAGGCAGAGGCTTAAATGACTGAGCCACCCAGGTGCCTTGTAACTACATATATAAAAATAAATTAAAATAAGAAACCATGTAATTAATCTAACCAAGAGTATAGTCTCCACATCTATGCTTATTTCTACTCAAATCCACTAAGATAGAGTTAATTATTAGATAAGATATGATAGTTAATTATTTTCTAAAATCTCCCCAAAAACCGAATGAATTAGAATATAGATAGTTATACTCAAATATGAAATATATTTTATTCTGCAAAATAGAGTCTTATATCTTTTACTTTTAACAGCAGTTTTGAACAGATTTCACACACACACACACACACACACACAGACACACATATATACATATACATATACCTATATATGTATATATATATATTGGAATATATATTGAATGATCAAGTTGCTTCTCTGTATGAATAAGAGACATATCTTGCATTCACATAAATAAAAGGATTGCCTCTATGGTATTTGAAAAGGTTGCTGAAGCTCAGTGAGGTGCTCTTCATTAAAGAAGAACCCACGCGTAAAGCTCCCATAAATGTAATGGAAACGAGACATATTTTACTCTATTTAGCATTTATGTAACATTTTTGAAAAGTGCATTTTTATTAGAGTCTTCTCACAACAGTCTTATGAGCTAGTGGTGTTATGCTCACTTAGAAATGGATAAATTAAGGGCCAGAGAAGCCAGGCATTGCTCAAGGTCATGTGGAAGCCAAGCAGCAGAGGAAGCCCAAATTACCGCTCTGAGACCTGACATTTCCTTCATGTTATTTTTCTTCCATGAGCCACACTACCCATTTTTTCCTCAAAGGAAGCATTTTTAGGTAGAATCAGAAATATAGTATTTATATGTAAGGTTGGTAATTTTTTTAAAGATTTTATTTATTTATTTGACAGGCAGAGATTACAAGTAGGCAGAGAAGCAGGCAGAGAGAGAGAGGGAAGCAGTCTCCCTGCTGAGCAGAGAGCCTGATGCGGGGCTCGATCCCAGGACCCTGGGATCATGACCTGAGCTGAAGGCAGAGGCTTTAACCCACTGAGCCACCCAGGTGCTCCTGTAAGGTTGGTAATTTACAGATAACTTTTGAAAGGCAAACAGAGACACACTGTCATAGTATCATTTATGAGCCTAAGACCTATTCTTAAGTTCATGGTTACTCTTCTAATCACATATTGTATATATATAGATAGATATAGATGTAGATATAGATATAGATATAGATAGATAGATATGGAGGTAACTTAGAATATCTGCTTCGTTAGGGAGAAACAGAATAAGCAAGTCTGTAAGGCCTACTATGTACCAGGAATGTGTATGCCTTTAATTGTAATGTTTCTATCAATATTGCTTAGTAGAGGTAAAGATAAAATGTGGCTCATAAATAAAACATTTAGCCTATTGCATTTTGAATTTTATGAAGTGTCGATACAGTCCTGGTAATCTTTTGCCTCCCAGATTGTAGAGAGCCATTGCCACAGTCATAATATCCCTAATGTAAGTACCTCAGCAAGTAAGCTGAGACCAGACTTGTGTGTTTCTGCTATGTCTTGTGTGGGTGGTAAGGTCATGTGTGAAATGGTCTGCTTTCCTTGAGTGCACTTCTTCAGTAAGCCTCTTGGGCATGCCAAATTCAATTCATTCAAAACCGATGTAGAAGATTCAGACACTTCACTGAAATACAACAATATATCTTCTGGGTTAACATGTGGGAGTTCTATCTTGAAGGATAACATCTTGTGTATGTTTGGTTTGTGCCTATAAAATCTAAGTACGCCTGACATTACAGCCTTCCTGAAAGTCTCAGTTATTCATGACTATGTAGTATATACAATTTCAAGAGAAAAAAATTAAATGCTATCAATGTCATAATAAATAGGATACTAGGTGAATGTTATATCACAATATTAAAAACATTAACCCAGTAGTATTCATCTGCACTTCTCCAGAGTCCAGCCTAGTTTCTTTCCCACTGTAGATACACTAAAATATCTGATAATATATTAATGATCTTGACAAATGTATCAGCCATGACAGATATTCTTTACCTTAGACTCTGAGTCTATGTTATACCCTTAATATGGAATACCTCTGGTTCCATTTCTAACTAAAGTTTTGTAGCTCTTTTACCTCCTGTTAACATTTTACCTTGAAATAGAGTTTTTAATTTTATGGATGTGGATGTTATTATATCATTAGCAGCTTGGAGGCAAATATCTTGTTCATTTATTTACCATCCTCATTTATGAGGCTAGTATTCAGAAAGTACTCCAATTAGTATTTATAAACTTGGGTTCTGACTCTCCTGCAGGGATTAGGGAAGTTTTATTTATTTATTTAGGTTTACTTATTCAAAAGTGTTTATTCAGGGGCACTTGAGTGGCTCAGTTGGCCAAGTGACGGCCTTCGTCGCAAGGTCATGATCCCGGGGTCCCGGGATCTAGTCTTGTACTGGGCTCCCTGCTCATCTGGGGGGTTTTTTTCTCCCTCTGACCTCACCTCACATGCTCGCTCACTCTTTTTCTCTCTCTCAGATAAATAAATAAAATCTTTTTAGAGAAAGTGTTTATTCGGTAGTTACAGTGACTCAGGTACTATGCTATGTGTTTTCTATACATCAATGTACGTGCAAGAAAAATATTACTGTGTTTTTGGATCCTGCGTTCTAGCAGGTAAAACATAAAAATAGGGAAACATGAACAATAATTTAACTACATTATATGTGAAAGGTGATAAGTGCTTCAAAAAAAAAAATAGAGTAAGATAAGCAGGCAGAGGGTGTTGCAGTGTTAATTAGGGCAAATAGGGTGTTCTTCACTGAACACTGAGAGATCTGAGCAAACCTTGAAGGAAGTGAAGAAATTGACCAAGAAGATATTAGGAGAAGAGTACTCAAAGAGAGAACAGTTGTTTAAAATCTAAGACCTGGGTGCACCAGACACATTCAAACAGGAAGGAAGTTGCGTTTGTGTGGTGGGTGCTGATGGTGGCATTGGATAAATAACATCAGATGCTTATGGAGGTTTGAGTTCATAAAATGTGGGAGATTTAGAAAATTGTAAGGGTTTTAGATCCCACTTAAAGTGAAGTATGAAGCCACTGAAGAGTGCCAAGCAAAGTTAACATGGGTTTTAAAAGTATCAGGCAAAGTAAGCTAGACTGTGGGGAAAGAAGGCAAGAATGAGAAAAAAAAAATATCAGGTGGCAATGGTAGTAATTCAGATTAGACACTATAGCATCTTGATCAGGATAAAGTGATAAGAGAGGTTGGATTCCAAATATATTTGGAATATAGAGTCTATAGGATTTTCTGATAGATTCATTTTAAGATTAAGGGAATAGTCAAGAATAACTCAAAGGATTTTTGTCTAGAAGGTTGAATTGCCATAAAGTGACAGAAGAAAAGATATACATGGAGATTGTGTAGGAAGATGGGACTCCAGTTTGAGACATGCTGGTATTGAGTTGTCTATTTGATTTTAAAGTGAAATTGTTGAGCAATCATTCAAATATGTGGATGTAGAGATTGGATGAGAGGTCTTGGCTAGAGATAAAATAGAGGAGTTAATAGCATACACATAGAATTTAAAGACCTGAGATAGAATGAGATTACCAATAGAGCAAATATAGATACTAAGAAAGAATTATAAAGATTGTCCTCTGAGTTTTCAAACTGTAATGAATAGAGAAGGAAATGAACCAGAAAAGAAAACTAAGAAGGTGTCATCATGGAAGACAGAAACTAAAAGTTTAATATCTTGGAAATCAAATAAAAAAGAGAGAAAGAAGGAGAGATCATCTCCTTTAAATGCTCTAATAGTCAGGAAAGGTAAAGGCTGAGAACTGACCACTGGATTTAACAATGTGGATGTCAGGTTGCCTGGGTGGTTCAGTTGGTTGAATGTCCCACTTTTGATTTCAGCTCAGGTCATGATCTCAGGTTTGTGAGATAGAGCCCCACAGTGGACTCTATGCCCAGTGCTCTGTTCTTAAAGATTCTTTCTCCCTCTCCCTCTGCCCCTCCTCCCCTTGTGTGCTCTTGCTTGCTCTTTCCCTTCCCCCCTCAAATAAATAAATCTTAAAAAAAATGCAAAACTGTGGATGTCATGGTTTAGGATAAGAGCAACTATCATAAGGTGTAGGAGACAAAAATCTAATCAAACTAGGTTTAAGAAAAAAATTCACAAGAGCAAACTGAGATAGCAGATATAAACCACTTTTCAAGGAGGTGCATTTTTGCTTTTGTTTGTTTCTGTTTTACTAGAGAAGCAAAGATATCTGCATGTATCTAAGGATGTCGCAGGACAAGAGAATATTTTTCAAGGTAGATATAATATCACTGTGTTTATATGCAAAGTATGGGTAAAAACAAAACAAAACAAAATATAGATGAGGGAGGGGAGAATTTCTGGAATTACATCCTTGAGTAGAGGAGAGCCCATAAGGGAAAGAATTGTGTCTACATAGGGCACAGGATATTTCTAATTTGGTTATAGGCAAAATGGAAGGTATTGCTAGTAGGACAGTATAAGTGGTGATGGGCACCAGTTTTTCCTTTGAATTAAGTATTTCAGTGAAAAGGAAACCAAGGTCATCAGCTATTCTTAGTGATAAGAAGGCAAAACCATTATCTAGGAATGTGAGAGAGCAAATATTCTCTGATACCCTGGCAGAATTACTGGTATATGTGAGGTTCA
Organism: Lontra canadensis; assembly: GCF_010015895.1. NCBI lineage: Eukaryota > Metazoa > Chordata > Mammalia > Carnivora > Mustelidae > Lontra > Lontra canadensis. The sequence goes on along the minus strand of NW_022631084.1, from coordinate 4,883,360 downwards.
AGATCATTCATTTGTATTATTATCAATCAGCATGGTTTTGTTTTCTCTCCATTCAATTTCATTTGTACAAGAGCATGTGAAAAGAAGGTAAAAGTGGCATTTATTGTGTGGTGGCATTTCCATAAATGTTACAAGACCAGAGAAGTAAATTATTTTATGGACTTTTGATATTGTGAAAAGTTTGAGAGAGGGTGAGTGAAAAAAAGCTGTAGCTAGAGATTAAGAAATTAAAAATTAGAAGAGTTGCAGAAATCTGGCAATGATGTCAGCTGTCTTCTTTGGCACTAAAACAGGTAGTGCCTTGGAAGTAAATGAAAACTATACACCCTCCCTGTACAAGTCTGTAAATGCTACTGAAGGGTAGGTAATGCTTTCTCATCATTATCAGTCTTCTAAATATTACATAAGAACTTCCTGTTAATGAATAATAATCAAAATCTTGCTAAGATGGCAAGAGAGAAACCATACCAGGGAAAAATTAGGATAAGAGGGTCAATAGGCTACACTTAGCACATATACATGTGTTATATCCAAGAGCACAGCCATTGGTTGTTTTGCTTGAACTGGATATATGCATTCTGATATTAAAAACACATGAAGCATGGCTCAGGAATTGACTTTAGAGTAAAACTTTGTTCATTCTCTCAAGTAATATTTTAAATGGCCTACTATGTGCCAAATGCTGTTTTAAGCATTGAAAAAACAGTATTTAATAAAACAAAATGCCAACACTCATGCAGGCTGCATTTCAGTGGGAGAGGATGCATACAATGACCATATAAGTAAATTATATATCACATATCAAAAAGCAGTAAGATGGAAATGAAGCTAACATAAAAAAGGAGGTACAGAAGAGAAAGGGTTTGAATTTTAAATAAGCAATATTTAATCAAGAGTTTAAATGAGGTAGAATGGAGGGCAAGTTGTCTACCTGAAGAGCCTTCTAAAAAGGAAGAGCCTCAGAAGGAATGTGTCTTGTCTGCTCAAGGAACAGTAAGGGAACCAAAGTGACTTGGATAAAATGAGCAAAGGAGCCTATCATATGTGATGTAAGGAGAAACGTACTATAGGGCTGGACCATCCATAGGAGATATTTTTAGATTATCCATCCAGTGCATTAATATGATCTAAATAGGAGCCTAAGATGTGATTGTTTTATGAAAAAAGAAGAAAGTTATTATTTGAGAGAGAGAGAGAGAGAATGACATAATGAGTCATGTTGGTTAATGGATAGTTGTATATAAAATAGCCTTTCTCTGAATGCTTCCAAGAGGACCAAATATTAAAAAACAAAAAACAAAAAAGCAACCAGCAAAAACCAAAATGAAAACCCCATCATTCCTTACCTAAGGCATGGAATAAAGAATATATTTCTATATACACAATGGCCATTAGAGACCACTCTAAATAGAAGCAATTTAATTTGACACAATTCTACAATAATTTATTTAAAAATATGTTTTCAAGTTCAAGTATTTTCTGGGTTTTTTTTTTCCTCTCTTATTTTGAGTACATTTTATTCTGGGATGGAAGGCACATGTTATAATTTATTTGCCCTTAATTATTGACTGTAATATTATGGGATATTTCATACTTTTATACTGTGTGTTAGTTTCCTAAGGCTGCTATTACAATTTACCACAGACTTACTGGCTTAAGAAACAGAAATTTACCATCTCTTGGTTCTGGAGGTTGGACATCTGAAATTAAAGTGTTAACAGAGTTGCACTCCTTCTGGAACCTCTAGGGGACAAACTCTCTGTGCCTCTTCTAGCCTCTGGTGGCTATTGGCGTTTCTTGGCTTGTGGTAGCATAAGTCTCCTCTCTGCGTCTGTCCTTACATGGTCTTCTCCTCTGTGTCTTTCCTGTTGTCTCTTATCAAAACATAGCATTGAATTTAAGGTTCATTGTAATCTAGAATGATCTTAGTTGTATCTGCAAATAACCTTATGCCAAATAAAATAATATTCTGAGGTTCCAGATGGACGTACCTCTTTTGGGGTAGACACTATTCAACCCAGTACATATGTTAGTTGTTCGGCTTTCTATGTTGTTTTATTTTGGATTCTTCATAGGATTAAAACTTCTTAACCTAAAATAAAACATATTAAAAGTATTTTGATACACCCAGTATTTCCATTTACTGTTTCCAGTTTGCATGCATCTTGCAAAGATACAGAGTATCAAACATCTATAATTTGTGCAGCTGTTCTTATTCACCAGCTGTCCCTAATAAGCCCCATCCCTGTGACAGTATTGCTATAGCCTTTTTTCCTGTGAACTGGCAGAATCCTTCAAGTTAGCAGCTTTAAGGACCAAGACTTGGAATACATCAGTCTTTTCCTCAATCTGGTATTGGCATTTTTCTATGCCCTGCTTACTCACTCTGTCACCAACATCACAATTAGTGACCTGGGTCTTAAATCAATTTTGCTCACCTTACAATTAAGATTCCTGATAATCTACTGTTTTAATACAGACTTTGTACCACCAATCCGTGGCCTTAAAAAGTAAAAAATAAAAAGTAATATTCAAAGGATATAAGGAAGCAAATCATAACATAGAAATAGCTGAAGTGTTAGTGTTATGCCAAAGAAAAGTGGCAGCAAACAATAGCACTTCTCTTAAGTTACTTAGTAACAGAAAATTTATTTTTTGCATATTTTTGGTATTTATTTTTCAAAGAAATAACAAGACTCTATAGGTTATGGATTTTACTTTGAACCAAAGTAAAATAAACAACAATTAATTTTTCTAAATAAAACAACCCTACTTTTAAAAATATTTAATCTAACTTTAGATCACCATTTCTATTGTGGTGAAAATTGTAATCATAGTTATCATTGTATCTTCTTTTGCTTCTTGTGAGGAGCTCATATTTAAAAATTTCAAACACTTGGATAAGGTCCTTCTGCTCTTTACTTCACAGAGGTTATTCCTGAATGAATTTGTCCAAATTTGGTTTTATAATGGTGAAAAACAACATTCATTTATTTTGGACAGTCACTAAAAATTAAAATTTTCAATAATACAGAAAGAATTCAGCTTTTTTTTTTTTTTTTGCAAAGTCTAAGAAAAACTAGAGAAAGATGTTTGCTACAAAGTTTTATGTACTATTCTGGCTACTTTTACTTTCTACAGGTGGAACCAAGAGTTTATTGCTTAATGTCTAGTGTTTTTATGTTTGAATTTCATTTGTTGTTTCTTTAAAATTGATTTACTTTCTCCTGTTCTGTTAATTATTTCTATTTGTGTGACAGAATATTACTTCTGATCTCACTGTATATTTTTATTTTATTTAGATTAATTTTACAATATTATTCTCTCACATAACATACTTTGTTTTGTTTTGTTTTAGGCAGCAAAGGAAGGCTTATTGGATAATAGCAGGGTGATAGTACAAAACTCCCAAAGTCCAGGGTAGAGGGCTCCTGCCAAGTTAGTGTAAAATCCTTTTAAGGGTGGCTTCCTCTTAGGGTGGGAGGGGAGGAGACTTATCCCTGCTTTCCTGCCTTCTAACTACCCTTTATCATTACCTCCTCTGAAGAGATAACCTTAACTGCTGTTAGGAAGAAGGGTGACAATTGATCATAGCTACTTCCTGCTGATCAGGGGCATTGGATATGGTGGTAGTCAAGGTTCCTCTCATCTGAATCTATCAAGGGGTCCCCTGTAGATGTCTGGTTTGACATTTATGTAAGTCTTCACATGAACCACCATTTGGAGTTTGATGACCTTTATTCATAACAGGGAACTGTCAGTGAGATCCCTTGGAGACCAGCCACCCCAACCACTCACAAGAAAATGTCTGGGGAGCTGTCTTGGTCTTTCCCACTCATTCTCCTAGGGAAGGAATCAGCAAAGAAAATAGTAGAAGGGTTTCTCTCTGGATGTCTAGATGGGCAAGTAAGGATCTAGGTCCCACCGAGAGCTTTCAGGTGTCCACCAAAGGGTAGTATTGGCCAGGGTCCTAGTTCCCTCACATCTGGTGATCTGCCCTGAAAGGAGTTCTGAGTCCTCACCACTGGACATTCTCAACTTCTGTAGGTGGATCAGTGATAAAGGAACCCAGAAAGCCTGTCACCTGAGACTTGAGAATGCCAGCTGTGCTAATCGCTTTTACATGGGTGACAGGTGCCCATTGTTTAAACAAACAAAATGGAGAGAGAGACAGACGCAGAGAGACTTGCTGCCCACTATTCATGGTTAGTTGTCAGCGATGGTGGAGATCCTGGACGAGCCCCCATAAATGTTACAGGATATTTTCTCCCTTGGTGTCCATGGTTCTTGGTCACATGGCTTTGAAGAATGAAGAGGTAGACCAGAGTGGTGGACAACAAAGCTATAACAAAGTGATAATACAAAGCTCCCAAGGAGGGAGGGGACCCAAGAGCATTGCCCCCATTTAACATACTTTATAAATAGTAAACTCTATGGAAAGTCTCTTATTAACTACCATAATTTTCTTTTCAATGTTCATAATTATTTACTCTTCAAAATCCATTGATATGTAACTTTTAAAAGTCTAGTTTACAAGGAACATATACAAGTAACTCTTAGCCAAGAAAACTGTGTTTATCACACAGTTAGTGGTTGTATGGCCAAATGAGGCCCATCTGAGAATCTTGAGCTACCCATTGACAAAGGGGTTTTTCCTATATATTTAATTTTACATTTTCAGTTTCACAATTTATATTATTTTGGGGTTCCTTAACATCTGTTTCCCCAAGAGGTGAAAGATCTCTAAGGGATCATAATTGTATTAGAGAGTGAAGTCAGCATCAGGGCAGTGTGAGTTGTCCTTTTTTTTTTTTTTTTTAACTTTCTCCCATTTACAACTAATCAGATATCTATAACTAAACCAAAAGCACAAACAAACAAACAACAGCCCTCCTGTCCCTGCCAAATCTCACCTCTGCATAACACACCAGGACATTAGAGAGATCCATCCATCCGTGCACGAGAAAGAGAGGATCAATCTCAGAGGAGTTTGTGAGACCAAGGGATCCACAACGGAGGTGTAATGGTGACAGAAGCAGCAGCAACAAGGTTGACAGAGAGAGTGGGCCAATCTCATCTTTATGGCAGAAGTCGGGGGTGAAGGTGCTAAGTGGGAGTCTACCTGGCTACTGGTGCTGAGCAGAGGGACCTGTTGTTTCTGAGGAGAAATGACAGTGACTTGGAGGAGGAAAAGCAAAAGAAAGAAGTAAGATAAAGTGTACCCAGTCATTACATTCTTGTTGCCTGATCCAGGATTCTGGCAAAAGGACTGCTTACAGAACTCCAGGAAACAAGCTTCCCCCCCACCCCCCACACACACTGGAGGATCTCTCTACCGGGCTGTGTGTACATCCAAAACCACAAGTAGCAAGCACACACCTCCCCCACTCTGCCCCACCTTTAAAAATAATTTCTATCCAGCAAGGTTTTTGTTTGTTTGTTTGTTTTAAGATTTTATTTATTTGTCAGAGACAGAGAGAGAACACAAGTAGGCAGAGCCACAGGCAGAGGCTGAGAGAGAAGCAGGCTCCCCAACTGAGCAAGGAGCCCGATGTGGGACTCAATCCCAGGACCCTGAGATACTGACTTGAGCCAAAAGCAGTGGCTTAACCAATTGAGCCACCCAGGCATCCCTGTTTGTTTTTAACGCGCGGTCTCCCAATCTTAATGCTGAGTCAGCGTTGGTAAGAGGAAACCAAAAACTTGTGCATTAGCTCCACCTCCTGGAAAACAAAAGGAAAGGTCCTAATTACCAACCTGTTGCACTCTTAGACTCGAAATAAACAAACCCTTGCTATATAAGAAAGATGCTTCATACTTCAAAGGTGGCGGCAGAGACACTTTTCATCAAACATCATGAAAACTCATTGTAAAACGGTACCACAAAAGAATAATAGCAATTTTCAGCAACTGAACCCCAAAACACAGAATATTATGATCTAACTGATAAAGAATCTAAAAGAGTTATTATGAAGAAACTCTGAGATATTAAAAAAAAAAAAACCTCAGGCAAACAATGATCTGAGGAATAAAACTAGTGAGTAGAAGAAGTACTTTATCAAAGAGTTGGAATCATAAGAAAGAACCAAACAAATTCTGAAGTTGAAGAATTCAAAAAAATGAGATGAAGAATACATTAGAAAGCACTGAAAAAAAAAAGAAGATCAGATGGAAAAGAGATTAAGTGGGCTTGAGGATGGGAATATAGATATGTTTCAAGTGGACCAGGAGAGATAACTAAGATTTTTTTTTTTTTTTTTTAAGTGAAGAAATGTGTGGCCCAGTTGGTTACGAGTCTGCCTTCTGCTGAGGTTATAATCTAGGGATCCTGGGATCAAGCCCCCAGTTAGGCTCTCTGCTCGGCAGGGAATCTGCTTCTTCCTCTCTCTTCCTTTCCTTCTGTGTGTGACCATATGGGTTCTCTCTCTCTCTCTCTCTCTCTTTTTCTCTCTCTCTCAAGTGAGTAATTTTTTTTTCAAGTGAAGAAACCCTATGAGAATTTTCAGACTTCCTTAGAAGAGCCAACATAGTATTAATGAGTATATACCAATTAGAAGGGAGCAGAGAATGTATTTACAGAAATAACTGAGAACTTCCCAAATCAGAGGAAGGAACTGGGTATACAAGTTCACAAAGCTGATAGAAACCAGCAGATTTTTCCACAGAATCTCATAGAATCTCTATGTGTTGATTGTAACAACAAATTCAAAGCTGAAAGATAAAAATTGCCAACCAAAAATGTTTATTCTGGGATAGTTATCCTTCAGTATGAAGGAGAAATAAAGATTTCCCAGACAAACAAAAGCTGAGAGAGTTCACCACCACTATACCTACCATATAAAATATTGAAAGGAACTCTTTCAATTTCCAAAATATTGAAAGGAACTGAAACAAAAAGATGAAACTACACAAAACTCTGATTAAGATGATAGTCAGAATCAGAAAAGTGTAACTCCTTTTTTTTTTTTTAGAATAGCATATTGAGCAGGTATGACATAAATGTTAAAGGAAAAGAACATTAAAGTGACTATAGCTACTAAAACTTAGTAATAAAACCGCAGCATAAAAAGATAATATGTGGGGGTGCTTGGGTGGCTCAGTGGGTTAAGCCTCTGCCTTTGGCTCAGGTCGTGATCTCAGGGTCCTGAAATCAAGCCCCACATTGGGCTCTCTGCTCTGCAGGGGGCCTACTTTCCCCTCTTTCTCTGCCTGTCTCCTCTCTACCTGCTTGTGATCTCTCTCTCTCTGTCAAATAATAAAATCTTTTAAAAAAGATAATTTGTGATATCAAAAATATAAAGGGAAATGAGTCAAAGAATGGAACTTTTATAGGAAAATGAAGATACTTGTTATCAGCAGAAAAAGGACTACTGTATTTATGAGATGTTTAATGTAAATCTCATGGTAACTGCAAAGCAAAATCTAGAACAGACACACAAAACCATAATAAAGTGGGGGACTGAATGAATGACCCTAGAAAACCACCAACTAACAAAGACAGACAGAAACAAATGGAAAAGAAAAAATGGAAAAGCAAAATAACTAGAAGACAAAAGATAAAATGGCAGAAGTAAATCCTTACCTAATATTCTTCCCAAATGTAAAAAGATGGAATTCACCAATCAAAATGCACAGAGTGGCTGGATAGATTTTTTTAAAAGACTTAACTATATGCTGCCTATAGGAAACTAATTTCAGCCCCAAAGACACACATAAACTTGAAAAGCTGAGAGATGATATTCCAAGCAAATGGAAAAGAAAGCTGGATATAGCCATACTTGTATCAGACAAAATAAACTTCATGCTAAAAAGGGTAACAAGAGGCAAAGAAGTTATTATATAATGATAAAGGGACCAATACCCAAGAAGATGTAACTATTGTAAATATAATCACTTCCACCTCCAAGCACTGAAATGTATTAGGCAAATACTAACAGATACTAAGGGAGAAATAGACAACAACACAATAATAGTAGCGGACTTCAGTACTCCACTATCAGCAATAAATAAATGGTGCAAAAAGAAAACAAGAAGAAAATATTGGAACTGAATCATACTTAAGAGAAAATGAACTTAGTGACATGTACAGAGCATTCTGTCCAATAGCAGAATATTTCTTCTCAAGTGCACATGGAACAGTCTCCAGGATGTGTCTGTGTGATAAGATACAAAACAAATAGTAGAAATTTAGAAAGATTGAATTTATAACAACTATTTTTTCTTACCACAATGAAACTAGAAATAACATGAGGAAAGTGAGGTGTAGAAACTAAATGACAAGTTTCTAAATAACCAGTAGAGCAAAGAAGAAATCAAATGAGAAATTTAAAAAAAAATTTAAAAACAAATGGAAATGGAAATACTACATGTCGAATATTGTGGGATGCAACAAAAGCAGTTCTGAGAGGAAAATTTATATCAGTAAATGCATGTATTAAGAAATCTGAAAAAGAATCTGAGGGTTTTGGAGGGGCAGGGAGTGGGAGGTTGGGTGAGCCTGGTGGTGGGTATTATGGAGGGCATGCATTGTGTGGAGCACTGGGTGTGGTGCATAAACAATGAATTCTGGAACACTGAAAAGAAATTCAAAAAATAAATAAAAATTTTTTAAAAAGAAGTTAAAATGATCTCAGGTAAACAAAGTAAAACCTAATTTTATCCCTCAAAGAGCTAGAAAAAGAAAAGCTAATTTAAATGCAAAGTTAGCGGAAAGACGGAAATAATAAAGATCAAGGTGAAAATAAACAAAGACCAAAAGAACAATAGAAAGGAGTATTGAAATTAAGACCTGCTTCTTTGAAAGAATAAAATTAACAAACCTATAGCTAGGCTAAGAGGCAATACCCAAATTAAAAATAAAAAAGGAGACATTACAACTGATAATACAGTAATGCTTCAAATCATGAGACTTCTATGAACAATTGTATGCCAAAAAGTTACATAGCCTAGAAGAAATGGGTACATTTCTAGAAGCACATAACTTACAAAGACTGAATCAGTCTTTGTAAGACTGAACCGACCAATTACAAGTACAGACATTAAATTAGTAATCGAACTCCTAACACATGAACTCCAAGACCAGATGTCTTCACTGGAGAGTTCTACAAAACATATGAAGAAGTAACACAATCCTCAAACTCTTCCAAAATATCAAGGAGGAGTGAACATTTCCAAACTCATTCTATGCAGCCAGCATTACCTTGACACTAAGCCAGATAAAGATACCATAAGAAAACTATAGACCGATATTCCTGATTGGAATTCCCCATAAAATATTAGCAAACAGAATTCAAGAGCACATTAAAAGGGTTATACATCTTGATCAAGTGGAACTTTTGTTGAAATATTTTATGAAGGAAAATTCCGGTTAACTCCAATGATATTTAAGTGCAAGGACTCAGACTAACAATTACCACAAGCCAAATATCACATTTCATTGTGTCTTTGGTTATCATAGGATTGAAATCAAATCCAGAATTAAAAACAAACCAAAGTAGAGTGCATGCATCAAATTTATTTATGTACACACACACACACACACACACACACACACACACACGTGCACAAAAAAACATGAATGGGTGCTAATTAGGAAGAGGAAAATGTGATTAATGTTTTATTCTTTCAGATATTTAATGGAATTATTGTAAGAAGTATAGATAATAACATCAATGAGTACAACATATATTTTCTATAAATGAAATATGTGAAAATATATGCAATTTTGCTAAAAATACTTTTAAAATAATGTCATTTCAGATTGGAATATTTTGGAGCTGAATGTAGAAATTGAACATTTATGAACAAATGTATGCAGTATTAATACAGAGTCCACATTCTATGTCAGTTCTTTGAGCAACTAACCTGTGATATTTGCACCTATAGCTCAACTCTTGTGCTTAAAATCCTACCAAATCCAACTGTATTTTGAATGATTCTCAATTATCAGTATTTATTAAAACATTCTTTCCTGCTTCACTAGTTTACATTTTATGCTACATGCACCTATCTTTCACCACGGGTGATATTCATGCTTATTAAATCAATTTCACCAGTAGGAATTCTTCCTTGCTCAAATTAAATTTGTGAAAGAAATAGCCTTTAAGAACTATATCCAGCTGTTGAGAATTCCATTTATTCTGTTCAAATAATATTCTTCAGTTATATTTTACCATTTCTATGACTTTTTTGGAGGAAAGATAGCAGTATAAAATATAGCCATTCAAAAAGTACACATAGTTAACTCATAAGCTCCTATAGCTCATTACAGTTTTATTCTCACATAAATTACACACCTCTATCTCTGTGGTTTTTATTTAGTTTTAGACAGCTTCCTGCTCACATCAGGAAGAAAAGCTATCAAATAGACAGATTTTCTATTTTTCCTTCCACCCTAAAGCAATGAATTTCTCAGGAGACAACCCACTGGAGACTTTGAGCTAGCAATGGCTTTTGAAAGTCTCTTCTCCTCTGTTGGCTGACTCACAGTGGGTAAATTTGCAAAGCTACATCTTTCATCCAATCCCTTATGATCACTTGTAACTGAAAGGGTTATGGCAAGTGAAGAATTAGCCCATCCCTCTCCCTGAAAGTCCTGTGGAACCAACTTTTCTCCTTAGAAGAAAACATGAAAAAGAAAGGTACTAGAACCAAAATTTAAAAATCATTACTTTTTATTTAGAAGGGCCTAACATTGGGCACCTGGGTGGCTCAGTCAGTTAAGCATCTGCCTTCAGCTCAGGTCATGATTCCAGGATCCTGGGATTGAGCCCCATATCAGGTTCCCTATCAGTGGGAAGTCTGCTTCTTGTTCTTCCTCTCCTTCTGCTCCTCTCCTCCTGTTCATGTTCTCTGTTTGCCTAAAATAAATAAAATAAAATTGCCCTTCTTTTTAAAAAAAGGGCCTAACATATATATTTTATTTAGAATGATCATGCAGCTGTTATTTTGTCAGGTCTGATATTTTACAAGGTTGTATTAAACAAATGTTAGGTTATTAGAATATATTGAGTATTCCCTCATTTTAATGAAAAAAGAATCTGCTCCAAAACCAAATGGTCCAGAAATTAAAGAATTGGTGCAATGTTAAAAAAAAAAAAAATTGATCTCTAAAAGAGCACAGTTTTGCTCTACTATCAGAATCCTAAAGGGCTATTAGTTTTTAGTAACAAAGTAACATGCAGTCACAACAGGTATAGAAACAAATTAACTTCTTAGCTATATATCCAATGCTAATTTGCACTAATTCAAATTTAAATATAAATATTTAATTACACTCATGGAGAAATATTTTCATTTACTTTTTTCCTTTTCTTTATTTTTAAGTAAAATTTATATAAAATGTACAGCAGGATGATTTGATGTACATTATATAGTGAAATAATTACTAGTCAAGCTAAGTGAACTTGTTTTTTCATATTAATAGTGTTCTTTTGTGTGTGACTAGGGCAACTTGAATCTACTCTCTTGGAAAATTCCCAGTATTCAATACAGTATTATAAGCTATATCATGCTGTACTTCATATCTCTAGACTTATTCATCCTTCATAATGCAACCTTGTACCTTTTGTTGGTTTTTGACAAAATATTATTTCATTCTGTAAAATAGGACGGAATAAAGTAAGAATATAACTAAAAATATTATGGCCACCAAAACTGAAGAGAATTTAAAAATTTCAATGTAAATTAGAAGGTTGGAAAAAAGCATGATCTAGTGATCAAAAATCTTTCAAACATGTAAGTTTTTATTAGAATAGATTCAAAGAATAAAAGTAGTGAAATAAAATTTACAACTTAAGGAAAATATTTTTTATTTCATTTCAAGTGAATAATGGTTGGAATCACCTTGCTATGGAATTTAGATTCTACCAGATACATTTTATTTTTTTTAATCATTTTAAATATTTTTTTACTGATTTATTTAAGAGAGAGAAAGAAAGCATAGAGAGAGCCAGAGAGAATATGGGCGGGGCAAGAGGCAGAGGGAGAGCAGACTCCCCCTCTCTGAGCAGGTAGCCTGCGAGGAACTGGATCCCAAGACCCTGTGATCATGACTTGAGCCAAAGGCAGACACTCAACCAACGAAGCCACCCAGGTGCCCTTAGATACATTTTATAGTAATGAACAGTTTCTTTTAAAAGCCAGTGTTTAAAATATGCAAGATAGTCCATTCTTTGTTACTGTTTAAACTTCAAGCAACAAAATAGAAATCAATGTAAAAATGTATAAGGACAGATCAAAGTTTTCACAATTAATTTTAGGAGGCCTGAGAGAAAATATTTTGAAGATCTTTGTATTAAGACTTCCAAACTATTGAGTCCATCCCTTAAATCTATCACAACTGCCAGCTCCTCTCCATTCTCATTTTCAAGGCTTTAGTTCAAGTCCACATTATCTGGTTTCTCATGTTGATAAGTAACACCCTTCACAGGAACATCCCTCACACCCTTGCCAGAATAAGCTTTTGCATAGAAACTATGAAAATATAACCATGTCAGATGATGATCAGGTCTTTACTTTGAAAAGCACTCATCTGCCAGTACCTAGCTATGTAACTGCATGTGTGCACATAGATTGTTAACAACCACTTGGTGCAGAAATTTGTTAAACTGAGGAGTGAATCCTAAAACTGCACCTGTTCATTCTTTTTCACACATAAGCTAGCAGCTCTGAGGCTTCTGTGGAATAATTGGATTCTGTGAAACATAATTTGAAAACCACTCTTTATGCTGATTTGAAATCTAAGCTTTGAGAGCTATACAAGGACTTTCCTAATCTGATTCCGGGAATACGTTCTTTTTCATCCTTGTCACTTCTCCACATAAGCCTCTGATACAGCCATGCATAAACGATTCTATTTTCCAAAACACACCACCATGTGGTATATCTCTTTACCTCTGTATATTCTCACCCTCTGCCTGAAATGACATTTTCTCCTTTATTCCTTTATCCTGTTTCCTTTACTATTCAGTGAAAATATCTGATACCCCTCCCCTAGTATGTATAGAAACGTTAAGTGTACTTCTCTCTTTACTCCTTCTGTACTTAGTCCATAATTGTATTTTCATGTTTAATATGCTTTGTTTTCATTTTCATCTTCTCTGATATTCCACATCTCCTGAATTATGTTCTAATTATCTCTCTAAACCAGCAACTGATGGACTTAAAGATACTCAGTAAACACCTAATAAATGCCAACAAATCCAGTAAATTTTTACTTTAAAGGGTGGTATGTGTTGGAGGCTATGGCATGGTTGGAGTCGTGGATCAAACCAGGCCCTGACTTGTGTCTCCTTCAAAGTCCCGACACCTTGACAAGGTTAAGGACGGGAAAGTTGAGTAACACTGAGAAAGGGTCTGTGCTATGTGTTGTGCGCTCGCCTACGTGACTTCCCACACACTCTCCCTACAGAAGGGAACAATGTGGTCAGGGTCATGAATTCTCAGCTGGTCCTGGTTGTTCCTGTACCTCCCATAACCCACTCCCTGGTTGATTGTCTTGCTAATGGCTTCAGCTGAGACTACCTGGCATCACGAGGTTTGCTTGTAGTTAATGTAAACTTGTTATAGGAACTTGCGGTCATCTGACTAGGTACTGATGTATTACTCCTTCTATTGTGATCTGCCTTATAAATGCTTGTAAGATGTGGAATAAAATTGGCATTGTTGGACATCATCCTCAGGGTCCCTCCTGCCCCCATCTCTCTGTCTCTTAATTTATTTTCACCATCCTCTTACCCTCACGTTTCCTGGTCGATTTGTCGCACCGGCCGCGACAGGTATGATTTAAAGAAATTCTCTTTGTTTTTAACTTACTCAATGTACATAGTTTATAAAATAATTGATATATCTAACAATACACTATAATAAAAAAATATTGAACATTAAGGGGTTCCTGGGTGGCTCAGTTGGTTAAGCATCTGACTCTTGATTTTGGCTCAAGACATGATCTCAGGGTCCTAGAATCAAGCTCTGTGTGGGACTCCACACTCAGGAGGGAGTCTGCTTGAAGTTTCTGTCTCTCTCTGCCCCTCCCCTGCCCTCTCTCTCAAATAAATAAATAAAAAAATAAATAAAATCCTTAAGAAATATATTGAGCATTGACTTTATGTGCTAGGCACTCTCCTGTGTGTTTTATATGTGTTACAGCATTTAATTTGTTTCCAACATTATGACATAGGTACAAATAGTAACCACAGAGGAATGTAGGCCCATGAGGCTATCTAGATTACCCAAAGCCACACAAATAGAAAATGACATAGTTGATATTTAAGCATACCTTCTCAGACTACTGAATGTCCTTTTACCAATGCTATCAATTCTGAATCAGAGAATACTGAATTTATGGCATGCTGCAGGTGCTTATATACAATTTATTTCCACAAAGAATCAAAACAATAGCAATTTACCAAACCACATTAACATTTATTTCTAAGGTTTGTTCATTTTATCTCTATTTATAACAAACTCCAGGCAATGCTTTCATCAGTTGGGAGTATTGTCTGCAGTAAATCAGGGCATAGAGTTACTGAACTTATTCATTTCAGTTCACATGTACAAGGTTCAGTGACTTAATGATATCAGCGACAGTATCTTCCTGATTCCCCTCAACTTACTTTTTCCTTCCTGGTTGCAAAATGATTGTATAGCTTCAGAGAGTAGATCAATGCACAAGGTAGGATGAAAAGGAAGGGGGCAGTGACAGTCAAGTCTATTTCTTTTAGCAGAAAAGCAGAAAATTTCCCAGAATCCTTATTAGACCTCTGCTTTCATCTTATTGACTAAAACAGTCACATGTCATCTGACTGTGAGTTTAAGCAGGTTTTTCCTTATCATGTGTTTGCCATTTTTATACTTGTTGGTTCAGTTCACCTGCCTTTATTATTTTCTATTTCAAGTGCATCATTCTTTTAGGATCTTGAAACTTCAAAATGACAGATTTGTCCCGTAAGAATTCATCACACTTCTTTAACAACACTAGTAGTAACTTAAATGAGAGGTTTAACTTGTGTGCAAATATTTATTTGTACAATAATTTCTGCTTCTGCCTAGTTGCCTTACAGAGTAACAGTGACTAACATACATATATACAAATACCTCATTATCTTGAGATTTTATAGCAGTAACTCAGAATAGAGGCAAGAACCCCAAAATAGAAAATTATCTTTAACATCTGAAAAAGCTAACAGATTGTCTGACTGTTTACTAAAAATGTATATTTTTTGTAGTAATAGAAATTTCCTTGAACAGTTAGAATCCAGAGATGTTAACTTGATATATGTGCCGTATTAAGCATGAGTTTTATTTGATTCCCAAGTATACCATTTTAAAGGCAGAATATTGGAAAAAGCTCAATTTAACATGAACAGAAGTCATTATCACAGAAACTAGAACTGTGCCAGCCATAGGTGGATAGAAGAAAGTAGGCTCCAGAATTATAAAAGCACCAAAGCATGTTTAAGTCTAGTCTTTTGTACTGCAACACACACACACACACACACACACACACACACACACACCCCTTCTAGCAAAGTTTATAAGCAGTGTTAATTAAATAACAAAGTCATGAGGTGGGGGTGGGGAGCGGGTGGGGGGTGAGTGAAACAGGTGATGGGGATTACGGAGTGCCCTTGTGATGAGCACTGAGGGCTATATGGAAGTGTTGAATCATTATACTGTACACCTGAAAGTAATATTACATGGTATACTACCTAACCGGAATTTAAATAAGAGCTTAAAAAAAGCAAATAAGTGGTGACTGGATGACTAAGTTGGTTGAATGTCAGACTCTTGATTTCTGCTCAGGTCATGACCTGGGGTCAGGAGCGGGAGCTCCACATCAGGAGTCTGCTTGTTTACCTCCCTCTGCTCTTCCCCTTCTCTCTCTCTCTCTCTCGAATAAACCAAATCTTTTTAAAAAAACAAATAACATAGCCATGAAATCGAAGTTAATTGTATAATCAGAGTACTTTTTTTTAAGTCATAGAAAATTAGTGTTTTGGAAAAAAGATTTTCATAAAAATAATGGGTAAAAGCTTGGTGGTTATATTTAGCAAAATTCCATTACCCAGAAAATTTACTTTTATGAAATGCCTTTCTTTCTGATAACAGACTAACATGGCATTATTGTGGATAACCTGTAAGTTTTAAGTTCTCAAAGGAACTCCTAGTAAAGGCATAATATATAATTCGTCGTCCGGTATTACTAAAAGTGAGTAAGGCTGGTAAAGCAAAGACATGGTAAATTGATTTTAGTTACAGAACTCATACATTTTTTATTTGGTAATACAACAGAAATTAAGTTTTCTGAAATTAATCTATAGTTATTATAAATCTAATATGCTAGTATTTTAAAACATAACATCCTACATAATGCATATTTGTTTTAATATTAACTGTTATAGTCATTTGATTTCATTAATGTTATATCATTTGAATTTTAATATACCCAGCATTATACAAATATTAAATTCCTTTGAAATATATTGCTTTTCCTTAAAAAGTCACATATAAGTAAGAAACTAATAGAATCATTTCAGATTGTTTAGTGTATTCAGAAGTTTCCATTGGTATAGTAGCTTTGATGACTCACATTTCAAAGTGACAAAAAAGAAAAAGAGAGCCTTTGTTTTGTCTTTTTTTTTTTTCTATTGCTTTTCAATAAAATGTGTATGTATCTAGGAAGAATTTCAAATAACGGATGTTTTGTTTATCCTGGAAAAGGTAACAATGAAAACATGTTATCTACTCCAAAAAAGGCTCTTAGGCTGCTGGTTATGTATATTATTTTTACTTTACTTTTTATTGTATTTTTTTTTCAAAAAACAGAGTAGTTTTCTGCTTACAAATCATGACCTCTGTATTTAAACACCAAAGAGCAAACTAAGTAAACTCACTTTGAAATATGATGCAGTAATTTAAGAATATCTGTATTTCCCCAATAATTTAGAATCTCAAATATTTCAATTCTGTTGAAGCTTCTCATTAGGATATTTGGATAATGATCGACTCCATGAATTTTATGTTTTCTTAATTTCTCAACTAAACAAAGGAGCAGAGTTTCTAGTACTCTATAGTTAACATTGCTGTTCTAGTTAATGATTCATTAAAAAATGATGCCTACATTTTTCTTATCCTAAAAAAGGACCACACATTTATAAATCAGTGTATGTTTAATCTCATTGATTATTTTTTTAAATTTTAAACAATATATTTTTAAATCTTCAAAAATTTAGATTTTTATAATAGCTAGGTGACTCAGTATTAATCTTGTTCATATTCTAACCAAATAAAACAATGTTAAATACATAGTACATCTCCTATTTTGGGGCTGTTTTCTAGGTTTGTCTATCCAAGAGAACATAGGTTGAAGTTATCTATCGACTGGTTTATAACATCTATCACACCTGAAACTTTATTAGGAAACTGTTGGAAATGCCAACCAAAATCCATGCATATGATGCTTAGAAATTGATTATGACTCACTCATTATTATTCAGCTGGTTAATCATTCATCCATACAATCCACATTTAAAGATACCTATTATACAGTGACAGAAATTTTGCTTATTACTGGGGTTTCAGTGATGACCTCGATTGATGTCATCTTTGATCTCAAGTAGTTTCCAGTCCATTAATACTTCCAAAAATCAAATGGATTAGTGTGGCATTGCTTATTGTTCTTTGTAAGTCTATTTTGCTTTTTAGATTTGTAATTCCTTAAATCCCCTATTAGATGATTTCCTGGAGAATAAGATGCAGAACATTTTTCTGACAAAAGCTTGTCTCTTTAAGACTCCTGTTTGCCTAATTTGTAATTCCAGATTAATGAAAAAAATATATTGATCATAAAAGTCCAAAACCCCATGAAGTGAAAATTATAAGACAGTATCAAATTTCCTTAGGAATGCATAGAAGTTGGTATGTTATTAAGGTCATAAGTGAGAAGAGGTTTAGACAGAGTAACATGGGTACGAGAGCAGTAGCCAAGTGAGAGAATGCCACTAGCTCAGGGTTCTGAAATATAAAGAGAAGGAAGCATGCAAAGTCTGCTTCTGAAAGAGTGCAAAGAGTACTATAGCATTAGGGAAAAGGTAAGATTGATTTTAGGTGAGGAACTGTAGAGTTCTCATTAAAACAGAAGTAATTTTTCTAGGAAGTGGAAAAAGTAGCAAAATGAGAAGGAAATAAGAAAGAGGGAGTATGTTCATAAAGATTTCCAAGAATAAACTAACAGAGGAAATTTCACCTTTCTTGGTTGATTTTGAAATGTAAGAATCCAGAAAAGCTAGTGTTAAGAGGTAAACAGAGGAAACACACTCATGGTATTAAACAACTTGTGGGATTCTTTGGGGTGAAGTTGCTGGATATCCAACTCTACAAAGTCTTTTATTTGTCCCAGTATGGGATGGTAAGTCAGGTCTGTTCATCAGTCTGACACACACTCCAAAATAGCATTAAAGCACCAGATTTGTCCAACCAAGTCTATATCTGATTTTCAATAAGAGTTATAAATCATCACTGTGTTTCCTACCTATGAGAGGTTAATGGCATTCCCATATCTACTATTCTCTGAGAATCCTGTGATATTCCTGAAGGAATGTTTTCCCACTTTACTTGAAAATAAAGATTCTCCTTGTATAAAAAATGGCTTTATAGTTATCACAGAGCTCAGGATGATTTTTTTTTTTGCTGTTTTAAAAAATAGTATTTTATTTTATTGAAATATAAACAGAAGGAAGCATGCAAAGTCTGCTTCTGAAAGAGTGCAAAGAGTACTATAGCATTAGGGAAAAGGTAAGATTGATTTTAGGTGAGGAACTGTAGAGTTCTCATTAAAACAGAAGTGATTTTCTAGGAAGTGGAAAAAGTAGCAAAATGAGAAGGAAATAAGAAAGAGGGAGTATGTTCATAAAGATTTCCAAGAATAAACTAACAGAGGAAATTTCACCTTTCTTGGTTGATTTTGAAATGTAAGGATGATTGTGAGACTTTTTAATATCATGCTGGATAATGTCCTAAAAAATTCTCTGTAATGGCCATCCTTCATTCTTGCAGAATTTTACTTTGTTGGAATAACTTCACAATTGATTGGGATTCATCTGTTTCCTACCCTGTGTGGTTACAGGTTGACTTTGTGGGAACGAGTAATGTACATTAATAGCTTTTCTTTTCCCATAGAGAAGATGACCTGAGCAGTTACAGTCTCCTTAGTCTAAAGGACATTAACCAGTTTATGCAATACTTAGTAATTATCTCTTGTTACTTGCCCTAGTTACTAAACTGTGTATATCTCTGTTTTTTTCTTTTCTTTTCTTTCTTTTACCTTCTCCCTCCCCCCACAACATCTCAGATCATTCTGCTGAGACGACCACTCAATGAATTCAGTAAAACTTCAACACATATTCATTATCTCTTTGTGTGAAAATTAGTTTGTAACAATTTGAGAAATGTGCTTCTATATAGCTCTTGAAATACAAAGTGTGAATAACAAGAGCTTATGTCAAGCAGGATTAAAATGGAGCTGGAGTCCTTCAGTTCACTGGAATAGTTCCCTCAATGACCTCACTCTCTGCAGGTCAGATTTTAAGTATGATTCCTTTGCGATACCAAATTGATGTCAGATCTCCCTGAAGTCCAGTTTAGAGATAAGAATTCTGATCCAGTATCAATTTTCATAACTCATCCATACAAAAATATTAATAACAATGTTTCAAGACCGACCTACCTTCCTCCCTTCCTTCCTTCCTTCCTTCCTTCCTTTTATTTTGTCCTAAAGTTCTGTATTTTGGAGTCCTTGATCATACAGGATCTTCTCAAATCTACTTAATATTTTCCAGAGACTGGAGTTGTGTGATTCTCTTTCCTCTAAAATATCAAAAGAAAGTAAATAACTTTCCAACTTTCTTCTTAGTAAGGATATAAGAAAGACCATGCTGGATGAAAATAAACTTCTCTGAAAGTAACTCTAAAACATTTTTGTTTGGCAGCATAGAAAATACCTTTTAAGGTGAAAATTTCCAAGGGTAAAGAATATACTCCCTCCTCACTGATTTAATTTAAGTTTCCTTTTTATACTCTACTGTGGATCCATTATTTATAACTTTTCTCAATTCCTTCTTGAATTTATTTTTATAAGTAGATCAAACACCTTTTGGAGCTTATGATTCAAAAGTAAATTAAAATTTCTTTTCCTTGACCTCTAAAGATATACCAATGGGTGTTTGTCCCATGTAATAGGCTGATTAAACTCTCACACAGTCAGGACATAGCTTAATCTTTACTCTTCTTGGATCTCATGGTTAATAGGAATTTAATTAATATATCTA
Source organism: Lontra canadensis (assembly GCF_010015895.1). Lineage (NCBI taxonomy): Eukaryota > Metazoa > Chordata > Mammalia > Carnivora > Mustelidae > Lontra > Lontra canadensis. Next base: position 4,863,033 of record NW_022631084.1, on the reverse strand, counting down.
CAACTCCATAGTCAAAGTAAGTTGATAAACTCTGACTACTGTCCTTATTTTAATACTAACACATTAATTTTGTATTTGTTTTAACTTTAATGGAAGCAGGTAAATGCATGTATTTGATTTAGGTGCTGTGCTCTAATAAAATTATGTAAAAAATTGCAAAATTGTGAAATATAAAGTTAAAACATATCCAACTGCTTAAGAATTTATAACATGCTCTTTTATGATGTTACTAATAATTATAAAATATCAAGAGGTCTGTTTTCTTTTGTATTAGTATAAGTAGTAAAGCAAATATATAACTCTGAAATCTTAACATTAGGATACTTTTTTTAATTGAAGTAAATAAACATGTCTGACATTTTGATAATTGTGGATTTTTAAAAGGCTAAAATACTTTAAAATAATCCAATATATAGCTAGGAAAGTTTTTTCTAATATAACTCTTTATATGACTCTGCTCAATAGGGATGATATGTTTGTGAGTTCATTGGAATTAATAAAAATACATTATACTCATATTTGAAGTGTAGAGGATAGGAACAAAAAGTTTAAGTAGCTTTCTTATAAAGTGATAGCTTTTATACATAGAATATATGCTGCTTAGAACATTTTTATTTATTAAATTAGTTCCTGTTCTTTATACAGTAGAAGAAATATATTATAAAAACCTAGGACTTGTGACTTTTCAGTCTTATACCATTGGGTTATAGGATAAGATTTCCTTTCATGAGAAAATAATAGACTATAATTCAGAAGGTGATACATGATCCAAGAGAACATAATTAATTTTCAAAGTGATTATCTTGATCCCTCCCACAAAAATCTATCTGCAAATGACAAAATGCCTTTGTGAAACCATAAGCACCTACATGTAACATAGTTTTGGCGGAGGTTTACAAAGAAATCAAATATCAACACAAGGATTTAGCCATGCTATGGAATGAATTTTCACATGGATTTTTAAAATATCCACTTTTAAAAAGTTTACTTTTACTTTACTTTACATGCAAACTCTTCAAATAACAAATAACAATATAAATGATATAATGGTTTTGGTGTGACATTTTAATCTCTGTTGCTAAACCCCTCACATGAAACCAGAAATAAAGAGGATCCATTAGCTTGACTTCAGGTTTGAAAAATCAGGTATGTGACATGTAGATGTGCCATCCTATCCCAAACTGTAATTCATTTAAAACTCCGCACCTTTTTATTTGATTTGATATTTTAAGTTTTTATTTTAATTCCAGTTAGTTAACATACAATGTTATGTTAGTTTCAGATGTACAATATAGTGATCCAATACTTCCATACAACACCCAGTGTTCATCACAAGTGCACTCCTTCATCCCACCACCTATTTCACCCACCCCCTCCTCTTCCCCTCTGGTAACCATCAGTTTGTTCTTTATAATTAAGAGTTTGTTTCTTGATCTTTCTCTCTTATTTTTCCCTTTTGTTTGTTTTGATTATTAAATTCCACATATGTGAAATCATGCTATTTGTCTTTCTTTGACTGACTGACTTTGTAATGCTCTCTAGCTCCACCCATGTCCTTGCAAATGGCAAGGTTTCATTCTTTTTTTATGGCTGAATAATATACCATTGTGTCTGTATACCCCTTCCTCTTTATCCATTCATCAATTGATGGACACTTGAGTTGCTTCCATATGTTGGCTATTATAAATAATGCTGCTATAAACATAAGGGTGCATGTATTCCTTTGAATTAGTGCTCTTATATTCTTTGGGTAAATATCTACTAGCACAATTGCTGGATCATAAAGTAGTTCTATTTTTAACTTTTTGAGGAACCTCCATAGTGGTTTGCCAGGGGCTGCACCAGTTTGCATTCCTACTGGCAGTGCACCAGTGTTCCTTTTACTCCCCATCCTTGCCAACACCTGTTGTTTCTTGTTTTGTTGATTCTTAGATTCTTAGCTATTCTTAGAGGTATGAGGTGATATCTCATTGTAGTTTTGATTTGCATTTCCCTGGAAGTAAATGATGATCAACATCTATTTATGTGTCTGTTGGCCATCTCCATGTCTTCTTTGGAGAAATGTCTGCTCATGACTTCCACCCATTTTTAAACAGGATTATTTGGGTTTTTTTTTAGGTGTTGAATAAAACTCCACACTTTCAATGAAATTAAAATTTTTGTAAAACCTGTTACCAAAAAATAAAATCAGGGAAATTTTGAGAAGAATTTGCTAAGTCAGAGGTAAGAATTCAAATTTTAGCAGAACCTGGAAAATAAGATCAATGGAAAATGTTTATTGAGCTTCTGATAAATCCATCTCTCTCATATGAAATCTGATGAATCAAAAGTTAAAATAAATGCCTTCTTGATTATCTAAGGTTGAAAAGTCACTACCACTTATTTGGGCCAAGAAAAAAATGGGAAAATAAGTATTTTCACACAAGCATAAATAGTTTGCTCCTCTGGGATTAAGAAATCATGAGTAGTAAACCGTGGAAGAAGATAAATATTTCTTCATGAAATGTGATGTCAGGATCATTAATAGTATACAAGGACCTCAGAATTTTGACTGGGTATTCCAGTAGGGAATTTCAGAATACCTCTTACCAAGGAAAATTCTCTTCTGTCTGCTGAGATATCATCATCTAATAACAATAATACCTTGGGAAGAAAACCTCAAAAATTGATAGGAATAACTGGAAATCAAGTAGCCACATTAAAAACCAACTCAGGAGATAAATTGGGAGGGAGATATTACAGCTAGGAAGGGAAAAGGGAAAAAAAAACTAAATTGAAAAATCATATTTAGATTTTTGATCTTATGAAGAGAAATAAAAAAAACATTAGTTTGTATTTGTCAAAATCTACAGAATAGAAGCAATTTTCATAATAGCCAAACTATGGAAGGAGCCAACATGTCCTTCAACAGATGAATGGATAAAGATGTGGTTCACATACACAGTGGAATATTACTCAGCTATCAGAAAGGATGAATACCCACCATTTGCATCGACATGGATGGAACTAGAGGGTATTATGCTAAGTGAAACAAGTTAAGAAAAAAAGACAATTATCATATGGTTTCACTCATATGTAGACTATAAGGAATAGCCCAGAGGATTAAAGGGGAAGGCAGGGAAAACTGAATGGGAAGAAATCAGAGAGGGAGACAAACCATGAGAGACTCTGGACTCCAGGAAACAAACTGAAGTTTGCAGAAGGGAAGGGGGGGTTTAAGGGGTTGAGGTAACTGGTTAATGGGTACTAAGGAGGGCACATGACATGATAAGCATTGTGTGTTATAGGGTACTAATGAATCGTTGAACGCTACATCAGAAACTAATGGTGTATTATATGTTGGCTAACTGAACATAATAAAAAAATTGAAAAAAATAAAAGTTTGATTAAAATGGGAAAAATTAATGATGTACTATATTTTGGTTAATTGAATGTAAAAAATCTACAGAATAAATAAGTCTTTATTTTATGCCATACTTGAGATTGGTGATAATGCCAACAAACTATACTGATTAGCAGAATTTAACATATATAAAATTATCTAGTGCTTTTTAGAGGGTAGGTTTTTTTAGGAAACTGAATTCCTTTCTTGGTTCTATTATTTGGTGATATATCGGAGTTAAGAAAGCCAGATGAAGTAGTTGTTATATAAATTCTCTGAAAAGTTGAAAGTATTGTGCAGAAACAAGTATTTTTATTAGAATGATTTACTTGTTACCTTTCCATGAGTACCTCTGAGTTTGCCAGTGACCCCTTAATCTAACAGAGCAAACCTCTTGAGTTTCATGCTGACATGATCAGAGATCAGCATTATGCTCAAGATATTTGCCATTGAGTAGGATGGTTTACAACTAAAGGAGAGAACAACTTTAATGAAGTAAGCACTTCTTCAAGCATATTTTATAATTGCACTGCTGTTCGAAGTATTTTCTACTGCTTCACATTCATCCCTTGGGCTTTAGCTAAAAAAAAAAAAAAAAAAGAAAATCAGCTTTATTTAAGTATAATATTTTCTATCAGTACTGGTTTTTGGATTGCTTTCTTTACATAACCATCAACAAGAAACTTGTGTTTAAAATAAAGTATTGTTTCATGCCAAGACATAATTTCTCTTCCAAATTGAAGTTGTAATTCAGAACTCTGGCCAAAAGCAACTGTATTTTGCAAAGTTCCAAAAGTTAACAAAGTAAAGCTAAGTGATAAAAATCATTAGTGGATGATGTTTTCAGTTGTGCTTTTTAGTTACTTTAGCAGATGCAATATTGGCTTCTTCTTTTCACAGTAAATTAGATATGCAATTAGTAGAAGCAAGAAATAGATTTACATTATCTAAAAATGGTGTGCATAAGATTAATTATGAGCAGAGAACTAAAAATGTGCCAATATTGAAATAACTTCACCATGGGGACCTTCTTATCCAAATGATTAAATTAGCCTTTTGGCCAGATGATAAATACTTCCCAGTCATCAAATTAGTAAAATGCAGGAATCAAGAGTCACGACTCTCCTTAAAATAAAGAAGACCGATACCAGGTTTTTATACCTTTATGGGGCATCATTTGATTTTACCTATTATGAATTTCTTCTTTACCACTTTTGATTTATATGTTCATATGAAATGCTGATAAGGCAAACAAGAAAGTTTATCCAGTTTCCTATACCTGGTTTTGCTAACAGTTGCGGTTTAGATTAGTTCTATTTGGCCTAACTTAGATGAAGTACATATATTATTTTTTTCAAAAAATTCTACTGTGTTTGTATTCTCTTTTTTGTCTTATGAAAAATATTTTATTTCTTTTAAGATTTTATTTATTTATTTGACAGACAGAGATCACAAGTGGGCAGGGAAGCAGGCAGAGAGAGAGATGGGGAAGCAGGCTCCCCATTGGTCAGAGAGCCTGATGTGGGGCTCGTTCCCAGGACCCTGAGATCATGACCTGAGCTGAAGGCAGAGGCTTTAACCCACTGAGCCACCCAGGTGCCCCTGAAAAAATATTTTATACATGGGGACATGGACACATTTTTAAATAGATTATGATTTCTATTACAACTAGACATAGATCACTAGATATAAATCTCTACAGGCTTCAACCATGTATACACTGTTCGATATGTTATCTTCAGCAGTTTTAGCACCTGAAAAATTTGCCTGTGAGTTATTAAATCACTTAAAAGTATTAAACTCATTAAATAGGAAATATATTGTTATAAAATAGGTGACTCCTTTGCTCTAACAGAGTTTGCATGTCATTAAGAAAACTCACTTTTATACATTATCACTCTAACATTTACTCTTACCTGTGCTATATTGATTTTTTGGTCACTGAAGTATGATTTATACACAATACTACATTAGTTGCAGGTATACAATATAGTGACTTGATGTGTGCTATATTGATTTTTTATTTTAATAAAGGTTTTTAAATTTTATACTGAGAATATTCAAATATTATTAAAATTTAAACCATAACTATAATTTAATCATTTCAAAAAGTGGATCCTTTTCTATTTGTGTATTAATTAAATATTTTTGAGTGTCTACCATAAACTATGTAACTTTCTATGTAGAAAGCTTCTTTTATGGGTGCTTGGGTGGCTTGGTTGGTTAAGTGATCGACTCTTGGTTTCAGCTTAGGTTGTGATCTCAGAGTCATTAGATTGAGCCCTACATTGGGCTCTGTGCTTAGCTAGGCATCTACTTGGGACTCTCTCTCCCTCTTCCTCTGCCTCCACCCCCTGCTGGTTCTCTCTCTCTTTCCCTCTACAATGAATGAATGAATGAATGAATGAATGAATAGAAAAAAAGCAAAGAAAAAGAAAAGAAAAGAAATCTTCTTCTACGTTCTAGGATATACTAACAAATAAAATAGATAAAACGTCTGAAGTTCACATTGTGGAAACAGAAAATGAATAAGGGAGGACATCTATGTGGCTCAGTGGGTTAAAGCCTCTGTCTTCGGCTCAGGTCATGATCCCTGCATCAGGCTCTCTGCTCAGCAGGGAGCCTGCTTCCTCCTCTCTCTCGGCCTGCCTCTCTGCTTACTTGTGATATGTCTGTCAAATAAATAAATAAAATCTTTTAAAAAAAGAAAACGAATAAAGAAATTAGTACACCATAAAGTAGTGGATGGCAGTAAGAACTATGAGAGAGAGAAAAAAAAAAGACAGAGAGAGAGAGAGAAGAAAATGAGTGATGGGGAAGAAGGATGCATTTCACAGCTTAAAGTAGTCAGGAAAGGCCATGTTTTAGCATTTGAGCAAGGACCTGTAGGAAGTGAGACCATGGACCATGGTGATATCTGGGGAAAGAATGTTTCAGAAAGTAGAGATCACAACACAAAATTCCTGAGGTAGGAACATTCCTGGCATGGTCCAGGTGAGAAAGAGGATGATGTGGCTATGTATTTGTAAATGAGGTAGAGAAGGGTAAGAGATGGGAGGAAATAGGAAAGAAATGGGCTAAGGATAATGGGGATGGTTATCATGGAGGAGGATCTTCAAAATCATTGGAAGGACTTTGGAGTAGAAAGACATGTGGAGCCATTAAGCACTCTAGACACTGAAGTGACATAATCTGAATTTAGTTATTTTTTAAGTTGAATATATATGTGTGTGTGTATATATATGTGTGTGTAAGTATGTATATATTTATATTTATGTATGCATATATATTCAATTATCACACAAATAGGTGTTGTTTTCTTTTGGTGTAGAGGTTTATGAATTTTAAAGTTACAGATTTATATAGTAGATACTGTGGCACTTAGGTGTTTAATGGACCATTCTGGCTACTTTTCTAAGAATAAAATACAGGGCAGCAAAACAAGAAGCATTAGAAAAACCATGAGGAACCTATAACAGTAATCCAGGTGAATTATGACAGTGATTTGCGCCAAAGTAGTAGCAATGGAAATATTTAGTAGTGGTCAGATCCTGGTATTTTGAACACACTTCCAGTTGCCTGGATGACAAATGTGACAGAAAGAAAAATCACTTGTGACAGCAAGAGCTTTAGTGTAAGCAGATTTAAAAAAAAAGGGACTTGTAGTTTACTGAAAAGGAAAGACTTGGGAAATGCAGGATGGAAGGATGCACAGAGAGTTCTGTTTGGGATGTGTAAGTTTGACACTTCTTTTAAAATTAGGAAATAGTAGTATAAAGCAGTTAGGTATCTGATCCTGGAGGTGAGACAATAGTAATACAAAACTGAAAGCCATTAGTGTATAGAAGACCATACAACCAGAAAAGTTCACAAAGAGAAAAAAAAAGTATAGACCAAGAAACAAGCATCAAAAAACAAATGCATGAACATTCCAAAGATGAAATTTTGGGGAAAACGGGTATAAACGGCAAAAGAATTATTTTAAAATATTTGCAGATAAATTTAAACAAAATCAGGACAGCCAGATGAAGGGAGTCAACTTTGCCAAATACTAATGATTCGTCAAATATTGGCATTTATTTTTTTAAGTTATTTATTTATTTATTTATTTATTTATTTGAGAGAGAGACAGAACAAAGAGAGAGAGAGAGCACATGAGCAGTGGGGAGAGGCAGGAGGAGAGGGAGAAGCCAACCCCCACTGAGCAGGGAGCCAGACATGGGGCTGGATCCTAGGACCTTGGGATCATGACCTGAGCTGAAGGTAGACTCTTAACTGACTGAGTCACCCAGGCGCCACAAAATATTGACATTTATTAGAGTACTTTCTGTGAAATGCTGGGGCTTTACTAGGAATAGCCACATAGAAATTTAAGAATGAGAGGACAGAAATTCAAAGCTGAGATTCTATAAACTCTTTCGAGCAATTTTGTTATAAAGAAGAGCAGAGAAATAATTACTGAACCAGAGGGAAATATGGGTGAAAATAATTTTTATGGATTTTTTTTTTTTTTTGCTGTTGATATCATTAAGAAATGGTTTAATTTCCATCAATCTCTTAGTACAAGAAGGGGAAGGGAATGTCTAAAGATAAGGTTGTGAACATAACTCATTATTGTAAATGACACAAAGTGCAGTGAGAGAGAGTGTTAGAAATTAGGGGCAGAAATGGAGATTAAAGGGGCTGCATTCGAGTTTAGAGGTTGGGGAAAGGTAGGATGACCAGGCAGTCCTGGTGAAAATTTTCATTTTCAAATTCTTCCTGTATAACATAATCAAATCCTCAAATACAAATCTCTTTCTTAGTTTTTGCCCTATTTGTTTGCCCAAATATAGGAGGATGATTTAATATTACTGCTATTAATTTTTTGATATGTAGCTGAGGTGATGTGCAGGTACAATAGAAGTGCTCAAATTAGTGATTTTACAAAAAGACAACTATCATATGATCTCCCTGATATGAGGGAGAGGAGATGCAACATGGGGGGTTAAGGGGGTAGGAGAAGAATAAATGAAACAGATGGGATTGGGAGGGAGACAAACCATAAGTGACTCTTAATCTCACAAAACAAACTGAGGGTTGATGGGGGGGGTTGGGGGGTGGGGTTATGGACATTGTGGAGGTTATGTGCTAAGGTGAGTGCTATGAAGTGTGTAAACCTGCGATTCACAGACTTGTACCCCTGGGGATAAAAATATATTATATGTTTATAAAAAATAAAATAAAATAAAAAGTAAAAAAAAATAATAAAAAATAAAAACTACCTTGGTGCAAGTTTTTTGACCAGTTGCTTATGAAGTTTATACTTTGTATTTATTCTCTATCTTTTTCAGCATCTAGCAGATTTTAAATTTATAATTTGTACTTCTCATTCTAGCAGCAGGCAGTTGGAATTGGAAATATGGGCATGGGATCTAGAATAATTGTCAGGGTGAGGTAAAATCTAGGTGGATAAGTATCAAGATACAGACATGGAATATATACTTGGAGGCAAGTCTATAGATATGAATTGCTAAAATAAATCTCATTCCAAGGGGGTAATAGGAGCCTGACCTCAACAGCCCAAATGTCAACAAAATACTTCATTTGTTGTTAACAATAGGGGTGATCTTCCAGGATCTATGAGGATAGGTGCAGTTAAACCAAAAGAAACTTGATATTAAGCAAAATTAGAATGTATGGAAGATAAAAGTTTCCATAATGTCTCACTGGTGAGCAGTAGGATTTCTTAAGCATTATCTCATTTTATCCAAAATTTTCTGTAGTCCATGTTTCCAAATTATTAGCTTATTTTTCCCCAGATGTATTTTCATATGCTTAACTCCTCTGCTTTCTATGTTCTTTGTTTTTGTTTTTGTTTTTAAGTAGGCTCATGTAGGGGCTTGAACTCACAATGGTATTATTTTGGATAAGCAGAAAAAAAATCTAGAATCATATTTCAATATACATTAGAGGTAATGTTAAAAGTGACATTTTAATGAGAGGAAAATGATTAGCTACTTGGAGATAATATGGTGTCTAGCTCAGTCTTACACCACAGCATAATGTAGAGGGATCAAAATTTTAATATAAATATGTGACTTTAAATCTATAAAAGAAAATATGGGTAAATATTTCCTTATGTTGGGGAAGAAAATGTCTTTGTAAGTATAAGAAGGAAAAAGTGATAAACTTTACTACATAAAAATTTAAAACTTTTTATGGTGAAAAAGTAATACAGGAAAAAGTAAAACTAACTGGGGAGCCTGGGTGGCTAAATTGGTTAAATGTCTGCCTTCAGCTCAGGTCATGATCTCAGGGTCCTTGGATCAGCCTGGCATTGGGCTTCCTGCTCACCCTCTGCCTCTCCCCTTGCTCCTGTGTTCTCTCTCTCTCTCAAATAAATAAATAAACTCCTTAAAAAGATAAAAATAAATAAAGCCAACCAAAAAATTTTTTTTGAAATTTATTTGCAGCTCATACCACAAAGAATAAACATGTGTAACATTTTTAAAAAATGTATCAATAAGGTAGATTACAACAATTTCATAGAATGATAGCCAAAGAATATTTAAGCAAACCAGTACTCCTACTAGCTATGGTGATAGCTTGTTGTTAACTGGAACAAAATGCTCCTTCATTCAGCAGCAAAAGCCTCATCACAGTAGGGAAGTTGTAGGCTGCATTTCAACTCTAAGTTGTCTCAGTTGGGCATCACAGGGTGGTGAATAATCATGTTGGTCCTAAGGAAGATGCTCAATATCTTCCATAATAAAAAAAAATACAATATTTTTCACAATATTGCCAAGACCAAGAGGCTTGGTAATACAAGCATTGGTGAGGCTGTGGGGAAATGGACATTTTTAGACTAGTAAATGGTGGAATAAATTGGTTCAAGGGATGAAATTTTGGTAATAACAAAATTGAGAAAAATACATTTGAACCATTTCATTTTCTGTACACTACCTGTAAATGAAACCTTGTATGAATTCAAATACAATGAAGTTTATTGTAGAATTGTTTTTTAAAAGCAAAAATTAAGACAAACTGTACATTATTGGAGACAAGTTAAATTATTTTGCATCTATTTATGAGTTCTAATGACAGTAAACATAGATACTGATATAGATATATAGGTACATGTGTTGTCAGAGAAGTTCTACTGATAAGAAATATATATATACAAATATAGATCTGTGTGTGTATATAATTTGCAGGAAATTAAGTCTTTATTATTCTTAAAAAGTTTTAGAAATTCAAATTGTATTTTAAAGTGTTAAATAAAAATAAAAATACACTAAATTTGTATGATGTAATTTCATTGTACACTTAAAAATATCTCTACCTTACAAAAGAAAACTTAAGAGGTTTACTATAGAAAGAAGTAATTAAAAATCTACCATGGAGGAAATGTATTTTATAGTGTTAATTTTGATCTGGGTGAAATGATATTTTAATTATATATTCTACATATAAAATCATGGCATTTTTAAAAAGATTTAGTTATTTTAGAGAGAGAGAGAAGCATGAGTGGAGATCAGGGACAGGGGGTGAGGGGGAGAGAGATGGAGAGAAACAGACTCCCTCTGAACAGGGAACCCAACTCAGAGCTCAATGTCATGACCCTGAGATCATGACCCAAGCCAAAATTAAGAGCCAGATGCTCAACTGACTGAACCACCCAGGTACCCCAATCATATTGTATTACATGTCTACTTAGCATATTTCTTCCAGTTTTATGTGCAAGATCCCCAAAACTAAAATTAACCCAATAACATTATAACATTTCAGAGTTGTAAAACACTTCCTTTTATAAATGTATATTAAGACTAGTTCTTATTTGTAGAAAAATATCATGGTTTGACATATATTTTCATATCATAGCTGTGTTATATATTTCAAAATCTAGTATATATGTCAACAGCATAAAGACTTTGTTTCCAAGTTCTCTCTTGCATGGTTCCCTACCTTATCAAACCTACCTCCTTTTCTTCAGTTTTACTCTTACAATACTTTCTAAATAGGCTCTGGATTTTCCTAAAATGTAAATCTCATCATATTACCCTTTATTAAAACATCTTTCCTGATTCCTGACAGTATTCAATCAAGTCTAACTGTCCCAGTGTGGTGCACTGGGCTTCTGTGATCAGGCCCTGGCTTACATCTCCAATCTCATATTTTCTCCTTTATAAATTCATAAGAACCTTCCATGATCAATGCATTCACTTCCAGGGCTTAGTCAACACTATTCCCTCAGCCTAGAAACTGTTTCACCCTCTCCCCCTATACCATCATCCCATCTACATTGCACAGCTAATGGTTACCTATCTTTTTAGATTAACTTTTATATCGCTTCTCAAAGAACACTTTACAGTACCAAACCTACTAGTCCAGGTGAAATGCTTTCTTATGTTTAAGACTTCCATGTTCATGCTCTAGTACAGCACATATTAGAATGTATGATAATTGCATATTTACCTGCCTTTCTCCTCTACTCAGAATACAAACTCTTGGGAGCAGGAACTCTCATTCATCTTGTATTTGCAGAAACTTGCCACATGTGCCACAGAAACTTGCACATGCCGCAATAGCATGTGCAAAATAAACATGTTACATGATTTAATAATTCTTTGGGTAAACCTGACATTCTCACACAGTAGCTCAAAGGAGACACATTAAGAAAAAAGAAATAAGCAGTGGAGGAATATTTTTTCAAAGTGAAGTTAGAGAACTCCACAACAGAGTTCTTTTGGCAAATAATGTTGGCCTTCCTCTTCAAATTCTAAATGTATCTTACCATGTAAAATTCTCTTAAAAGTCCAGGATCTAAGACTCAGGAGAATTTCTTAACTTTGTCTAAAAGCGATATGATGTGGTATTTATCTTGCTTATCTAAGAAGTAAATATCTCAAGGAGTTGATTTTGAATATAAGTTAAATGCGCATACGTGGCAAACAAAAAGCTAATCCTATTTTAGCAACATATATCTAAATCTGTATATCTTGTGATATATACTTTGTCTTCTTTGCAGCAGACTCTATTAAATATAAATCATGAAGCCTCCTTTTTATACATTAATTTCCTCAAAAATTTTCAGAACTGTATTGGAAAATTTGTTCCTTTGTTAATAATTCTGGCTTTCTTCTTCCTCCACCCATCACTTCTACTCATTCCCATCTCCCCCTTCTCCCTCTTCTCATAATTATTATTATTTCAGTATCTTAGTTTATAAAATAAAATTCTGTGTTATTGAGAATCTGAAGGATGCTGCCCAAGTAATATGCATACATTTTGTTGAATATATCTTATGGCATTTAATTTATATTTGTATTTTTAAATCAATTGTAGATTTTCAAAATGTGATGGAGAATGAGAATTTCTAGATAATTGTCTTTACATAAATAGTACCCAAATTTTAGAAGATATAGGTGTTTAGAATATTATTATTTTTCTTTTCTACATCGGGAGGAAATATATATCAAGAACATATCATTCAATATAATAAAATTAGAAGTTGCAAAATATTAACCACTCAGATTATTCTTTAGTCTTCCAAAGAGTGGTATTCTTGGACTCTCAGTTTCACTTATTTCTTCTAACAAAAGCTTTACTTATATCATAAATATATATCAAATAAAGACAAACCCCTCCTGCCAGTATCCCATGTAGCTTCTTCTCAACCCAATTATCCCCAAGAGCTCAAGATACAAAGTACATATATGAATATACACACTCATGCAAACATGAGTTTATGAGTACACATAAACCAATTGTGATCCTATCTTTTTTTCTTAATCCCCAGTACAATATCAGTAGTCCCACATTAAGGAAATGTGCCTTTTTCCATATCCCTAGAAAAAAAGAAAAAAAATCCAGAAAACATACAGTGGCTAAGTTTTTTAACTGCTCTCAGATGTTTGGGACTGCTGAAGATTATAAGCAGGATAAAAAAGAAAAAGGGAAAAAGTAATCACCTATAGGCTTCTGTCATGAAGGAAGAGACATGATGGAGCCTCAGCTTAGAGAGTACACTCAAATTTTTGTTCAATATGCAAGAGTGAGTGTGTTTATGTGTAATCATAGACAGTGGGGCAGAAGAGAATGAGGGGATATTGTCATTTATTTCAGGTTAACATACAGCATTATTGACTCATATATTTCAAGGAACATGGAGTATATTCAATTTTCTTAGAGATAGGGCAAGAGTCATGCATTTTCAGATTGTTTTCTTTCTTTCCTTTTTTTTTTTTTTTTTAAGAGAGAGAGGAAGAGAGAGGGGGATGGGGAGTGGGGTTGGTACAGGGGGAGTCAAAGAGAAAGAATCCCAAACAGGCTCCATGCCCAGGGCAGACCAAGATAGGGCTTGAACTCATAACCCTGAGATTACGACCTGAGTCAAAATCAAGAGTTGAACGTTTAACTGAGTGAGCCACCCAGTTTTCCTGAGATTGTTTTCTAATGTGATTTAACAACTCTTATCTTCCACTCAAGCCATATTGCTGTTTATTAGTATTTACAAAATTTGATTTATGTAGTTTCTTAGCAACTGGTGATATTATAATGATGGTCTCTATTATATGGTAAGTGTCATGATTTTATGACCTGAAAGAACAAATTCAAAATCTGTGGTATACTAGGGCACCATACTCTGTTTCTAAGTTCACAGTTTTTCTTGGTGCAGTTAATTATATTGGTATTAATGATGTTAATTATAAATATATGTGTATAGAGACATATACATATATATATACATGTAAAACTATACTTGCTATAGGAACTTGTCTTTATTAGAATCACTTTTGAACAAAAGCTAGAAATAGATACATTTTAACAAATGTGGTTGAGAATTACCTGATACTTGAAGATGTGAGTACACTCTATGAACAATTTACTTCAAGTAGTATTGTTGCCATAACAACAATTTTATATAATGTGTATTTTTTTCAGGTAATGTTTAAATACTCAGGGTGATGTCTAAAAGATAATGAGAAAATTTAATAAAATAAAAAGTAAATGCCTCCATTAGAATTCCATACTTAGTAATTCCATACTTCATAATTAGAGTAATAGCCTGAGACTGATGTTTTAAATAACAACAATTAACATTGATGAATTCTTAAAAGCATAATATTTTTAAAAGCTACTCAATAATTCCCAATTGGTTTCTTAAGACCAATTGGAAATAGTTCCAAATAAGTTGAACAAATCATTTAGAATAGGATGCTAACTAGATTCAATTCTTTTTTTTTAATTAATGTAGCTAATTTACCATAGTAAAATGATTATATTTTTTCAGTACTCTTTTTTAATTCAAGTTTTTAAGATATTCTTTTCCATTTTTTTTAAGATTTTATTTATTTATTTGACAGAGATCACAAGTAGGCAGAGAGGCAGGCAGAGAGAGATGGGGAGGCAGGCTCCCTGCTGAGCAGAGAGTTCGATGCGGGGCTCGATACAGGGCTTGATCCTAGCACCCTGGGATCATGAACTGAGCTGAAGGCAGAGGCTTTAACCCACTGAGCCACCCAGGCGCCCCTCCATTTTTAATTATTAAAAAAAATATAGGTAATTGGCTCCTACAAAATGTAACCAAAGGAATACTTAGGATACTTTCAGCAATTGTCCAAAACAAAGAACAATCATATGGTTGATATAATAACTTTAGTCATTTAAAGAGAAAAACCTCACAATTGGGTATTACATTTTTCCCTGGTATTCTATATATATCCAAAACTGAGAAACTAAAAGGAAGTGAATGTAGTGTCTCTCTGGATCTACACTAGATAATTGTTTGATATTTTTGTTTAATTTTTACTAAAAACCCATAAGTCAGAAGTTTAGTTTACCAGTCAAAATTTCTCAACTTTTATAGAATTTGAGTTGTTCTGACCATCAGCATCCTAAATAAATAAACATTGTCAACTTAATAAGCTGTGATTATAAAATCCATCTTTATAAGGTCAGAACCAACCAGAACCAGATATTTTATATAGGCAGATTGATTTCAGAAGTGTTCTGTCATATAGTCAAAGCGGAGCAGGCAGTCAAAAGGAATAAGGAGAGAGAATTTGAAATCTTAGAAATGGAACAGTTGTAAATAATTAAAAGTGTGACTGACACATAACTGATATGTAAGTCAAATGCATCTAAAAATTGCAGTACCATTTGTTTTTTGGTGTGTGAGTTGCCTTTCTACTAATAATTTCAATAGTAGAGAGCATAGTGATTTGTTATTTTCAAGCTATATTATTCCACAAACAAAGTGCAGATGCAGAATGGCTGTGTAATGATGTGATAAATCAGTCAATTTGAAGCTGACAGAATATCATTAGTGTTGCTTTTATTTAATAGTGGGAATAAGAGGGTTTTTAAAATTGATCCCTAGGTAATGACCAAAGATAATTGAGTTAATATTGAATTTTGCATAGAATGATAAGCTGCAAATCAATAAAACCACTAATCAAGAATATTTCAAAATATATTTTTCTAAACATGTTCCCCAAAATAATATAAAATTTAAGTTATAGAACATGGCATCATGACAGTATTTCACACTTCCTATAGAATATATATTCTTATTAAGTGTCAGAGCACTTTAACAATGTGATTTTTTAAAATAACATTGCACAAGGCTATTTTCCCTTTACTTTTTCTCTTCAAGGTATATCAAAATATTGCATTTACCTGCCATAAAATATATTTTTATATACTTAAACACTATAGAATTTCTAACCAGATACTAGTTTTTTTCATCTGATTTAATATTACAAGTTGTTTACATATATACATATATATATAATGCATATAAAACTGAAACATGTAATAAGAGAGACAAAATAAAAAAAAAAAAAGGAACTGGAATGAATAAGGAAATATTTGTTTTGAGGACCCAAGTACAAAACTGGCCATCCAAACTTCTTCTTTTTTTTTTTTTTTAGATTTTATTTATTAATAAAAGAGAGAGAAAGAGAGAATGAGAAGGAGGAGGGTCAGAAGGAGAAGCAGATTCCCCGCTGAGCAGGGAGCCTGATGCAGGACTCAATCCTGGGACTCCAGGATCATGACCTGAGCTGAAAGCAGTTGCTTAACCAACTGAGTCACCCAGACACCCCAGCCATTCAAATTCCTAAATTCTAGTTCTTTGAATGCCGCTGAAGAGACCTAGTGAAGAGAATGATTCTGTAAAATCAATTTATTTGCCATAATCACTTGATTCAAAGATAAATTAGCACAGAGCAGAGTCTTTCCAGCTTCTGGAATGACAGGTAATTAATACATCTCTTTGTGAAGAAGAAAAGAAAGTGAGAAAGGATGAAAGTGGGGGGCAGAGCCTGCTGCAGAGCTTTGCATATATGAGGCCTACAAACCCCACATTGATTCTGTCATGAACTTATCCAGTGCAAAAGTTAATGTGATGGAAGTAAGTACTGGTATAATAAACATATGGCAAAGGAAGAATACGGTCAGTTTCCTCAGGGATCACTGAAAGTCTGGAGATTAATTGTCTCCCCACTTTTAGTAGCTTGGAGAAGAGCTGGCATAGCGGGTATGGGTGATGTCAACAGAAGAACAAGGTGACTTAGGACAGCAAACTCCAGAGCTTTCCCCTTTATAACAAGTCCACTTCTCTGACAAGTAAGTGTATAGGTTTATGGACTTAAACTCTGCTCCCTCAACCAATAAATAGGTAGAGTATTACAGAAACAAGGACAGTCTTAATTGGGCACTCTGTGGTGGTCATGATGAATGCTAACTATATATGAGTGTCCTAAGCTGTGGGATAATGAGGGTTAGGAATGTGGGTTAGTTTTACTTGACTAAATGCCTGTCTATATTTTTTCCCAATAAGCCCTATCTTTTCACTAATGGTGTGTGCCTTCATCCCTTTGCACAATGGTTTTCAGTTCTTTCCACACTCATTCTTGTGTTGACTAGATGTCTTTTGTGGTCATTTGAGCTGAATTCTTGGTAAACTAAATAACATCAAAATATTTCTTCACTTCTCAAATACGAATCTTATTTCCCTTCAACCAAATTTCAGAATCTCCCCCTTATTTATCTAAAACAGATTACTTACTATGGTGGTAAGCTTTACTTATTCTTTTTCAACAACATCGACCATACCTCAGCTTCTTCACCTAGAGACTTGAAAAGATGATGAACCAGAACACCTCAAAGAATTCACTGAAATATTAAACAATCACCGTTACCCTCCTTCCCCTAGTATCTGCACATTATTTGGACCCTTGGTGGATTAAGCTAAAGGGGAAAGTAATTTAAATGATTACAAATGGGTTTGTGATAGAATTAAGTTTATTGGCTCTGATGTGACTTTTTTTTTTAAAGATTTTATTTGTTTATTTGACAGAGAGAGACACAGAGAGAGAGGGAACATGAGCAGGAGGAGTGGGAGAGGGAGAATCAGGCTTCCTATTGAGCAGGGAGCTGGATACAGGGCTCGATGCAGGGAGCTTGATCCCAGGATCCTGGGATCATGACCTGAGCTGAAGGCAAATGCTTAATGACTGAGCCACCCAGGCTCCCCTTAATGTGACTATAACAATCGATCAAGATGTTAAGCTATATTAGGCAGCCTTAGTCTGCCCTATTGGGTGGTCCTTGAAAACTGTTCTGCATATTGCCAATGAAGTGCTCTGTTGTGACAGTTTTGTTAATGGAATGAGTCAGAAACTGTTTGGGAACTCCAGACCACTTGAGAGCAGTTGCTTTTTCTCTTCATCTTTGTTTTAATTAACCACACTTCCAAACCTTGTAAGCTATTTTCCAATGAGCAATACATAAAGCAGTATCAAGAGTGCAATACATTTACTGCAGATATGAAAGCCTTTCAATTTCTAAAGCAGATCTGTTCAATATGTTTCACATAGAAATAAACCAAGTGGGCTTTTATTTTCATTTTAATTGTTAGCACTGGCCATTTTGAGGGGAGGAACCATTTTTTGATTAAACTAATTTTTCAGACACTAAAATAAATTGCACTGAAGCATGCAACCTTTTCAAACCTATTTTTTTTTAATTGTCAACATAACACACCACATTATTTCAGACCTTAAACATAATTAAATGTCAGAAAATGTCATATGAGTTTTGTTTCAGTAATGATTTGTTAATTATTCTACCAGGGTACTTAAAAAATCTTTACATATCATAGTCTCTGCTTCAAGATCCTCAAACTTTGCCAAGTATAATCATTAAATGAGCTTCTGGTCTTCCTTTAGGATCTTTATTTCCTGGTTCTTTAAACACAGGAAAACAGCTTCAGCATGACCAAATATCCAGACACAAAAGATATATTAAAGTATCGTCTCATTTATATATGCCTTACCACATAGAAAATGACAAATGAAATGAATCTAATAAAGTGAAGATGATGATTTCTCTGTTCATCAGTTTATGTCTGTCTGCCTAAGTACCTATACAAGATGATTTGTTGATTCAGGATCATGAAAATTTGGGTCCGAGCATTAATTTTTTTTTTTTGATAACACTTAAAACAGCCTTAAATGTTGCCAGATTAAGCAATCATTTCTTTGTGTAATTCAAGGTGCCAGAGGGGCCACCTGGCTTTCCCAATCCCCCTGTTGCCTGAATTCCTTTCATAACAATGTTGTATATTCTGCAGTACAAGATCAGAGACAAAATTCAAATACATCAAAGAAAAAGAAACACTTTGGTCTAAATTCATACTAACATACAAGTGATTGTTGACATGAGAACATTTCCTGACAGAATTTGATAGGTGAGTATTGGAATTATTTTTTGAGAGAGCATCAAAGAGGAAGGATACAGAAGGTGAAATTTTGCCTTGAGAGAACTCCACATGTATTTCATATACAAAGTTGCTTATGGGAAAAATTCACTTAAAATTACACAATTTTACAAGATTAAGTTTTTCTAATTCTACCATCACTACTACTGTCTTGATTTAGGTCATTGGCATCTCTTCACTAGGTTGGAAAACTTAGTTCAATCAACATTAGAATCTTCTGGTTTAAGAGTGCTACCCTATAGATTTTGATACAGGAGATATAGGATAAACACAGAATCCTGTGATATTTTATGTCTTCCCAAGTGATTCTATTGCATATTCAAGGTGAGACTCATTCCTGAAAGCCTTAAAATCATTTGGTTCATCTTCCATGATGAGAACATTCAGAAGAACAAGTCTCACCTAATCACTGTCTATTTTTTTTAAAGATTTTATTTATTTATTTGACAGAGATCACAAGTAGGCAGAGAGGCAGGCAGAGAGAGAGAGAGAGAGAGAGAGAGAGAGGAGGAGGAAGCAGGCTCCCTGCTGAGCAGAGAGCCTGATGTGGGGCTCGATCCCAGGACTCTGGGATCATGACCTGAGCTGAAGGCAGAGGCTTTAACCCACTGAGCCACCCAGGCACCCCACCTAATCACTGTCTTTAAGATCAGAATTGTTTTACAGTTCTCTGACTCTGTGGCTCCAACTATCCCAGCTGCTCCATACTTCTTACTAAAGTTACTCTCTCCAAGCCAGGCTTAACTGTTCAATGTTTTCCAAGCTCTCCCTGTTTTTTCATGCTCAACTGAAGTCTACATCCCACAAGTCATATTGTTTCTCAGCTCCAATCCACTTGTGTTTACCCTGCTTTGTGAGACTTGACTCATTTTTTCCTTTGGCAAGCTGGTTTAATGTAAGGCTTTGTCAATAAAGGATGCAGAAAAGCTACTGCAAGGCCACAACAAGGAAATTGGTCTGAGGGATATTTCACCTTCCTCCTTCAGCACAGCTGTCTGTGGCTGCCAGAAGTCCAGCAACACTCACTGTCCATCCTCTGGACCAAATCCTTCCAGCAGGCAGCCTAGTGAGCTTGTCAGCTACACAGCCCTGGTTCTTGTGGACCAAGTCTGGTCTACCTTCATGCTCTAGCAGGTTTCTTAGCCCATTAGGAGGCTGCCCCCAAACCGACTTGAGTCCTTACCTTCTGGCATATTTCTTCACCATTAGCAAATTGCTTTTTCACACTTTCTGATAAGATCTGACTCTCAGCCTGGGGTTGGGTTGAGAAGTCCAAGTGGTGCACTTTTTCAAATGTGTTCCTCCTTTGCAAAGGTCTTCTCCCTCAGTCTTACAGCTACTACCTGCTTTCTGTATTTGCTTTTTTTTTTAATGCTTTTGAGTTCTTTTTTTCCTCTTTTAGCCACATTTAGTAGTTAACAATTCTTTATATTTTCCTGTTCAGATTAATCATTGTGGTTTCTGTCTCCTGATTAGACTCTGAAGAATATACTTTTCTTTTTGCCTGGTATCTTTTTCCCCCTTCTGTGCTCATGATGTGGGAAACAGAGGCAGAAGAAAATCATTAAAATTCCTTACCTACTGACAAGCCCTTGAAACAGACAGAGTGGCTCTCCCCTGAGAATTCAACTGCCCTCACCTTGAGGTTTTGCTAAGGACAGTCCTAGCCCGACCGACCCCCTACTCCAACAGGTCCAACCAGGATCCTGTAAGTCTACTTTAATGATTCCTTTAGGAAACTTTATCTCTAAACCTCCAAGATAGTGTCAGCAATCATTCCCAAGCATATGACCCACTGATATACATCTAAAGGGTCTCCAGAGAAGATTTTTATTACTGGTAATAAATAACCTTTCTCCCAACAATAGCTAGCCCCTCAAGGTCCTGGAGACCTTGCTTCCAAATTCCTTAGAGACTTACGCCATCCTTAATCACCTCCCTAACTTACAAGTATATAAAAGACCACTCCTACCCCTCCTCTGCCTTTAAAAACTCTAACTGTAATCTGGTTCGGGGTCCAAGTCCCTACTCTGCTGTGTCGGGTATACTTGGGCCCAAGCTTAAGCTTGTCAAATAAACCCTCATGTGATTGCATCAGTGTTGGCTCCTTAGTGGTCTCTCGGACACAAAAACTCGGGTATAACACTCATATCCTTCAACAAGATACAATATAAAATTTCTGCCAGACCTAAATCCCCTCTGTGTTGTTATGGCCCTTAGGCAAAGTTAGTCACTCTTCATTATTCACTATGTGCATACATACATTTGCAATACTTACCAAAATGTATAGTTTGTACTGAAATTACATCTATACACATTCCCTCCTTCTTTACATGTGGTACTACTGACTAATATAACCATGTCTTTTTTTATCTTTGTTCCTCCAAAATTTACATAATAGGTATTTAATAAATGTTGTTTCATGAAGAAATACATACTAAAAAGTACAATATAGTGGCCAATGAATCCCTTAGATAAGTTGTTCTGATTGTAAAGGGACATCAGAGCCAACATTAGATGTTTTGGAATTTGATGCAACATTCACAATATTTTAGTGAGGTTTTATATCATATTATGTATGTTTCTTCCTTGTGTTATAAAATGTATTTTAAGAAATATTCTGAGATTCTTATTTGACAAAGTTCAGTCCTTATTTGAGAAGTGATTATTCTACTTTTAGACACATTCTACATTTTTTAAAATAGAAATGAGTAGAGTGTAAACACTAGAACTCACCATTTTTATTTTCTTGGAGCTATAGAAATGAGGTATTCAGTGTATGTGAATATTATGTGTTATATTTCCAGACCCAAATATGTAGCCAGAACTGTTCTTTCCTCCTCAGATCCATCCAGCAAATTTAAATCAATCTGTTAATCTTTGAACGTCTTTTGATTGCCAGCTATTAACATGTCAAAGCTATACCAGCAGACTTAAATTCGGTAAAAAACCAGAAAGATCCAGTTACTGTGATTAAATTGGGTGGTTGAAGTTTTATATCAATAGGACTCAGTGGAACTAAATTGAATCATAATTCCTCCTCTCCATGACCTCTGTCCTTGTCACTCATAAAAACTTTATATTCTAAATCTATATAGAGAGTCTGAGGCAAATTTCAGAGAATAGAATTGTTCACATTGCCTGTCATTGCAGTGGTGGTAACTCAGTTTCTGCCCACAGCCCACCCCTCCCCCCCAAAAAAGTAAAAAGTAAAAAAAAAAAAAAAAAAAAGGCACAGAGAAAATGCAATATTTCCACATGACCCTAAGAAACCCCAGACAGTCTTATAAAGACAAAGCAATCTATCCTGCTGTCCTAATTATTAAGGAGCCATAAACACCAGTCAAGCTACCTCTGTTGAGTTATAACAGTTTGATATTCTAAGGTGTGAAAAGTGTGGAAGGGATATGATCTACAAAATGTTTTCTGAAGCTTTAGTTCAGAGAGTAAGTAAAAGGTTGAACTGGCTCTTTTCTCTTTTAATCTGAATATATTGATCTCTTTCAGCTCAGAAATCAGATTATGGAATTTAAGGGAAAAATCTCCATATAGAGTAAGAAATTAGCCCAAAATGTCTTCAAAGTAGATTTTTTTCCTTACATATAATAAATCTCAGCAGTAAGATCTAATATACACCGTAATAGGAATGACACATGGACAAAGTCTTAAATAGTAGCTCATAATCTTCATTATAACTTTAGATAAAAATTCATCTCCTCTAACCCTTCAGAGTCTGTGATTGGTTTGGAACCCCTTGATAGCAATGCATTTATTTATAGAAAACCCTGACCACTCACCTCTCAAGGATTAGATTCTTTCAAAAAGGGTTCTAATCAGAAGATCTAGGAATTATACAGTTTTGCACTTCAGGTCACCCTGATTCTGCAAAGTCCTAAAGTGTGATTTCTCATTACAACTTCAGCTTTGAGGGCAAAAGAACTATAACACTGTGTCTTACTGTCTGTTGGGCATTTTATAGTTGCAGATTTTCTGAATTGCTAAAGATGCTGGAGAAAAAAATAAGTAAATGGTTTCGTTTCCATCTTTCCTACTATGTCTATGGGCTATATTTTATTCTCTGTCATCTTTCATCTAATTAACTCTGCATAGTTTAGTACTCTTTTGTATTAGGAAAATATTTTGGTCAATTTTGCATACTTTTGAAACACTAAAAATACATATTTCTGAACATAGATCACCATTAAGCTTTATATTAATATAGTACTGAATTGGAGTTAACACTTTAGAGAATGTGAATGGAATCCAGAATGACTTTTAAAAATGGTCTGAAAGTATCAGAATTAATCAATAGCTTTAAAAATTAAGACGCTAAAAATTTTGAATACATTGCCTTGTATAAAAGCTATGACACAAATGTTTGTCTTGTAATAACTTCTAAAGGGAAGAGGAAACATTATCTCACTGCTATGACATACTATCTCAGTTAAGTATCCATTATATCAATGAAGAGGGAAAAAAACTATATATCATTCCATTGGAAGTCTTACATAAGTTTATCTCCACTTTCCCCCTTTTCCCATACTACCCCAAGAAAATAACTGTGAGCTTCTTGTGGTAGGTAGAATAATGGCCACCCAAAGATGTCCCCATTCTAATCCGTTGGATCAGTAAAGAATATCTTATATGGCAAAGGACAATTAAGCTTCAGATGGAATTAAAGTTGTTAATCAGATGACCTTAAAATTGAGAAATTATCCTGGATTATCTAAGCAGAACAGTATAATCATAAGCATCCTTTAAATGTGGAAAGAAAGGCAGAATGGAGGATGATGTAACTATGGAAGAATATTCAGGGATATAACTTTGCTCATTTTGAAAATGGAGAAAGGGGCTCAGGGTGAAACAAGGAGTGGATAACTACTAGAAGCTGGAAAAGGCAAGGAAATGGACCTTTGCTAGATCCTCCAGAGAGGAACGCAGCTCTGCCAATACCTTGAATTTAGCTAATTGAGGCCCATGTTAGATTTCTAACTTAAAGAATTATAATGTAAAATAAAGTCACATTGTTTTAAAATAACTACATTTGTAGTAATTTGTTGTAACAGCAGTTGGAAACTACAATACTTGTAGTTTGTATTGTGAAAATTCAAAAGTGAAATTTTGTGTTCTTTGCTTCTTTCCATGATAATAACTAATCCAGTGCCTAGTATCTTCCACTAAATCTAGTGTTAGTAGATTTTTACTGTAAATACTATAATTATAGTTCTTTAAACAAAAAAATATTACTTCACACCTATTTTGTCATGCAAGGAGTTCATCAAGGGGTGTCTGAATAGCTTGGTTAGTTAAGAGTCTGCCTTTGGGTCAGGTCATGGTCCCAAGATTCTGGAATCCAGTCCTGTGTTGGGCTCCTGCTCAGCAGGGAGTCTGCTTGTTCCTCTCCCTCTGCCCCTCCCCTTGTTCATGCTCTCTCTCTCTCTCTCTTGCTTGCTCTCTTTCTCTCTCAAATAAAGTAATTTAAATAAATAAAGTAATAAAGTAAATAAAAATAAAGTAATTTAAAAAATAAAATAAATAAATAAAAGGACTCCAGTCATGATGGATTAATGTTCAACTTAATGATCTCATCTTAACTTTATTCACATCTGCAATGATTCTATTTCCAAATAAGGACACATTCTCAGGACTTCAATGCATGAATTTTGGAAGGGACAAAATTCAAACCATTACATCATTCCATAATCTATTCCTCTTAGTTCTAGCAACATCAGCTCTGTTTCTTTTTAGTAACCCGTTTAAGATGCTTGCCTATGAATGAATCTCTCCTACCTCTGTAGAAATGGGCATATGATTTAGACCAGGCTAATTCCTGCTGTATTTAACCACCGTGATTGTTTCGGAGACTGGAATATGGCAAGGTAAGCTAATGAGCACCATCACTTGAACTTTTGTTTGAACTATGGGGAGAGAGATACTCTGAGGGGGTTAGTGTCAGAAGGAAATGTTTTGAAGAGCTCTTGACCAATTTCTTTAGTCTAGCATATGAATAGAGGTTGGCTAATAATGAAACCAACACAGAGAAAACTAGAGCACTGAGAGAGAAAAACAACTTTCTGATACATGTGAATACTTCTATCTATCTGTACCTGAAGGCTTCCTCTTTTTTTTTTTGTAATTTTATTTTATTTTATTTTTTAGTGTTCTAAGATTCATCATTTATGCACCACACCCAGTGCTCCATGCAATATGTGCCCTCCTTAATAGCCACCACCAGGCTCACCCAACCCCGCACCCACCTCCCCTCCAAAAGACTCAGTTTGTTTCTCAGAGTCCAGTCTCTCATCATTTGTCTCCCTCTCTGATTTCCCCCAGCTCTCTTCTCCTCTCCAACTAGTGTTCTCCTTGTTATTCTTTAGGTCTTCCTTTTGAACTCCTCATTTTGTAAATAAATAACCTCTCCTTTGTATTTAAGCAAATATGATTTGGATTTCAGATATCTAAGACTAAGATGTGCTCTGTGTAAAGTAATTTTCTAAATGAGCAGTCATAAGGGAAATCTCAGATACATTGATGATTATAAAGTGTCAAGAACACATAAGTGTTCAGGAATAAAACCTCAATAACAGGATTACATATACAAATATCATTGAAACTATTTTATGTAAAACATTTTATATACATTAGAAGTTGAGTTTAGTCCATTTTCAAATAAAAATGAAATTACATTTCTTAATAAAATGGAGGACATTTTGGGGATACTTCAATGTGCTGCATTTTAGTTGATCAGTTATTTTCCTTTAACTGCTATATGGGAAATCTAATACTACTCTAATTCCTTACTGTGCCCTATTTTTCTACATCAGCATAGACACAACCAAGAACTGTGTTTTCCCAAACCTGCTTGCTTGTATGGCTCTGAGTTGTAATTGGCCAAAATAAACACAGAAGATTCTGATGGTGAAATGAAATAACAGCCATTATTATTGGAAGGTTATCATAGCCAGGTATGGTGACAGACCCACAGAACACGTGGCAGTTCACACTGTTTCATGTTTTTCCAATTGTTGTCTTTCCAGCTACTGAATCTGTTCTACAACAGTGTCCCCAGGTTCATCACTGGACGCTTGCATGTATCCATAGAGGTGGTAGATATACAGAGACAATAGCTTCCCACAGATCTTTCTATAAGCTGCCTTTTGAAATCCACCGCAGGGGCAAGAAGCAACCACTGTCTCAGATTTCCCTGAGAGTCTTACCTGTCTGCCAATACCAGGTAGTTTTTAACTCTTTTCCTGACCCTCCTGCGCGTCCTCCACCAGGTCTTCCCACACCCATGTAAGGTACAACTGTCATAATACATCACCAGGACTCAATTTACTCATAGTAACTCTGCTTTCCTGACGGAAACCTCACTTATAAATATTCTAAAATTACATACATTGAGAAGCCATGTTAAATCTTAACCCTCATACTTTCACTTATTCTCAATGCTTGCGTTATTTGCCTGGTTCTTTTTCCTAATGTTCAGAAGCACAGATATTTGATAGAGCATTTTTTTTAAGTTTACCTAATAGTTTTATTTAAATATTAATTATATAAGGACTATTTTCAACCCCATGGGAACTGACCATATCTCGATTATTCTTTTTTTTTCTTCATATTGAATTCCAAAGGAAAATTCAAGGCGAGAATTTAGAATATAAACACAATGAGGGAGGGGCACTTGTATGGTTCAATCAGTTAAGCTTAAGACTCTTAGTTTCAGCTCAGGTCATGATCTCAGGGTAGTGAGACTGAGCCCCTAGTGGGGCTCCTCACTCAGCAGGAGGTCTGCTTCTCTCTCTCTGCTCCTCCTCTCCACTCATGTGGTCTCTGTCTCTTAAATAATAAATAAATCTTAAGAAAAAAATCATAATGAAGGTATAGACTTTATTTGTTTTATGTATAACTTTATGTTCAATATCCACAATAGAAAAAAAAATACCTACAATAATATCTGACACTTAATAGACTCTCCATAAATATTTCTAGAATGAACCAACCATGTAAATCGGATTTTAAAGAATTTAATAAAATTATTTATTAAATTATACCAACCACTTTTCAAAATACCAACCACTCCTACTCCTAGATATAACTATTTTTTTCCTTGGTGAAGCTCCACCTTATCAGTTCCAACAAGGTATTCAAATACGAGCCATTGAAGTCCACATATCTGCCATAAATTCCTTATCAAAGTTCGTTTTGTGACTCAAATTGAACTCCACTCAAGTGGCTCAAATTAATTTGTCTTAGCATGTTCAACTGAACAAAAGTAATCAAAACAGTGTATTCTTTTGAATATTTCTTTTTTTTCCCCTAAGGAAAAGAGAATATTTCAGTGACAGACATTGCATGTTTAGAGTTTTGGAGTTACCCAGAGACATATTCACTTCCATGTGAAGGTAGCCTGTTGGCCATGAAATGAATAATATCACTATACAGAGAAGCAGAGATTAGAGATCAAACTCTTCCTTGAGGTGTCCAAAATAATGTTTCCAGCTCTCTTTAAGCCGGTCTGTATCCTTACATTTTCTAATTGAGATGATACACCACTCAGATGAGGAAACACAGTATCATTGCAATACTTTTCCTGTGTTTTGCTTATGTTAATTCCATTTGGGTTTCTTTTTCTTACAATTAAAGTAATTTGGACCATATCTGTTAGGATGGAATGGTAAGCTATGCTGCAATGACAAGCAAACCACACTATGTCAGTGGCTTGACACAGGGCACTTCCCTTTCAGTAGTGACTCCAGTTTTCAGACCATTTCCATCTTATGGCTCGGTATCATCTTAAAACATGATCCTGCTTGTCACAGCTGAAGTAACAGCACACAAAACTGACAAGAATGTTTAAGTATTTGAAATAAAAGTGGTACACAGCACTTACGCCCAAGTCTCATTGGATAAAATTAGTCTCATGGTCCCCAACCTATCAGAGAGACACGGAAAAATAGAAAAACAAATGGAAAATTCAGTGATCCTTACTATCTCTTAAATAAAAGGAAAGGGGTAGTGTCTTTTTCTTTATGTTTGTATCTCTAGCAGCTAGAGAAATACTTGAAAATTAGTAAATGTTGATGTTAAAATTAAATGACTTCACTGAAATATCAGTAATATAAGGAAACAACTTTTCCTTCAAAAATTCTAACACATTTTAAATATAACACATTTTGAAAAAGTAGTCCTTTTTATCCTACACTAAATCTTATATTTATGATATTCACACACAAAAATACATATGTTTCATAGACCAATTATTTCCAGTGAGGAAAGAGGGTAGGCAGTATGGGACTTGTCTAGAAAATATATGTCCATTCTGTCAGGAAAAGGAAGGATGTGCCCTGACAACCCACATTATTGGTTTGATTGGCATTGCTTTGGAAGACATTATAACTGAGAAGAGTATGTATTAGGGTATATAAGAGCAAACAAATGATAAAGAACTACTTTACTTGTCTGTATATAACTTCATTCCTATAAGAAAATATAAGGGAAATGATTGACAATTGAAATGAGCATGTAAATTTTTAAAATACTTAGTTTTAAATATTTTATCACAGAAAACAATAATATTAAACTTCTAAATGTAAATTTTGCATGAATAATGCTACAATTTTTATATAGTCATTAATTGAGTCTTATGCATTTATTGGAAAATGAAAATTTGTTTACTTCAAAAAGTCAAGCATATATGACCTGTTCAAGGCTGAGAAAAAAAAACTATATTCCCATGAGGTATCACTTCATAAGAATCTGTTCTCCCTTTTAAGTCCCTATTAAGTACAAATTCGAAAAATGGATCATTGAAATGCTATATATTTTAGAATAAAAATATTTTTATCACTCATTTCTCCATAGAATTTATTAGCACTTAACAGGTTTTAATATCTGTAAGGAAAAAAGTATATTTTCATATTGTTGAAAGCTTGTTAAACTTTAATTTTAAAATTTTTAAAAGAGTTATCTATTTTAGAGAGAGAGAGAGTGCATGAGAGTGGGGGGAGGAGGAGAGGGAGAGAATCTTTCAAGCAGACCCCCAAGTGAGCATGGAACCTGCTTGGTCCCAGGACCCATGAGATCATGATCTGAGCCAAAATGAAGTGTCAGCTGTTCAATTGACTGAGCCACCCCGATGCCCTGAAAGTTTGTTAAACTTTGACAGGACTCTATTCTGTGAAAGGATTCTTAATGTTATGTATATACTTAAGTCCCAAATTGAAAATAATCCATTTTCAAATCATTTTTATACACAGCAACTGACCACTTATGTATTAGGAAACCCATTATATCTTATGATTTTTATTATAACCATTAAAATGTATTTATGTGTACATTTTCATAAACACAAAACATGAATAGATCCAGAGTGACTCTTTTTAAACTTAGAATTTTGATAAAATAGTGCCTGTCAATAGACACGAATGAAGTACTTAATCCAAGAGAAATGTTGCTCATTGACTTCTGCATTAAGATCAAAAAGCAGAAAAGAAAATTGAAGGGAAAACCTAATTTCTTTCATCTGTTGGTAAGATTTAAAGATTAGGTTGTTAATACAATCCCACGGGCTAGTTAGGTCATATCTAATATTTGGGAAGAAGTAATGGCATTTCAGAGACTCCTGCTGCAAGCACCCTCAGGCTTGATGATATTTACTCATTTACATTTAAAATAATCCAATAGAAATTCCAACTTAATACACAACCTTTGATATTCTGCCATCTTGGCGCAGTGGGTTTATCATTATTTTTCATATTTGAATTCATCTATGCCTACATGTCTCTTGACAACTTGCTATCATTGAAACTTGCCTGCTTAAACAAGATAAGCTGGAGAGAATTGATATGCTAGCCTACAAATCGAGCCTAAAGATGTGGAAAAATAAAGCTTTCAGTGACTCACATATTCCCTTAACTAGGAGAGATATCAAACTCTTCTAAACTACCAGGAAATACAGTGAGTGGTTTTCTGATCCATAATACTTGCCTGCAAGTAAGAGAGCACAGACCAGATTGTTGAAATTCATCTGATCAAAGTCTTAAGATTCCAGCTAAATGCAACTACAAAGTGGGGAAAAAACAGGTGCTTTGTTCACAGAGTCCTCAGAATCTAAGATGCTGATTTTTATCAGCACTCGTATCCTAAGGAATCTCCTTGAGGGAGGAAGAAAGGGAATGTAGAGCTTCATAGCAGAGCTATAAAGCAGAATCTGAAGTATATTTATGGTTATAATTTGCACAGATCACTTGGTGCTCTAGCACCATGCTCTTGATCACAACATAAATCACACTTTAATTTTAACCTTTGCAGTTCATCAATAGAATCAATATCAAAAATAATTCAGGACTGACACTATTGGTTTACAGGTAAGTTTAACAAGAATGGGGAGGCTTAGTGATATATTAGTTGCCTTGTCAACTAAGGCATAAAGATTCATGACTCTTAACCTATGTTTCCATCACAAACTTAGAGCTATAAATAACGTAAGCAGCTAATCAGGCATAGAAAAGATATATAGCATCATTGAAAATCAGTTATTTGCACTGTTCAAGCTTTAAAAAATGTATCCTATGTAAAGTAATCTGGTGACATAATTCATAAAGGAGTTATGTGCTGACTCACAACCCATATTCAGTATTTATTTTAAAAGTTTTATTAGTTTCATAGTATACAGTTATAATCTTTTTTAGACAGAATACTTCAGCTTAAAGTTATGTTATGATTTACACATAACATTAATTGCTAAGATTTAAAGTGAATCCCAAGGTAATAATTTGTAACTTCTTCTCTTTTTTCATATTTAGAAGTCAGTAAAAGAATTTCCAACAGATAAAATAAAAGAGATGCTAACTCACACTTAACAGATTGAAAATTATGCAGACAAGAGGGTGGAAGATATTTTCTCTGGACACGTCTTACTTTCCAAGGGTGGTGGTAACAAAGCAGCACAACTGGGTGACTGAAACAACAGAAATTAATTGTCTCACAGTTCTGGAGGCTAGAAATCCTAGATTAAGGTGTCAGTAGGGCTCATGCTTTCTGAGGGCTGTGAGGAGCAATCTGTTTCATGCTTAGCTTCTGATAGCTTTAGGCATTCTTTGGCTTGTAGAAGGTACCCCTCTTACATCTTCACATTGTATTTCCTCTGTAGATGTCTATCTCTTTGTTCACATTTTCCCTCTTAGTAAGGACGCCAATTCTATTGGATTAAGGTCTACCCCCAATGACCTCATATTACCTCTGTAAAGACCTTGTTTCCTAATAAGGTCACATTCTGAGGTACTAGGTTTTAACACTCCAAAATAGCTTTTGTGGAAGATACAATTTGAGCCATGACACACTCCAGCAGGCCATCACATTCCTGAAATTTTGTGTTCAGTGAAAATATAGCCTGTTATAAGTTATAATCTATCTGAGGAGAGAAGACAAGATAATAACTGGAGTGAAGAAGGCATATTTCACAAGGAAAGGAGAATGAAACTTTCCCTAAATTTTATTTTAAAGATTTCTTATTTATTTATTTCAGACAGAGAGAGCAAGAGAGAGAGAAGGCATAGGTGGGAGGAACAGAGGGAGAAGGAGACTCCCCAGTAAGTAGGGAGCCAGACATGGGGCTCAATCCCAGGACCCTGGAATCATGATGCGAGCCAAAGGCAGATGCCTAATAGACTAAGCCACCCAGATGCCCCAGAAACTTTCCTCAAATTTTATTTCAACCTTTCAATGATAATCATCTGTGGGAAGGTTGTTATATTGCATCATTCAGTCACAATTTTTGAAAGTTCACTTGTGGGAATTCACAGTACCTGGACAGACAAAATCTGGCTTGTATATGCCTCCCTGGATGGGACTAATTGAAAAGCAGAGGAGGGATGCCTGGAACACGGGGCCTCCTTTGAAGTTTCTTGGCTGAAAATGGCCAGATTTTCACTATGGCTCAAGGTTCTCATCTAGGGAATAAATATTTAAATTTTGAAGAAAAACAGGCACCTGGGGTGCGGGGGTGGCTCGGTTGTTAAGCATCTGCCTTCGGCTCAGGTCATGATCCTAAGGTTCTGGGATTGAGGCCCCTATTGGGCTCCCCGCTCAGCGGGAAGCCTGCTTCTCCATCTCCCGCTCCCCCTGCTTGTGTTCTTTCCCTTGCTGTCTTTCTCTGTCCAAAACAAAAACAAAACCAAAAACCAAAAACCAAAAACCAAAAAACAAACAAGTTAAAAAAAAGAAAAAAACACACGCACACCAAAAAAGCCAGGCACCTGTGGTGGTCATGTACTTCACGAACTCTTTGCCTCCTCAGCCTTATTACACACTGCCTTATATATTATTGTCCTGACCATTAAAGTTACACTTTCCTCCTTGCTTTGTGCTTGTGCTTGTTGTATTGATATAACCCCAATAAAAGTGGAGACAAAGCTTGGCTGGAGGACTTTCACCACAGGGGTTTCAGGTCCCCAGCCCTCTTCTTTCTCCTGCTAAGGTGTCTGGAATAATCTTTTCATTCACCATCTCTGGGTTTGATGACAAAATCTGACATTTATTGTTGTATAATTTTTATAATGTGTACCTATTGATATGATTATGAAAAAAATAGAAATGCAAAAAAAGAGGAGGAAACCATGTGAATCACCCATAATAGGCTAGTTTATGCGGAAGAATCTACCAACCCTAAAAGTTTTGTGTCTTACAATGACAGAGGTTTATATCTTGTTCTTACAACATGTGCAGAGTGGGGCAATGGAGGTCCGTTCTCACTTCACACAACTAAGGATCCAGGTTAACTAAAGGTCCACTATCTTTTGTCTCTACGGAAGAATCATGGGTTTCTTCATTTGTAACAGTAGGAAAACAAATCACAGAGAATCACACTCCAGCTTTCAAAAGTTTTAAATATTTTATTCCAAATGTGACACATTTCTTTTTACATTTCTTTGGTTAAATAAAGACACATATCTATGTCCGACTTAGGAAGAATGAGAAATATAACTCTTACATATCTTCAGAAAAAAAAAGCAGAATACAAATATTGGTATGAGTGCTAAGGTTACCATTCCATGTTAACAAAAATTCTACTTGGTTGGGGGGTAAAAAGATATATGTATTGTATTTTGTGATAGTAGTTTTCACAAAAGATCCAGGTTCAAATCACTTCCTGTAAGAACCCTGTCCTGACTATTCCAACAATTAAGATTTAGTTATTAGCTATCCTGAGGTCCTCAAAAACCTACTTTCTTCTTAGTTCCATGTGTAATTGTATCTTCTAGACAGTCTCTCCCATGGGCTTTGAACTCTTAAAGGCAGTGAATATGCATTACTATCCTTAGAGTAATTAGTACCTAATACAGTGTCTAATACCTGACATACAGTGAACCTTTTTTTCAATGAAGCAATTTATTTACTTTCAGATCTTCTACATGGTACTTAAACTTCTTTTATATGAATTTGATTTATAAAATGGTAAAATGGATGTAGTAATATGC
The DNA here is from genome assembly GCF_010015895.1 of Lontra canadensis. Lineage (NCBI taxonomy): Eukaryota > Metazoa > Chordata > Mammalia > Carnivora > Mustelidae > Lontra > Lontra canadensis. The sequence goes on along the minus strand of NW_022631084.1, from coordinate 4,829,402 downwards.
TACATCTATATGTGTGTGTGTGTGTGTGTGTGTGTGTATCAAACAAAATAATGCATGCTACTCGTTACAACAGTGAAGGTTGTATGTGGGTTAATAGTAACTTCTTTTCCCGGTGTCACTTTCTCAGGACTCAGTTTTTGCCTTATTGATTACAACGTCCATCAGACTCTCCAGGTTAGGACTTTTCCTTATTTTTCTACTCTTGTTCCCAGTGAAGAACTGAATTTTCCTTAAATTCAGGTCTAATAGATGAGATACAGTTACCTTTTGGCCCAAACTTATAAATTCCCTGGCCACAGATTTCTCTCTATCTGGGTTCTCCCCTTCTTGTAGAAAATCCTTTATGGTCCTTTGATTTGAGCCTGACTACCTATGGCCTGCTTCAACAAAAGTATCTCTTTCCATATCTTTCCTGCATAGCTGGACTGATCTAATAAAACATAACTTTAAATATCTTTTCTTGACATTTGTTTGAATGCCTGCAAATAGTTTTGGGGTTCTGTTCTTGGGTTTTACTAATTTTTACTGTCCAGTGGAATTTTATGCACCCAAGTATGGTCACATTCCAAGAGTCTACCAAAGATTAACTTTAAAATTTTACCTAGGACTCACCATTATTCCTTTTCTTTGAAAAGATGAAAAAACAAATGAGAAGTACACTGGAGTGTGAAGTGACTGAAGAAAAAGCAAGGAAAACATGGCTAATCAAGTGTCTAGTATTTTATGCATGAAAAGAACTGGAATAGTATAAAATATACTATTTCATGATACACTGGAGTATGTCTGACATACTGGTGTTCTGTTGGGAATCAGTGTATTAACAATTAATTAATCATTGTATTAAATGGATGAGTTGGCTGAATAATTCATACCCATTAATGAAAGACAGCTAACTTTGATATTCTATGTATATGAAGTTATAAAAGAACTGGAAACGACATACTTGAGAACTTAACTGCAATTCTTCATAGGCTAGGATTTTTGAAATAAAGGATAGGACATTGATAAGAAGATGCCTATGAGAAAAAGATACAGATCTAATTCCCTCCACCTAGCAATGAGAAACAACTATCAAATAAATATTTCCAGGGCAACCCTCCATTTCTTCTCCCTGGGTAAATAGGAAAGAAAATAAAATGTTCATGAGTAAACACAGAATTATTTCAGGGAACTACTTAACTCAATGAAGAAAAAGAAAAGAAAAGAAACTCTCCTCATACTTGGTAAAATCACATTAATTCACTTCAGAAAGAGAGAATACCTTTTGCATCACAAAGAAAAATGACAGTTTTAAAAGAAAATACCAGTTAAAGTTAGCTTTACCCTAATTACAAAATAATTTTATATTAGAAAATAAATTATAACATCTTCCCAAACCTAATGTAACCTGACATTCAACCGACAAACCAAAGGATCTAAGAACAAAATATTTTCCTGTTTGATGGACTGATGCTAGTGGAAAAGAAAGGAAATGGAATAATTTTTAATGCTGTAAGTGATTCTTCCCTGGAGTACATAAAGGGCAATAAAAGACAAAATGAATCAAAGGATTTGGAGCCGTAGAAAGTTAGGTCATGCTAAATTATTTTGAGAGCAGATATCATGAAGAAAAAAAAAACAACTAGAAAAATAATAATAGTAACATATATTTATTTGAAATTCAGGGTAAAAAATAATTCTATCCAATTTTATTCTCAAAACATCACTGCAAAATCTATGATGTTATTATATTGACTATAAAAATGGGAAAACGTACAAGGGCAGAAAACTAAGGCTACTGATGTTTCTAGAAGGTATGATTCTATGGCCTAGTTTTCTCAGAAATGTAGTTTATGTTTCCTTTCGTGAAAGTATACAATAAGTATAAAATACTTGGGAAATGGAGTTGGAGCAGCCCAGCTGTTGGAAGAAAATTATGAACTGCCTTGCCAAAATGGTTGCCATTTTCTGTAGTTTAAATCAGGGAATGGGTGGCTCAGTCAGTTAATCATCTCCCTTCAGCTTAGGTCATGATCCCAGGGTCCTGGGATCAAGCCCCCTCTCATTGGGCTTCCTGCTTAGCAGAGAGTCTGCATCTCCCTTTCTATCTGCCTCTCCCCCAGCTCATATTTTCTCTTGCTCTCTCTCTCAAATAAGTAAAATCTTTAAAAAAATAAAAATTAAATAAGGGATTGAATCTAGGATTTTTGAGAACAGAAGTCTATAAAATGATGGAGACTCTTCTAGAAAAGTAAAACATTATGAAAAGAAAATTCAGTACAAAATAATTTTATATTAGAAAATAAATTATAACATCTTCCCAAACCTAGAAATATTATGTAATACATTTGTTAATGTACTGTGATGCACTTTTACATTATTTTTTGATACCAATGTAATCAACAATTTTGAATGAACGCACAAACGAACATACAAAGTTAATCTCAAATTACAGAATACACTAGAATAACTCAAACACACTTTTTAAATTGCTACTATGTTGTTCAGGGCTGCATAACTTTTTAATAAATTAATCTTACGCTACCTACATTGACTTCTTGACAAATACATGTAGGAGATTTGTCATTGGAGTACTTCTTTCTTCAAACCATATTATAATACATGGTGGCATTTTGGCAAATTGTTCGTCTGGAATACACAGTCTGCATCACAAAGGATGCATTAGATATACTAAGGTATGATGTGATGTGTTGAGATGAAAAATTCATGAAACTGTGCAGACAGGCTTGCTGCGTATAGAGCCCCTTCTGTTTTTTTCTCTAAAACACAATCCTGGTAGGCTTTATTTTTTTTTCAGTGTGCATATGTGTGTATATGTATGTGAAACATTTGTTGCTGCATACTTCATATTAAGTGTATATTCCTATAGTCCTGACTGGAGAGAATTTCCATTATGAGTAACATCAATGAAATTTGAATCCTCCACTTACAATTTTCCACATCTCATGATTGTAAGTTTTTTTTTTTTTTTCATGAACTAGTTTCTGGTTCCTTACTTGTTAAATCTTGTTTCTCCACTCCTCACATTATTCTGATGCTTGGCTCTGCAGGTCTTGCTTATGTTGGAACATGGACTTTGGCACTTCACTTCCATGGAAGACATCAGGTATGTCTGAATAGTGTGGAGCAGAGTTTCTGTAGTTTTATTACTGCACCATGAAAATATATAATAACTAAATATATGCAAAAGAGACTCCAAGTCTTATGAATATAGCTCAGTACACTTTAACTAAATGGGCTTTCAGTGAAAATTCCACTTGTTTCTGGAAAAGCATGTAGCTTCTCTAACATCTCCCAACAAGAGGAAAAAACTGGCAAAAGTAGTAGAAATAAAAATAGAGATAGATTTTAATAGAGGGTGATTAAAATACCCTACTTTTGAAATTAAAAAATTGTAAATACATTGCTAAAACTACTTTCAGGACATTCAAAGAGTTTGGTGTAATTAAAGAAATTTGAAACTTAATTTTCGTTTATGTCATGGGGAATTTGCCACTGAAATAAATCTGCAATTCTTATCTCATTCTATATGTTAATAGCATTTATTTAAAAAAAAAACAACTTCTCTTTTGGAAGCAATGAATTTAAAAAAACAAAAGAGTAAGTTTAATAATTAATTACGTACCGAATATATTTTTCTTCACAAAAGAGAATGATCTGTTCCAAAATATCTTTTGTACTGATGTTGAAACAAATTTTATTGGATTAATTGATTTTACTGGATAAATTTATAATCTATAACAGAATTGAGTGATATTTAAGGGCTACAATTTTGAAACATTCAGAAGAATCATACATAGATAATTTATTTCACAAATATCACCCTATAAAAATATCAAAGACAAGTTTTTTAACTGGATAAAGGTAGTAATTCTGAAAATACTTAACATTGAAATATTTACACATAAATATATAAAAATTAGAATTGATAACTATCTCCAATTTTGTAGTTATTTCTTGAGCTTAATATGTCAGATTATCTCCTTAGGAAATATACAGAATCTCAGAACCATGGAGTATGAACATGTGTTGATTTTTAGCCAGAGGTTTCTCTCAAAGGAAATAGGCTACTAAAGCTGATATGTTTTCCCAAGTACCTTAGAGTCTGTCAAATCTAATTTTCTCTATTTTATGACTCATTAGTATACCTGTTTTACTCTTCCATAGTTAAATTTCTGAAACAAGCCAGGGTTTTCAACTCTAGCTTAACACATTTTACTGACTCAGCATTTCTGCGTTTGCTGTTGTGCAAATAAATTAAAATAATTAAAAGCTAACTCCAATTAATTACTGGCCATCTTGCTTCCATGTTATGTAAGAAAACATTCTTATCAGCCATGTTTATTCTACTTTAGGGTCCTTTCACCATAGACTAGTTTTAAAATCTTCCATATAATATACCACTAACGTTCGTCAAAATAACTCCTTCAAAGTACACTTTATGTCACTTACATATATCTGTATTGACCTTTTGGACCTGCATTATTCTGAGCACTTGAAATGTGGGTAGTGCAAATTGAGATGAGTGAAAAAAGGAATATAAAATATCTCATTAGTAAACTTTTATATTACCTTCTGAAATAATTTTTGCATGTTTTAATATAATAATTTAAATTGAGGGCCTCCTGGGTGGCTCAGTGGGTTAAAGCCTCTGCCTTCAGCTCAGGTCATGATCTCAGGGTTCTGGGATCGAGCCCCACATTGGGCTCTCTGCTCAGCAGGAAGCCTGCTTCCTCCTTTCTCTCTCTGTCTGCCTCTCTGTCTACTTGTGATTTCTGTCTGTCAAATAAATAAATAAAATCTTAAAAAAAAAATTAAAAAAAAATTTAAATTAACTTAACTGTTTTATTTTACTTTTTAAAGATTACCCCTGGGAAATTTAAAATTACCTATGTGACTTTTAATATATTTCTACTAAATTGTGATGCTCTACATTATGGAATCTACAGAATAGAGCCTAATGTTTCAATCACCTTTGTATTTATCATGCCCTGCATAGTAAACATCTAATTAATTCATATGTTAAATGAATTACTTAGAAAATAATATTGGTAGTAAAAGAATATTGATATAAAACATGTCATACTACAGTGAAACACAAGTCACGTTCCATGGGTTTGGTGGAATATGTGAATACAAAAAATAAGAAGTTAGAGATGGGGTGCCTGAGTGTCTCAGTGGGTTAAGTAGCTGTCTTTGGCTCAGGTCATAATTCTAGGGTCCTGGGATCCAGCCCATGTCAGGCTTCCCAAGGAGGATGTTTTTCCCTTTCCCTTTCCCCCTGCTGTGCTTTCTCTCTTTCTCAAATAAATAAATAAATAAAATCTTAAAAAAGTGGGGGGGCTGGGTGGCTCAGTTGGTTAAGCATTCAGCTCTTGATTTCAGCTCAGGTCATGATCTCAGGGTTGTGAGATAGAGCCCTGCATCAAGCTCCAAACTCAGGGTGGAGCCTGCTTAAAATTCTCTCTGTCCCTCTCCCTCAACCCCTCACCCCGCCACACACACAAACACAGGCACACTTTCTCTCTCTCTCTCTTTCAAAATTAGAAAAAAAAAAAAATAAATAAGATGTTAGAGTGTAGATTCTTGAAAAAATAGTTTTGAGGTTTCTAAGAGTAGAAATGTAACATTCACAGAAGGAAGAGAAAAGCAATTCAATGTATACTTTCACAATTCTTGGGAAGAGAAACTTTATAACACATTCAAAACAAAAACAAATACTGATAAACTTTAAAAAGTTACCCACTGTTTTTCAAACATTCGACAATATTTAAAATTTATAATATCGAGATGGGTGGTTTTCTACTTTTTCTTATTATTTAATTGATAATACACGTCATCTCTATTCCAAATGATGGCCTCCATGAAGGTCCTGAAGTTTCTTAGCCAGCGGGTTATCTCTGAAGTCTACATCCACTCACTTGCCGCTGACTTTGAATCAAGAAATAGAGAAGAAAATAAGATTCCCTGTTGTCTTTCTCCCCACTCTCCTAGGCTTCAGCTCAGGCATTTCATTTGTGGGAATGGATCCCAGTTGCCTCAAGGTAAGGACTATCTGTGGGCAACACAATAAATTGAGCCATATTGGATAAAGTCAGCATGCCATTAGCTTGCTTATTGCCTGCAGAAATTGCAAGTTTTACTGAAAGGGAGATTTACATTTTAATTTGGAGTCTCTTGGTCCCAAAGCACACACATAGTTTCTGTCAAGAATCCTGGCTCTGCAAAGAGATATTAGTAAAAGCAGCAGATCACAAAAGACAAGAATGCTTAAAATTGTGGTTTGACTGATATTCCTTGAGGGAAACTTGATACAGTTAACTTAATCCATAAATGAAGGCTTTTATTTTTTTTTCTGTGTAGAGGGCTTTGAGAAAGGAGAACAAAATAAAATTGATAATTTTAGTATGCACTACAAACTGTCCTACATGTAATCTAAATTAATCTTTAGGACAATCCTGTGATGAATATATTTGTTAGGGGAGATCATTGAGAAGACATGACTGCCAGTTGAGCCCTGAGCTGGAAATCAGAGGCTCCTGTTCCCTTCCCCTGTCCTTGGAATATGTACTCCACTTGTTTTCCCCTTGCAGAAGCTTCCCCAAGGATATAGCCTTAAGACAGTGATGTATCATTGAGACCATCTGTATGGTATGAGTAACTGAACTCAGTTAAGACCTCTATTTAAACTTTTGAGATCTGGTGAGAGGATGTAGAGATCTTCTTTTCTTGTGGCCATCCAAGACAAGCCTCCTATGTAAGTTCCCTCCCTTATTAAACCAGCCATTTACTAATCTCATGTGGCCTGCCTCTTTCCTTTGTCTCTTGTCTCCCTGTGCCCTTGCCAGGGGCTGATTTCAGATTTCACCCAGGAAGCTCCAGAAGAGGTTACAACTGAGGATATTTTATCTCTATTTTAGAGAATAAAATAAGAGTTGAACTCCATGCCTTGATTAACCTCCTAGCTAATCTGAAATTCATTTTCCCTTTTTCATCCTCATTTCTTTCTTTAATTTTATTTATTTATTTATTTATTTATTTATTTATTTATTTTTATTATGTTCAGTTAGCCAACATATAGTACCTCATTAGTTTTTGATGTAGTGTTCAGTGATTCATTAGTTATGTATCACAACACATGCCTGTCTTAATACCCATCCCCCACCCCTAACCCCTCCTCAACCCTCAGTTTGTTTCCTGGAGTCCAGAGTCTCTCATGGTTTTTCTCCCTCTGATTTCTTCCCATTCAGTTTCCCCTCCCTTCTCCTGTGGTCCTCTGTGCTACTCCTTATATTCTACAAATGAGTGAAACCATATGATAATTGTCTTTCTCTGCTTGACTTATTACACTTAGCATATTCCCCTCTGTTCCATACATGTTGATGCAAAAGTGGTGGGTATTCATCCTTTCTGATGGCTGAGTAATATTCCACTGTGTATATGAACCACATCTTTTTTATTCATTCATCTGTTGAAGGACATCTTGGCTTCTTCCACATTTTTGCTATTATGGACATTGTTGCTATGAACATCCTCATTTCTTTCAATAATTGTTTTGTCCTCAGGATAAAATGGACATTGTCTCCCAAAACTGAAGGAATGTATTTAACAGAATAACCACTTTTTTTCCCCTCTATAATCCTGTGCTTTCTTTATTTCATCCTTCAACCAGAGAAAATTGGACTGGTTTCCAAGGGAGATTCTCAGTGGAGGCTAACTGACCTGTACCTTTCTGACAAATGACTTTTCCACTGAGGAATTGGAGACAATGCTGCCATACCCCCAAACTCCTAATATTATCATGCTTCACCTGTGGGATTTATCCAGCACAAATGTACCTACATGGCCTGTTTCTATTATTTAGTGACTTTGGCCAATACCAGGTTTGACTGATTCTTAGTAGTTTTCATTTTCTCTTTAGTAATTTATTAACCAATCCCCAGAATAGATTAAGTTAACCAAATGGGAAAAATTTTGCTTTATTTTTTAAAAAATATTTTATTTATTTATTTGAGAAAGTGAGACAGCATGAGAGAGAGAGAGAGAGAGCACAAGTAAGGGGAGAGACAGAGAGACAGGGAGAAACAGACTCCCCACTGAGCATAGAGTCCAATGCAGGACTCGACCCCAAGATCCTGGGATCAGACCTGAGCTGAAGAAATGCTCAACTGACTGAGCCACCCAGGCAACTACAAATTTTGCTTTAAAAAACACGATCAAAATGTGATAAATATATAAGAATTGAACATTGAAGTAAGGGAAATGCATATTGAATCAAAGAACTGGTCGCTAAGCAATACCAGGAAAACAGAGCTCATCACTGGTTTGGTGCTGAGAATGGCATTAGCCAAAACCACTAAACAATGCAGTTCGAAGGTGCTTACTTAAAACTGTCACCATATGTTAGAATACCATTCTAAATTACTTTCAAGTTTAATTGTAATAAACATTTGTATTTCTAACTAAAATAGTCTTTATTTTCTGGTCTATATTAATCTTTTGTTCCATTACTCTGATATTGAGCAAGATCCCCGACATTGATGAATATCAGTTTTATTACCTCTAAACTGAGAATAATAATGACTTATGGGATCATTTGATAATTAATATAAGAATGAACATGCAGAACCACAGCACTCTCTCAGTAATTGTTAGTTTTATTTCCTTATCAATATCAATTGTCATGCTTCCTCCATCCCATAATTTGCAATTGCTAATTTATATTAATTCTTCAATTTAGACTCAGGAGTACATGTATCTGTTTATAAGGTTATTTTCTCTTTCCAACAAAAAATATTTAGTGTGTGCTAGCAAAAGGGCATTTCTTGAAACATGAAGATCAGACCTTCTGAATCTATTTACATAGAATATTGGTTAGCATTTACTGTACCCAACATAAAGCATCGCACCCCCCCATCTTTAGTCATATTCAGGTAAAACATTCAACCTCTTTATATGGAGAATTTAAGTTTCTACATGCATAAAATATTAAATATTAAATTTTAAATACTCAAATACTGAAAATAATTGATAAAATTATATTAGTTATATTAGAGAGTACAGCCATAGAATTTGAACATGTGATTCTGATGTCAGAAAGAAGACCTGGGTCCAATTCCTGTGTAACCTATTTAGAAGCTATATGTTACTGACAAATTGTTTTATACATTTAAACCTTAGTTTTCTCAACTGTAAAATGGGGCTAATTAACAACAACTATAATTTACAAATTGCTTGTCAAGCACAAAGCACTCAATTAATCCTCATCACCATCTTAATAGTACATGTTATCACTTTCATGTTATTGATAACTAATACATATAGAGGCAGAGAATAAGATCACAAAGCTCATTATGGACTGGTAGAGCAGAAAATACAGCATATGCATCTGATTCTAAAGCTAATCCAACTAATTACTCTGATCATCTATTGCATTAGCTTGGTTTGAGTATAAAATGAAATCAGGTATATAAGGAGTTTAGCATACTCTCTGGTACACAGTAAGAACTCCAGGTATTATAATAATACTGATCACGATTGTAGCTATCATCATCAATATAGGGTTATGTAAAAGCAAAATAACTCAGAATGAGAAAAATGCTATGTTTGTAGCATTGGGAACACAGCACAAGGCCAAGATGAATAGAATGGCGTTTTACTAGATATGTACAAATCAGCTCTGAGTCTCTCTGTTGAACTATACTTGATTGCAAACTACAGACTATGACCAAGTTTTATTATATCTAATATCCAGGTCTTTTTTTTTTTTACTTTTCAAGCATAATCATCCCTCCTCACACTCCATTCTGAAAAATGTACCTTATACCTTTCCCTTATATTATAGTTACTTAAGCTAAATTAGTCACAAAATATTTAATTGTATTTTCAAAGTCTGAGAATAATTTAAGAAATTGTAATACTCTCTTGTTTTTTTAGTGTCAATAACATTATCTTCAAGTTGGATTTTTTTCTACCAAACTAACAATGAAATATGCAATTTACCTGAAAAAGAATTCTCAGAATGACATTTAAGTTATCCTGCAGAAACAAGAAATCCCATACTTCATTAACACACCAAAGAGAACATATAATCAGCTTCTGAGTGAACAACTCCAATAATATTAAATAATTCCCTAGCCCATAATTCAGTGGAAGTACAATGGAACTATAATTCACATTTTAAAATCCCAAATAGCCTCCTACTTCTACATAAAAGTGTCACGTAAACCAGCATCATTGTTAATAAACAGCAAAGCCAGAGGTCCCCCGACTGTGTGAGTTCTAGTAGGAGGCTCAGCCTCCCTATGTCATATTTCAAAATCAGTTCTTTTCATGTTTTCTTCTCTCAAGAAGCTTAACAATATAGGATGTGTGAAAAATATTCTCAGCTTCTACATGATGTTCTTTATTAATGTAATATATAGATACAATGGTTAGGCCCTGTTATCAAGCTGATGTCTGTGGACTAGAACACTTCTGGTATACAGACATTCTCAAAAATATGGTAAGAAATTTTTCATTACTTTAGACCCTATGCGCAGAATTTCTACATCGTCTGGCTTTACCTAAACTACCATCAAACCCTGGAAAGTAACTACATAATGGGGATTTACTACAATGAATATATTTATGCAATTTTCCACACTCTTCCAGTTCACAAGAATCATTCTGTTTATTTCTAGAAATGCAGGTTAATAATATGGATACAGACGGATATAAGAAAAGCAGAAAACTTCACCCTTTGATTAAGCTTCAGAGCCTGCAATATCATTATAACACACAGCAGTAGTTCTAGCATGTTGATAACAATTCTACTGATTAAATTCTGGAGAATAGTTCCCACAGAAACTTGAAAAATTTTTTAAAGATTTTTTTTTTTTTTAATTTATTTGACAGAGCGAACACAAGCAGGGGAAGTGCAGGCGAAGGGAAAGAGAGAAGCAGACTCCCTGCTGAGCAGGAAGCCTGATGTGTGGCTCTATCCAGGACCCAGAGAATATAACCTGAGCCAAAGGCAGACACTTAACTGAACCACTTGAACCAGAAGCTTGAAATTTTTATTGCAAATTTAGTACTCCACCATTTCCCAACCTGCAAGATAATATGATTAGTTAAATTTGTCTATTAGCATTTTCTTCAGACAATTTTCTTTAACCAGACCATTTCTTAGGTTAATCAAGTATACACACACACACACACACATTGACTAGTATACACTCATATACACAATAGTATATACTAATATGCACACTAGACTAGTATATACTAATATATTTATATTTTCATTGACTAGTTTTAGTTAAAATTAACTGTGACCTGATAATAGCCTTACTTTAAAACCTAGTTGCCTGTATGTAAATACAAACTTAAACTACCACCTCTTGAGGATGTTATAAAAGAAGTTACCCTCAGAAGGAATGTAGAACCAGAACACATGAAGAAAACAAAACAGACCCCTTTCTAGACCACTGTCAACTTCTGAAAACTTAACTCTTTTTAAAAATCTGTAATGTTCTAATATGATGTCATGTGTCCATTCCAGTTTATTACTTTATCTGTTCATACACAGTAATTCTAGTAAATGAGAATTTTTAAATGTCTGTTAGTATAAAAATTAATGACCTTAAGGATTATCCCTCATTCATGAATAACAAGGCTGTTAAAATATAAAAGTGCCTTGCCAGAAGTTATAGAAATACATAAACAATCTTCTTGGTGACATGAAAATATTCATTATTCCAATTCAGATTATTGTTTGCTCCACTATGACTCTTACAGTTTTTATGCCCTTCCACTTAGTTTCTCTCTTTTGAATAAGCCATCAAAACACAATTGAAGAGAGGTAGCTCTAAGTCTGAAAAGTTCACCTATTCTATAGGTTCTCATGAAAAATTAAATTGAAGATACTTTAAATTGCTTAATTTAAGGAAAAGAAATATTTGCTTTGTCACCCATCATAATTTTACAGGTCATATTAAAAACAATTATTTATTGATTTATTTTAATATTAAACACCATGAAATTACTCCATTAATTAGAGAAAGAATTTAAGATTTAAGAAAATTCCTATCTTACATCTAAACTTCGGTTAAAAAATTTGTCAAGTTTTTTAAATTTTTAATTCAGGGAAAATATTGTAGGTAAAATATATAGTGAGAAATATGGTACGTTTTGCAAGATATTATGTATTTCTTGAACAAGAGCTATAAATAATCCCTTATAAATATATTTATGTACATTAAATTAGAAGAAATAAAAGTGATAGAAATTAATGGTCTGCAAAACTTCCTCTCTCTCAGTAAAGGTGTGTAAATCATTTTAGGCTGATTTCTCTCCTAAATTATTGAGTCTTTCATTTAAGTTTTTTTTTTTTTTTGTTTCAAAGAGTCATCATCTTGTAATGAGTAATGTGGGGTTACTCGTTTTGAACATGTTACTCTCTGTCTCCTAGGTCTCATTAATTAGATAGTTCTCACTTTTTGTTTGTAGTTAAATAGAAATGTAGAAACAGAATAAAAAATACCTCTCTTTAATTTTTTCATGGACAATCTTTGTATACAAATTAGAGACCTATACTTTTGGCTCATTGCTTGTGGAAGGCTCATTGTTCAGTATGTGTATAGTATGATAGTTCTCAAATGTTAGGGGATGGGAAAGACGAGAGAGGGAATTTCTCTCCAGAATATCTATGTTTATGCCCTTATCCCCACAATGTATTTCATAATATCATAATTAAAATGGTGAAGCTGGGATTATGTGTATTTTGATCAAGCTGCCAAGGTGATTTAAAAATGCTGCCCATCAAACTTCTCTTGAGAACCACCAGCCTTGATTATGAATCATATGTTAAACAGTTATGTAAGAATATGGTTAAACTCTGACAGATACTGGTAAGTGGCCTAGTCAAAATCTCATCCCCTACTTTGGAGAAAGTAGTGTGCACCTACTTCTTAGGCCGTATGATGTCTTGGCATACTCAAGTCACAAAGTCTTGAAAATGCATTGTAAAAGAGCTATGGGTATAAACTTCAGGGAAAATCCTTTATGCTCCTGATAAAAAGGGACAGGTGCCACCAGTACATATTTACACTCTTGTTCCTTTCTTGCTTTCTGATCTCTGAAATGTAGATATGATATCTGAAGGTGGAGCAACCATCTGTGATACACCTATGTATGGCAAAGGAGATAGAAGGAACCATCAAGCCAATACTGAAGTTCCCACTTGCTGATTGCTTTTTAAGTAAGGAAACTAATACTGTTACTTGTTTAAGACCTCGTCAGATTTTTGTTAGATGCACCTAAATACATTCCTGAGTAGTACACCAACAAAATATTTTTATATCCTTGAAGGGTCATATCATAATTCTGCTTCATATCAAAATATGGCCAAAAGAGTCTTTTCCTCTGGTATTGTTCCACTTGTCCTATTTTTAATGTCCATTTCTCATGCCAGTACCTTTATTTGACTTTATTTCACTTAATTAAGTCTTCCTTAGATATTTATTTACAACTAATAACTTGCACAATATTGTTAGGGCCAGAACTGAAATACACAGTGGTATTTGGATCATGTCTGCATCTACAATTAATATGGGAAAGTCCAGTTAAAAACCCCTGATTCCTGAAGATTTTTCTTTGATCGAGGTAGAAATATATTTGTTTCTCCTTTATTTTTATTTAATTATCTGTGATTAAATTATCAGTTGTTTACCCATCATTTTAAACATAAATACATTTAATTATCCATGATCCAGCATACTGGAAACACATATACTTCGAGCATTTTGGGGTGGGGGAGAGAGTATGCTGAGTAATAGCTCCTCAAATATGCTCACATCCTAATCTCTGGAAACTGAATAAATTAGCTTACTTGTTAAAGAGATGCTGTACATGTGATTAAGTTAAGGATTTTGAGATGACTAGGCTGGATTATCCAGGTAAGCTCATTGTAATCACAAGGTCTTTATAAGGGGGAAGGAGGAAAAAGGAAATTGGAGTGATGTAACTAGGAGCTAAGGCATGCCAGCAACTTCTGGAAGCTAGAAGAAGCTAGTCTCCAGAAGAAACAGTTCTGCTGGTACCTTAATTTTAGCTAAGTCTCATTTTGGACTTCTGACCTCCAGAACTGAAAAGTAATACATTGCTGTTTAAGCCACTAAATTTGTGGTAATTTGTTACAGCACCAATTAGAAACTAATGTGGTGGGGGGTGGGCAGGATGGAATAAAGAAAGAACAGTCTGTCCTTGCATCATTTACTCCAAAACACTGTACATTTTTCAATAGATGTAATTTTATTGACAAGTCCTAATGAGTAACAACAAAAACCATTTCTGAGCTATACAGTGTTCATTTACTTATCCAAACATCCACTTATTGATTCAAACAGTATTTGTTTCAAAACTCGTTTCCCAGATGCAAGTCACTGAAATAAATACTGTGTTTAGAAGACATACTGGGAAAATCCCTTTTGAGCCTTAATCTCATTTATCCTTTTTTATACATATGCATCAGGATTTTGTCTAAATTTGTAAAAATATCAGTCTTCCAATACAACACATTTATTATGCCATTATAAGATTTTGTTTGACTATTGACTACTTGCAGTTGATTGATAAATAAGAAGTGTAGCTATAAATCAACTGAGTCTATTTACTGGTACATAACAATAACCACATTTATATACATGGGCTTCTCAGGGCACGTTGTTGTGATTGCATACTCTGTCCAGAAAAACTGAAGCCACTTCTGCAGGCAGATGACACAAAAGTTGTGTTTCTTCTGACTGGAGGAAATGAAAAATTATAAGGTAACTCTATAGCTGTGAAAATAAGTACCACTTTCTTTTTTTTGTCTCTGTTGCCACAACCCAGCTATTGTTAAATGAGACTGTAGAACATAACCTTCTCATGGGCCCTTGCATTCAGGGCCTGCCCTCCAACAGCACCTTTAACTAAACTGTTGTGTTGACATCCAGGCATTCACACAAATCACTGAAAGAGTAAAGTCAACCAGCATATACATACAGATGATAACAGTATGGAAGAAACAAGAAAGAATACTAAGTAAAGAAATGACTGGCACTACTCAGGAAATATTGAATAAGAAATGTGATGATAGTCAGATTTTAATGGAGATAATGACATAGATTAGCAAGTATTGATCAGAAAAGTAATTGGTTATTTGGAGTTAACAAGAAGTAGAAAAATCATGCATATGGAGAGAAAGAACAAAAAATATAAGTCTTTAAAACTTTACTACTAAGAACTTTGCTTATCTATTATTTGAAAATTAAGTTTATTTTGGGTACAGCTGGGTGGCTCTGTCAGTTAAGCATCCATCAGGTCTTGATCTCAGGGTTGTGAAATCTGTGGGTTGTGAGATCTATGCCCAGAGGAGCGCTTGCTTAAAAAATTGTTTATTTTTTGTTCTTAATTTTAATATTATCTCAATATTGGGAGAGGTGGTCTGAATAATTGAGACAGTGTAGATTAATGGTAAAGAATGAAAGTTCTGGAAGCAATTTGCCTGGATTCGTATCCTAGTTCTATCCCTAACTAGCTGTGTGTCCTTTGGCAATAACTTAACATCTTTCTGCCTCAATTTCCTCGCCTATAATAATGGGATTCTAATAGTGTCTACCTCAAAAGATTGTTATGAAGATGATCTAAGTTAATATTAATAAAATACTTTAAAAGTTACTGACACGGTGATTACTATGGATAGATAGATGATAATGATAAATAGATAGATAGGTGATAGGTAGATAGATGATAGATCGATATAGTAATTTCTTACATAGATTTGTACCTTTTTTTTTTTTTTTTTAGTAGACTCTACACCCAGCACAGAACCTACCACGGGGCCCAAACTCAAAACCCTGAGATTATGACCCGGACTGAGATCAAGAGTCAGATGCTTAACTGAGCCATGCAGGCACCCCTTTCTAGAATTTTTTGAGCAATGTTTTTGATGGGAAAAATTACCTGACTTTTTTTTCTCGTTAATATTTTATTTCTACTTCTTTTTTTTATTTGTTAAAGGTTAATCTCTTTGACAGAGAGAGAGAGAGAGATAGTGTGCACAAACGGTGGGAGTGGGAGAGAGAAAAGCAGGTTCCGCACTGAGCAGGAAACCCAATGTGGGGCTCGATCCTGGGACCCTGGGATCATGACCTGAGCAAAAGGCAGAGGCTTAACATACTGGGCCACCCAGGTGCCCCATATAGTTCTACTGCTTTTATTAAGAACTACTCCAAATTATATTTGTTTAAAGGGAGAAGATAAGAACCAATAAGCATATGTTATCCTAATCAAAATTCTAAATATTAGCCATAATAAGTTTTTGCTATAAATTTAGCTCATCCTTAAAGTTTGATAAGATATAGTTCCATGATCTGTATTATTAGAAGTAACTGTAGACAATATACTATAATCACATCAAAAGCCAATCAGTATTTGTAAGTCCTTTCACTTACTAATGCTGTAAATGGCACATTAACATCAGTTTCTGATTAAACACTTCTATTCTAGATACCCTGCCAGCATAGGTTTTACTTAAATGAACAAAGAAAGAGGTTTGAGAAGCAGTAGCTGAACAATACTGTCTGTGAATTTCTTGAACATACTTGGTTAAAGTTTGTGCTCATTAACTAGAATGTGCTCTTCTACTTTGCTTTTAAAAAAGTATGACAGGTGGGAAATCCAAACTGTTTCATTTGTACCACAGTTTGAGATGCTGAAATGAGAAGTGGCATTTGGAATAAGTTCGGTGTCATGACCCCTTTCAGGATACAATTTATGGCTCTGTGAATGCACATGTGAATAATATTAAGCAAGCTAAAACTATGCCTACACAAATATGCCCTACCTAGAAAATGAGGAGCAGTGGACAAAAACTAGCATATCCTAATCCTTTATCTAGCTTATGTATGTGTCTCAAAGGAATGTTGGACATACAAAAAATAAAATGAGCCAAAATCAAAAGAAAAAGAGTAATACATTTGTCAAGCTGAATAACACCAAGTATAATACATTAATCCTAAATCTGTTTCAAATATTTTGTCAAGAATTATATTGTTCTAACATATATGTTTTGCAGAAAGAACTTGCAAAGACATCAAAGGATAGTTATCTTAATAAACAAATTGTAGACAGTATGCAGAGATGACCCTATTAACTTAGGAAAAAAAAAACTATATGTTTGTGAACAAAACAGGATTTTTAAATGGATAAAAGAGTTAAAACTTAATAAACCGATTAAAATGAAAGGATTGATGAATAAAGCATTTATTTTATACTTGCCTACCATGGAATGAACATAGGTTTATATGCTTCTTGGATTGGGCAGTAAACTGGTAAGTGTCAGTTATGCATTAACATACTTAAATATTGCAGAACTATTTACAGTATTAATTTGTATTTCAACATATTCTGCTTAGTAGCTAAAGGACCTGACTTTCATCTCTGGAAAGATGGAGTAGATGAATTTTTCCCTTTTGGTCCCACAAAGTAGAGCTAAAATCCCTGGGCAGTATACATAAAATAGACATCCTAAGACTCTGAAAGGTAAAGAGAAGAAGGCATAGGGGACCTCAGGGTTTGAGGAACAATATAATGGTTAGTTCCCTGGGTTTTCACTTTTCTTCCTATACCCTGGCCTTGATAGTAAAGAAACTAGTAACCTGCAAATTCCAGTGAGCTAAAAATGTCCCCCAAAAGAGTGGTGTTTTTAGCCAAAGGAGAAAGAAGTGCAGGTCTGGCAAGACACAAAACTTCCAGCCAATAACCATTCTACTCCAGCCAAACACCACAGTAAAAACAATAGCCCCACTTTCACCAGCAAAGTCTGAGGCCTAAACTTTATATCTTGCAAGATTGTAAAAGGCTTATCTCTCTTAAACACACACACATCACCAGTGATGTCCAAGAAGGCCAAGTGTGGTGCTAGGACTCTCATCCCTGCTTTATAGCCACAGCCTCCTACTTTCAGTGTCCATGGAGACCATGTGGGGATCCTGGAGTTCCACTCTCATCTGGAAGTGACAGTACTTGCTGGATGGTATCAGAAGAGGTGCATGGAGAGGTAGAACTTTCTCCACTGGAGATGAGTAATGAGAAGACCCTTCACTGTGTCAGTGGAAATAACAAAAGGAGTAGTAAAAGGCGCTCCTTCCCTTCTCAACCAAGATGATATCCATGGAGGCCAAGTTGAGAGTTGCAAGCAGCAGTAATGAGTTCAAAGAAGAAACTTGGGACTTCCACCCTGCCAGTAATGAGATATACTTTGTGTACCAAAAAACTAAAATAACTAGTTTTCTTTTTTTTTAAATCAGCAGATGTGCTGAACAGAAGGAAGAAGAATCTGTGAACATGAATAGTGTACAATAGAAATTATACAATATGAACAACTGAGAAGAAACAGAATGAAAAAAATATGAAGAGAGCTTCAGGGAAAAGTAGCACTTATAACAAAAGTTCTAACATTTATGTTATCACAGTTCAGAAAGAAAGGAAAAAGATGGTGGGGCTATAAAATAAATACAAGGAAATCATTACTAAGCTTTCTCAAATTTCATGAAATATACAAATTTACGGATTCATGAAATTGAGTCAACAACAAAACAGAGTAATCCCAAAGAAAGTCACATTAAGACCTCTCATAATTTAAAATAAAAAAGACAAGTATCTTGAAAGTGAAAGTTAAATGACATCTTACAGAGAAAAACAATTTATATGTCACAAAATTTTCATCAGAAATCATGGAGGCCAGTAGGAAGTGACGTACTTTTCCAGTGCTGAAAGAGAATTGTCAAATCCAAATCCTATAACCAGTAAAAATACCTTTCAGAATTGAAAAATATCTTTCAGAAGAAATCAAGACCTCACAGATGAAAGAAAAGAGAATTTGTTGCTAGCAAACTGACCATAAAATAATTGCTAGAGGAAGTTCCCTAACCAAAGAAAATAATGGGGGGGGGAAGGAATCTTAAAAGGTCAAGAAGAAAGTACCATTGAAAGAGTAGATATACAGGTAAGTGTAGTAGATTTTCCTTCTCCTTGAGTTTTCTAAGTTATGTTTGCTTGTTGAAACAAAAATTTTAACACTGTGTTATGTAGTTGTATATTATGAAAAGGAAATATTTAAGACATTATAAACAGGGAAATGTAAAGTAAGACAAAAATTGTTAAGAATTCTACGCTTTGCTCAAATGGAAAAGATATGGACACAGGTAGATTGTTTCTGTTATGAATGTATAATGTAATACATACTGCAATTATTTAAAAACCTTTATAAAGATATGCACTAAAAGCACACTATAGATAATTAAAAATGAAATTGTAAAAATGTCAGCCCATAGAAATGCAAGAATGAACAGAAAAGAAAAACAAAAGAAAGAAAAAATGAAACTAAAAAAATCAATTAAAAACTGACAAACTAAATTACAACTAAAAACATAACAACTACAAGTAGCAATAAAAAGAAACTATTGATACACACAACAGCTTGGAAGGACCTTAAGAGCATTATGCTGAGTGAAAAAAAGCCAAAATCAAAAGGTTTTAACATTCTCAAAATGACAAAATTTTAGGGATAGAGAACTGATTAGTGGTTGGAGAAGTTAGGGAAGTGGGTGTGATGGAATAATTCTGAATTTTTTTTTTAAGATTTATTTATTTATTTATTTGACAGAGATCACAAGTAGGCAGAAAGGCAGGCAGAGAGAGGGAAGCAGGCTCCCTGCTAAGCAGAGAGCCTGATGCGGGACTCGATCCCAGGACCCTGAGATCATGACCTGAGCTGAAGGCAGCGGCTTAACCCACTGAGCCACCCAGGTGCCCAATAATTCTGAATCTTGATTGTGGTGATGGTTATACAAATCTATGCATGTAATAAAATGCAGTGGAACAATACACACACATTGTAACAGTGCCATTATATCCTGATTTTGCTATTATACTGCAGCTATATAAAAGATAATAATCAGGGAAAACTAGGCAAAGTGTACATGGAGCCCCTCTTCACTCTCTTAATAACATTTCCTTTGAATCTGTAATCATCTCAAAATCAAAAAAGTTTATGGAAAGAAAAAAGATTGTTTCAAAGCTACATGAGAACTAAAAATAGGATGGAAAATGCTAGATGTGTTAACAGCATAGGAACAGATACTGAGTGAAAAGTAAAAATAATAGAGCTAATTATAGGCAAAGAACACTTAGTATGTTGAGAACATGGGAAAGGACTATGGTAAATGGAAATGTTAGCTGGCAGGAGGTTTTATTTGTTGTTGTGCATCAAGAGGATTGATAATATTTAGAATGAAAATAATAACAACAAAAATGCCACCTCAAGTTTTTTGGTTGTTTCCCCACCTTAGTATTTAGTTATTTCACATGAGTTATATCCACCAGCATTCGGTAAACTAATGTGATAGGTACTGCCTGTATATATTTTTGTAGAAATTATTTATTCCACCTCAAACACTCCACATACTTACTTTACTTTTTATTCTCAGATTGTAATAATGAAATATTTTTATTTAGACATTTTTACACTATAAATTTAAATTTTATAAATTCTTGGCTATACAGATTATAAAGATAATTGCCTTCTTTTAAATGCTTTATATAAAGCATCATATTCATTGCCACAGTGACTTTGGTAGGTATCATTATTTCAAAATTCAGAATCCCTCCTTGGGATGGCTGAGCAGCTTGCCTAAATTTCACAGCTGCCCAGTGGCTAAAAATTTAAATTCAATTTGGGATTGAAATTCTAGAGTTTATCAACTGCTCATGTTTCCTTACGAATGTTGTTGAAAATATTGCCTACTACATCACACACATACACATACGTACATACATACATACATACATACATACAACTTTTCTTAAGAAGCTTTAAAATTTATAACTTAGACAAGCAATCTTCCCTCATCGTATAGAAAATATGAACCCTATAGCTGATCTAGTTTCCAATTTGACTTTATAACTGTACAGAAAAAAAAAATCCAGACCTTAATCATATCTCTCACTTTAAAATGATAAAGAATACTAGAACATGAGTCTTATTTACTAACTGGATCCCCAGTCCAGTCCATTCTTGTCCCTAGAATGTCAACTTAAATTCCCATCATCCAGGGCTTCCATCACTCATCTAGAAGTCTCTCTATCTATCTGTATCATCTAATTTGTTGTGTTATAAATGCTTGAGTAACTTATATTAAAGCCTTTATGGAATGTGGCAGAGAATAAATGAATATGTTCAAACTACTTAGCTTTAATATTCACTATAGACGGGGCGCCTGGGTGGCTCAGTGGGTTAAGCCGCTGCCTTCGGCTCAGGTCATGATCTCAGGGTCCTGGGATCGAGCCCCGCATCGGGCTCTCTGCTCAGCAGGGAGCCTGCTTCCTCCTCTCTCTCTGCCTGCCTCTCTGCCTGCTTGTGATCTCTGTCAAATAAATAAATAAAATCTTTAAAAAAAAAAAAAAAAAAAAAAAAAAAATATTCACTATAGACTAATCCAGCATAACATTATAGAGTATATACTTAAGTAAGTCACTTCCCAATTTTAAAGAGTACATTTGATTTTTCTCTTAATTATTTCTTTCCCTTTTTAACATCTATACACTTGCCTTCCAAAGATCAGGAAAGTGTTTGTTTTTGTTTTTTTGTCATATGCTAAAAAGTGTGAAAACCTTTGGCTATAAATTCAGTTCTTCTAGACAAACATCTTCTGTCTTGAGTTTTATTTACATAAAGATAAAAACAAAACAAACAAACAAACAAAAACATGATGCAGAGACAATGTAACAGAAACAGCTATCTTTTTTTCCAGTTTTTACTCTCCACTTGTATTTTATAGACACAGCATTCCAAATTTTACCTGGATACATGGCTGTCCAGAATAGAGATTACATTTCCCAACATGATTTTCCTCTAAGTCTGTCTCATGTTTGCACTATTGGGATAAGAGCAGATGTGATGTTTGAAACTTCCAGGTTGTGCCCTTAAAGAGAAAGAGCATTCCCTTCCTTACTCCTTATCAGGTGTCTGGACCATATTCTTGGTGGTAGGGACATGGTGCATCATGGAGGCAAATTAACCACTTTGGGGATGATAATGCCACAATATTGGAAGGAGCCTGAGTTCTTAGTTTTGTGCAGTGTGTCATAATGTCATATTCCTAGGATTCTAGACTATCAGATCAGAAAGAAACAATCCATATTGTTTATATAATGCTATTTGGGATCTTTGTTTAATGAAGTTAATCTTATGTGCTAAACAATTTGTCTATATCTCTCCTCTAGAATGTTTTAACCTTTTCCCCATTAACAGGGATGCAAAGCATCACTTTATTGACATAACTAGAGATTTAAATAATGATACTAATATATTTTTAAATTTATAATTCCACCCTAAATCATGCAAAAACAGTCTTTATTTTACTTTAATGTAATTTTTGGCATCACTAATTAAAGCCTGAAGACTAGGATTTAGATACAGGTAAAACACAAAGATTTTAATTTATTTGCCTTTTTTCCCCCTTCTATCAACAGTATGGATGGAACTGGAAGGTATTATGGTGAGCCAAATAAAGTCAATCATAGAAAGACAATTATATGGTTTCACTCGTATGTAGAATATAAGGAACAGCACAGAAGATCATAGGGGAAGGGAGGGAGAAACAGAATGAGAAGAAATCAGAGAGGGAGAGAAACCATGAGAAGCTCCTAATATAGGAAATAAACTGAAGGTTGCTGGAGGGGAGATGGATGGGGAGATGGGGTAACTGGGCCGTGAGCATTAAGGAGGGCACATGATGTGATGAGCACTGGGTGTTTATGCAACTGATGAATTATTGAACTCTACCTCTGAAACTAATGGTATATGATATGTTGGCTATTTGAACTTAAATTAAAAAATAATAATAATAGAAAAAAACCTTTTTGCTTCCCTTCTCCATTAGTGAAAAATCCTAAACTATTTGTTATCTTTTTTCATTGTACTAAGTCAAACTATTAATACACAATTTGGGGGATCTTTTAAACATGAGTTGTTCAATAGTTTTAAAAGAAAATATTGAAATACAGTAGTTTCTTTACTTTCCTAATTTATTGTTCTCACAACTTTTCACTTTTGATTAAATTTATTACAAGGCTTTATTTATGATAAATTATTCCTGGTAACCTATAATCAGTATAATAAGTACTAGATGACCATAAGGAATGTTGCATGAGACAAGTATAAATTGCTTTACGATTTTTGAGGTTGCAAGATTTATGACATTTATTCGGTTTAAATCAAACTTGGCTCTCAATGTTTACTTGCAAAAGGTAGTGAGAAGTCCACAGTATGTACCTTTTTGGTATATTTTTACACATTCGCCTAAGTTTATACTAGGACCCTGAGGATTACACCATCAAAATAAAATGGGAAAGGAGCTACTGGTGTGTAGTAACCATTTGTCACTGTTGAAATAGTTATTATACAGGATCATACAGACTTTTCCATGAGAAGGATTCTGTTGATGGCATTCACTTCTTATACAGATCAGATTCACTGACCTTTACCACAATTCATATAACAGAATAAAAAAAGAATAGTAGCAAATGACATTTAAATTAGCTTTACTGGGACTTTGAATTAAAGAGAATTACAAATCTTGATTTTTTCCCATGTAGTTGTCCAGTGGTACAGACGAATGCCTCTCTAAACTCTTTCCTTGCATCACTTCTCAAACTGCATAGCTCTTTTGGCAGTTTGGAAGTAGTGTCAAATGGAGAAAATTAATGTTGGAATTAAAGTGGCTATTATCTATTTTTCTGCCTGTTGTCAAAGGTTTAACTTTGTTATATTTTCATGTGCCTAGTACATAGGACAGGAAGGGAGAATAACCAGCTGTGCAATTCAGGGCATGAACAAAGGCTGAGTGCTCACTTCTTTTTCAGCGTCAATTGGTCATCTGTATTTAAGTTTTCTTATTTGAGAATATAGGCTTCTGCTGAATTTCCCATTTTTCATTAGCACAGCACTAAAGTAATATCAGAGTGATCTTACGGGATAATGAGAACCATCCTCTCTTGTCAATCTAATGGATTGTTTGTGAAATGTGTTCAATAAAGTTGTCCTTGACTTCCCCCACTAATTCTAATGCCTATAACTAACTTGATGGTGAAGAGATATTATAGATGAAATATATGTAGCAAATAATGCCACTTTTCCACAGGTGAATGAGATTCTTAAGTAACAGAATTGTATTTAAAGGATTTGCCAAGGAGATACCATACTTGTGTCCTCTCTTCTATGAACAAAATATCTGATCAATAGATTACCAGTGACACATATTCATATATGTGTACTTATGTACTACACATATAATTGAAAACATACCTGTATTTTAAAAAATTTACTGCCTCTCTCCAAATATCACTATTTTTTCCATAAACATTTTACCTCTTGCAAGAAAGTCAAGTTTTGCTGCCTCTGCTATGACCAGTAATGTTTCCTACTGCTAGTTTGCCTGTAAATTGGGGTTAACATAACATAATAAGCATTCCTGGGAGATTCTGGCTTCAATTATTGCTGTTGTCCACATAGCTAAAACCTTTCCAGATAAGGTAAACCCACTGGCCAACTGACAAGAAACCAGATTTCATCAAAATTAAGATTTGGGGAAATAATCTGTGAGAAGTCTTGTCTAGACCATTCCCATTTGTTATTGTCTCTCATTTAACACATATGAAAATCAGGGTTCTGTCATTACCACATTAATGAAACTCTGCTATCAAATTTATATATGGTGTCAGACTAAAGGGACCCCGTCAGCCACTGCCCAGTATCTACTTCCCTTACTACCACCTCCACTCCTATTCTTTTACTTTTCTGTTAAACATTTGCATTTTCTACACTTTCCATTTTCAGCCTTATTTCTGTCTTTAATTGCAATTAAACCAATTATCAGTCTCATGTCTTCAGCTTCCACTGATTCCCTCATTATTTTAAGCTTAATTATAAATCTTTCTACACTTCTTCTGACTTAGTTCTTACTTCTCTTCTCTCATTTTTCTTTTCCTGTATGTTTCTCCTCCTTCTTATTGCTGTGTTAAAAATTTTAGTTCTGATAATTTCATATTGCCATGATTCAAACTGTCCTTATTATACATGGTATGACTAATCTTTTATGATTTTACTTTGTCTACTTCATCCCCTGCTTTTACCCTTCCCTATCCCTCTGCACACATATGTTTTAAGTTCTACTGACTTTGTATTATTGAATGTCCCCTACACACTCTATTAGAGTTAGACTTTGTTTTCTGTCCTTATCTATTCATCCTTTTGAAAAAAGTTTTATAAACACCAATTATATTTTGGGCATTTTTATTGTTGCTGAAGATATAGAAATAATTTTGATAAAATATTTAGCTTTGAAAAGCTTCCATTCTAGCATTTTTCCATAAAAAATGAATGAAATTTTTAATGGAAGAATATATGAAATTAGAGAAATAAAACAAGGAATAGGGAGAAAGATGGATTGGGGAGCGTTACAATTTAAATACAGTGATCACGGAAAGACTGGTGGAGAAAGAGATGTGAATAAAAACATATGAAGTATGATAAAGGGTGTGTAGCTGTCTATGTGTACCAAGTTCAAGGTGGAAATTATAATATATTCAAGGGCCCTAATGCAGTATCATGTTTGGTTTCTTCAAATAATAGCATGAGATCATATGTGGCAGGATAAGTAGAAGTAAGTGGAAGAATAGTACCAAAAGTAGTTACCTCAGAACCAGATTGTGTAGGGCAAGTAGGTAACTACCAAGACTCCGACTCTTACTAAGATGTGGGATCATTGAAACATTTTTAGCAGAAGAGTATACAATCTAAACAATATTTCTTAAACATTTACTGTGGCTACTTTTGTTATAAATATGTTGAGATGACACAAGTAAACCAGAGAGGCCCGTTAAAAAGTTATTTCAATAATTCAAATGAAGAATGATGAGCTGTAATTAAAATGATGCCATCAGATATCAAAAGAAGTGATTAATTTCTCAGGTTATTTGACTACCTCTACTTCTACCTCATTTAAGTATTTTTCTCATCTTTTAAAGCCTCTTAAATTTTATTTTGTTTTCTTCGAGTTTATTTATTTATTTATTTATTTATTTTTAAGTAATCTCTGCACCCACTGTGGGGCTCAAACTCCCAACCCAAAATCAAGAATCAAATGTTCCAACTGAACTAACCAGGTGCCCCATAGCATCCTAAATTTTAATGTCACAAAAGAAACTCCCCAGAAATTTACACTTTATACCTGAATCCCTCATGTTTTTCACATGCTCTTTTTTATAGCTACAGTTACTTCGTATCCAAAGTAGAATACAGAAAATCATATAGCACAGTCTTGGCTCATATTAGATGTTCAACAAATATTGTTCCTTTTCCCATCATGGTCCATAACTAAAATAGACTTTCTTAGTCACCTTACAACCAATAATACTTATCAAAGAATTTGAATTATATTTAATTTTAGAAATTGTAATTAATTGTAACTATAATACATATATTATAATTGAAGTCAGGCTCAAACTTTCTAGTATCAAGAATCCTTTATACTCTGAAAAATTGGCAAGGACTCCACAGAACTTTTGTTTATGTGGTAGGTGGGTTGTGCCAGTAGTGGTTGTAAGCCAGATATCTGAAAAAAAGCCATGATTTCTAATCTTTGTGATGTGTATGGAGTAAACCTTGGTATCATCTCAGATTTCTAGCTGCCAATAGTTTAAGAACTACCTGTTGGAATTTTGGAATGTTAAACAATTGGCCCTCATGTGCCAGTAAGAACCAACTCCAATACATCATTAACTATACGTATTGATATTTACATATTAAAGATGAAAACTGTCTTTATCAATTTATATAAAAGTAATAGCACATCTATTATATGTTAGTAAACATAACATTTAAAAATTACATTTTTGAAAGCAAAGTATTTTTTAAAAGAGTGGCATTATTTTCCTATTTTGCAAACTTTAACTGTCTGGCTTAATAAAAGATAGTTATATTTTCATATCTTTTTTATTCAGTAGATATAACATGTGTTGTTCTTTTGATATTGATGCACATGAAGAAAATCTCATCTCACACAGATATGTTATTGGAAATAGAAGTATTTGAATAACTTTTTTAGATAATAGTGTATATTCTTTTTGAAGCTATACCAAAACTTGACAACTGCTAGCTTCTTAAAAGCTGGTTGCAATATGCATTATGAGTGAACTTTCTTTTGTTGTTCAATTACATTAAAATCCATTGGCCTATCCTGCATTTGGAGTGACTCATTTAGTGTATGATTTTGTAGTATTAATCATCAGTTATTTTGAAAATACTATTCATTGAGTTATTCCTATTTCCAAATGCTGACATATTTTGTTTTACAATACCAAAAATACCATACAGTGGTATCACTAGTAACCTCATGGAAAAGGCATTTGCATATAAGACAGTTCTCAAACTCAAGGTGTTAGATAAACATTTTCCAAAATTTTAATTTTCACCTGAAGTCTCAAATTTTATTATTGGCTGTAAATATTGGCAGTAAACAAAGTGAAAATTTTGTTTACTTTCAAGAACATGCCGTCAAATACCCAATTTTGAATAATACAGTTTGTGTGATAGCTATTCTTATGAATAAATGTGCTATTTCAATGGAAAAATGCAGCTAGTTTATCTTGCAACTGAAAAAACTGCACAAATACTTTTGTCAAATCCATCATCATACTTTGGTATGTAGCAGAATGCACTTCCCATTTAAAAATACATATGCCCAAGTGATCCCAGTTTAAAAACATTAATAAATATACTGCTTCATCAATGCATTTTTAAGTGAAACTGACTTTTCTTTTTTTCTTCATGTGCATGGTAAAGAAGAATATATGACTACCAGTTAAATTTTGTGTCCTTGAATTTTACCAAACATTTAAAGAAGAATTAATACCTATTCTCCTGAAACTGTTCCAAAAAATAGAAATGGAAGGAAAACTTCCAAACTCATTTTATGAGGCCAGCATTACCTCGATCCCAAAACCAGAAAAAGACCCCATCCAAAAAAAAAAAGAATTATAGACCAATATCCTTGATGAACACAGATGCAAAAATTCTCACCAAAATACTAGCCAATAGGATCCAACAGTACATTAAAGGATTATTCAGCACAGCCAAGTGAGATTTATCCCTGGGCTTCAAGATTGGTTCAACATCTGCAAATCAATCAATGTAATACAATACATTAATAAAAGAAAGAACAAGAATCATATGATACTCTCAGTAGATGCTGAAAATGCATTTGACAAATTACAGCATCCTTTCTTGATCAAAACTCTTCACAGTGTAAGGATAGAGGTACATAACTCAATATCATCAAAGTCATCTATAAAAAACCCACAGCAAATATCGTTCTCAATGGGGAAAAACTGAGAGCTTTGCCCCTAAGGTCAGGAAAATGGCAGGGATGTCCATTATCACCACTGCTATTCAACATAGCAATAGAAGTCCTAGCCTCAGCAATCAGACAACAAAAAGAAACAAAAGGCATCCAAATCAGCAAAGAAGTCAAACTCTCACTTTTTGCAGATGATATGATACTTTATGTGGAAAACCCAAGACTCCACCCCCAAACTGCTAGAACTCATACAGGAATTCAGTAAAGTGTCAGGATATAAAATAAATGCACAGAAATCAGTTGCATTTTTATATGCCAACAGCAGGACAGATGAAGGAGAAATGAGGGAGTCAATCCTGTTTATAATTGGACCCAAAACCATGAAATACCTAGGAATAGACCTAATCAAAGAGGCAAAGAATCTGAACTCAGAAAACTATAAAGTACTCATGAAAGAAATTGAGGAAGACACAAAGAAATAGAAAAACATCCCATGCTCATGGATTGGAAGAAAAAAATATTGTGAAAATGTCTATGCTACCTAAAGCAATCTACACATTTAATGCAATCCCTATAAAAACACCATCAATTTTTTTTTCAAAGAAATGGGACAAATAATCCTAAAGTTTATATGGAACCAGGAAAGACCTTGAATAGCCAGAATAATATTGGAAAAGAAAACCAAAGTTGGTGGCATCACAATTCCAGACTTCAAGCTCTATTACCAAGCTTTTGTCATCAAGACAGCATGGTACTGGCACAAAAGCGGACACATAAGTCAATGGAACGGAACAGAGAGCCCAGAAATAGAACCTCAACTCTATGGTCAACTAATCTTCAACAAAGCAGGAAAGAATGTCCAATGGAAAAAAGACAGTCTCTTCAACCAAAGGTGTTGGGACAATTGGACAGCCACCTGCAGAAAAATGAAACCAGACCATTTCCTTACACCACACACAAAAATGGACTTAAAATAGATGAAGGACCTCAATGTGAGAAAGGAATCCATCAAAATCCTTGAGGAGAACACAGGCAGCAACCTCTTCGACCTCAGTCCCAGCAACTTCTTCCTAGGAACATCATCAAAGGCAAGGGAAGCAAGGGCAAAAATGAACTATTGGGACTTCATCAAGATCAAAAGCTTTTTGCACAGCAAAGGAAACAGTCAACAAAACCAAAAAACAACTATCAGAATGGGAGAAGATAATTGCAAACAACATATCAGATAAAGGGCTAGTATCCAAAATCTATAAAGAACTTACCAAACTCAGCAGCCAAAGAATAAATAATCCAATCAAGAAATGGGCAGAGGACATGAACAGACATTTCTGCAAAGAAGACTCAGAGAAAGACAATTATCATATGATCTCCCTGATGTAAGGAAGTTGAGAGGCAAAGTGGGGGGTTTGGGGGGTAGGGAAGGAAAAAGATGAAACAAGATGGCATCGGGAGGGAGACAAACCATAAGCTCACAAAACAAACTGAGGTTTGCCAGGGGTAGGGGGGTAGGGAGAGGGTGGTTGGGTTATGGACATTGGGAAGGGTATGTGCTATGGTGAGTGATGTGAAGTGTGTAATCCTGACAATTCACAGACCTGTATTCCTGGGGCTAATAATTCCTTATATGTTAAAAAAAATTTTTTTTAAAAAATTGTGCCCTTGCCTTTATTTGAACTGAGACATCAACATATTTGACTACTATTGCCTTTTCACCATCACTAAATATGTTAAAATACTGAAAAATAAAAATTACCACTTAGTGTGATAATGAAAGAAGTATTAATATGAAGATTCCCCCTGAGAGCTGCATGGGCCTCCGTTTGAGACCCTCCATTCCAAATAGTAAGCCCTAACACTGAGGATTACTCATTTTATGACAATAAGCTCAGTGCATTTTCTTCCCATAATCTAAGTAACTTAATCCTCAGTTTTTATTAGGTAGGTAATATTATCATTATTTTGTCAGTGAGGAAACTCAGGCACAGAAATGTAAGCTAAATTGCCTAGTGAAAAAGATAGTAAGTAGTAGATCCAGTATTTGAATACCTGCAGTTTGATTTAAAAGTCCCCTCTTAAAAAAAAAGAAAAGTCCCCTCTAAACCACTGTGTTATATAAACCCTCTGTTTGACTGTTTCATAATATTTCTTTATAAATTAGGATCACATAATAATCTGCACCAATATAAAGTATATAACACACAGTAAGAATTCAAAACATGGGGGTGCCTGGGTGGCTCAGTCAGTTAAGCAACTGCCTTTGGCTCAGGTCATGAGCCCAGGGCCCTAGGATCAAGTCCTGCATTGGGTTCCCTGCTCCTCAGGGAACCTGCTTCTCCCTCTCCTTCTGCATGCTGCTCCCCCTGTTTGTGCTCCCTTTCTTTCTCTGCCAGATAAATAAATAAAATCTTAAAAAAAAAAGAATTCACTATACATTGATAAATCACCTTTGAACAAGTGCCTTACATACTCTATGTTCATAATCCTTCTATTACTTTAAATGCATTTGGTGAAATCATATAACTAAAAAAAGTCAGAGCCCTCCCAGGAAAATAGGAAAAAGGAAAGTGTGAAACTCTACACTAGAAAGATAATCCCACTGGAAGAAATATTACTCATATG
This sequence comes from Lontra canadensis, assembly GCF_010015895.1. NCBI lineage: Eukaryota > Metazoa > Chordata > Mammalia > Carnivora > Mustelidae > Lontra > Lontra canadensis. Next base: position 4,798,341 of record NW_022631084.1, on the reverse strand, counting down.
CCTGAAAATCTTGCTGCTATTTTAGTATTTATGACTACTTACTCCATCATCAAATGCTTTACTATAATCTTCAGAAGGACAATAAACGTTAAATGTAGAGTTGTCTTTTAATGTACTTCTATACAAGATTATATAAAGATATGCTATGTAAAAAGCCCAAAAGGTTAAAAAATAAGTAGTTCATATCAAAGTATACCCTTTAGAGGTCTAATAATAATTATTAAATTTTAATTTAGTCTACTCTTCAATCATTACTTTTTACTTTATATGTAACATCTGTCCCATTTCCATGTAGTAGTGTCAAAAAGATGAATGAGAGTTATAAAAGTGTTTCTTTGTATGAAATATTTCAAAAATAGCATATCACCTCCCAAACTTCCAAGACTTATAAGCAATTGGGTTTATGTAGTCAGATAAAGAAAAATATTTTAATAGAGTGGAAATGGAATGGTTTATTATAGTACCAGGATCTGTCACAGCAATAGGTATATGTAATGTATACCCTAGATACAGTGTAAAATGTTCACACAAAAAGAGACAATAAGGAAAGCAAAAAGAAAGCAAACATACACATTGACAAAGATGTGAGGAGAAGGTGTTTGTTACCAGTCTCATTAGCACTCCAATTATTCCCCATTACTGTAGGTAAAATGTGGCAAGTAGTTCCCAATTATACAACATATTTTAATTTATCCATTACCCTTATATTTGCCTAAGGAAATTTATGTTCAGAGTTACTAAATTTTAGTTAAGAATAAAGTGTTGCTAAGTAAATTAGTAAAATGAAGACAAATAGAGATTAACCATCAATATTTGTATTCAGTAGCTGCCATTAGGCCGTGTTTAACTTTGCTCACATTAACTTAATATTTTATAGCAATGCACATTGGTGTACAATTGAGTGGTAATGCTGGGATTTATTCACTTTGTATGATAGAGACAAATAAGCAGAGCTGTTTGAATAATAAGTCAGTCCCCCTGAAATTAATTGTAGTATACTAATTCCCCATGAGTTTAAATAGCAGTGCAGATCTCATATTTTAAAACAGAAGAATTTGGAATCTGGAAGAATCTCATGATTTACTTTTTACTCTCCAAAGTTATTATATCTTATCTATTAAATTATCATCAGTAGATTATATATCTCTAAGTCAGTAGAAGAAAATGTAAAAATAAATAATTCTAGGCTAAAACAGTAATGTGAGCCTGCTTATTTAGGAGGCTACATCATCTACTATAAATTAATAAGAACTCAGTTGTGCATGCTACCAAATATATTTATCTAAAGAAAAATCGTCTCTATTGTGGAAATGTGTGCATTATTAAATCTAAAATGGAAAAGAATCAAAAGCTTAAAAATCTCATTTACCACTCTACAACAATCAGTTTAAGTATTTATTACATAAAAGGATGAACACAAGAAGATATGTAGGAAAAGAGGTTATGTTTGGAGTTAAAATACATCATCATCTATGAAAAAGAATTTAAAATAAATAAAGACCTTCAGAATAATGGAGGAGTATGGTGAGTGCGGTGAAGTGTGTAAACCTGGCGATTCACAGACCTGTACCCCTGGGGAAAAAATATATATGTTTATAAAAAAAAAAAAAAAGAATAATGGAGGAGTAATAAAGCCCAGAGTGGGCATTTTCTACCTCTGTATTGCGGGATTGAACAAGAAAAGAGCTTGTTAAAGCATGAGAGCAGAGATGGCAGTCTTGAGAAACCACAAATTTAGAGAGAGAAGATGGTTGAAAGGCTTCTTATTGATGAAGAGAGAAGATGTGATGAAAATTGTGAAAGTTACAGAAACAGTATCATAAGATAAAAAGGACCTTCAATCCCTTCCTTCCCCTTCAATAAAAACATTACCTATTTAAGAAATTACACTCCAAAAACAATGAATACTGTTATGCTGAAAAGAAATAAAACATTTTTAAAAAAAGAAAGAAATTACACTCCTCCATACCAGTAGAGGTATGGAGAAACTATGCTAGGAACTATGAAACCTAGTAAGCCACCCAAAATCATTATTCCTGCCTGCTTAGAAACACCTGTGGTTACTGACTCAAGACAATTTAGGATATTTTAGAATTAATAGAGATAGCAGATAACTTCTAAAGAAAAAAAAAATCTATTTTTAAAAAGAAAAGAAACATCAGAATCCAATAAATTCTGCAAATAAAGCTATTCCTTAAGGGACGCCTCGGTGGCTCAGTCGGTTAAGTGTCTGCCTTCATCTCAGGTCATGGATCTGGGGTCCTGGGATCAAGTCCAGCATCAGGCTCCTTGCTTGGCAGAGAGCCTGCTTCTTCCTCTCCCACTTCCCCTGCTTATGGTCTACCTCTCTTTCTGACAAATAAATAAAATAAACATTAAAAAAATGCCTCAAAATACCACCAACCTGAAGAAATCATAATCTAATACTCTTATGTAAACTATTCTTACAGAGAGATAAACCTAAAGAATAATACAAAAAATGGCATAAGACAGAATAAGAGAAATGAATGTTGACAGATCCCAAAAGTAAAATTTTTAAAAATTAAGATACATTTATCTAACATCTGAAAATTCATTTCAAGTTTCAGGTAGGAAGAGAAATTTGACTGAACCTCTAATGAGGAGCCTTGAGGAGAGGAGTAAAGACAAAATGATAAAAACAATGATAAAGATCCAACAATAAGTCGACAGAGATCCAGCTTTTGTATAACAGGAAGAAGTAAAGAAAGAGGAAGGGAGGAAGGAGAGGAAGAGTAGGTAAGGGAAGAGAAGGGGAAGGAAAGTAAAACAATGGGCCAAAATTAAAAAAAAAAAAACTTCTAGAAATAAAAGAAAATATGTGTCTCCATATGTAAATACTCAGTCTTTTTCAAGGAAATATTAAACTAAACCAGTCAACTTTGAGTATATTCTAATATAACAATTAAATTTTTAAGACACAAATTTCTAAAATATTCTTGAACTAACAGTGAATAAAAGAAAATTCCAAAAGAAAGAATGATTTTCACATGAAACTTCTTTTTTTCCCTTAAATATTGTATTTATTTACTTGACACAGAGAGAGAGTGAGAGAAGAAACACAAGCAGGGGGAGTGGGAGAGAGAGAAGCAGGCTTCCCGCTGAGCAGGGAGCCTGATGCAATGCAGGGTTGGATCCCAGAACCCTGGGATCATGACCTGAGCCTAAGGCAGATGCTTAAGGACTGAGCCTCCCAGGCACCCCCACATGGAACTTCTTAATAGCAATATAGAAATCATCAACATTGGAGCATCCTTTCAAAGAAACTCAACAATGTTTGATTCAAGGATTTTCATACCAGCTAAGCTGTCTTTCAAATATACTGACTGGGAAAGTTTTAAATGTTTAAGAATTTAGGGAATGGGGGTGTCTGATGGCTCAATGGGTTAAGCCTCTGCCTTTGGCTCAGTTCATGATCTCAGGGGCCTGGGATAGAGCCCCTGCATTGGGCTCTCTGCTCAGCAGGGAGCCTGCTTCCCCCTCTCCCAATCTCCCCCACCTGCCTCTCTGTCTACTTGTGATCTCTCTCTCTGTCAAATAAATAAATAAAATCTTTAAAAAAAAGAATTTGGGGAATAGTGTAATCATTAGCTCTTTTTGAGAAATCTACTGGAATATAAACTTTATTCAATTAAGAAATGATAAAGGAAACTGGCAAATAGACTATGAGTATTTTATATATTTAATTAGCTGTGTAAGACTAATACTGTGATAGGAATTAGGGAGATAGATAAAGACATGAAAGCATTATGTTCTCTTATAAAATAGAAGGCATATAACTTAAAAATGGAAGAAAATGTAGAAAAAGTCTAGTGAAGTAGCTGTATTGATTGTTGCATTGGGGGTAGGTAGGATTCAAAGCTTGTCTTTTAAAGCTAGCAAAGCAACAATTAGAAATCTAGGTGATGGAAAGAGAGAAGGCATTATAAAAGATACTGAATAAAAGATAACCATAGGGCCAAAATAAAATACTCATTGTAAAAACAAAGCAATGCAGGGAAGAATAAAATATTCAAAATTCATAGAGAAATGTAGTAAATATATATACCTAGTAAACATAAGATAAAATAATGTGACAAATTTGCAACATTTAAACATATTGGTGTTATCATAAATGTAAAGAAAATTTTGTTTTTATGTATATATATTTTTATTAGAATATGAACATGTATGCATATATATCACAAACGAAATATCATATAATATGAAACATTGTGATTCTAAAATACCTAAAATTGTTACAATGTGTATGTTATATGTAAGGGTCAAAATAGTATAATGTTTCTATCCCTTTACTATAGGGACATAGAAATCTAATTAGATAAGGAGAGAAATAAAAACTGTTGCATGAAATCTGTGTTTTGGTATAAACAGAATCAGAATATTCTATTCTTCATCCTACATTAATACTATATGTTAATAAAAGGAAAAATATTAAGCAAAGTAACATAAATATAGACCTATTAATCTGACAGGAGATAGGGTAAAGTATAGAAGAATAAATTATTGTTATTCTCCTAGTATTAGAGTTATACCTTCACTCTTCGAGCAGACTAAGTACTAGGACTGCTATAGAATAAATGGCACTTGCCTTTGTGTGGAGAAGGGTCCTGGGATATCTTCTCCTACTGCAGAAGTATCCAAAGTAGACAGGTAGATGAACAAACAAAACATACCTCTTAATATTTAAAATTAATGTTCACTAGTTATCAGTAGGTAGTCATGGTATTTGGCATACTCAGGGAGAATATATCTACAGTATTCTCAGGGCACATAGAACAGAAAGTAAGACCCTCTTATTCAAAGTTAAGTCAAAGAAAACTTTTTAAAAAATAATAAATGCAAAAAATAATGAGGAGAATCTTGTGTTTAAAAAAATAGAATATGCTCAAGATACTGTAAACAAAATATTTTAGAAAAAATTCACTAATAGTACTTACAGAAGGTACCTAATCTTTTTCTCACTGTGTATCTACAGAGCTTAGCATTTCCTTAGAAGCTCAATAGATATGTACTAAAGAAGTAGTAAGTTCGATTTCTCACTCTTTACCCTTTTAGACTAGTTCTGCTTTAATATATCAGGCCAGCAAAATAATACATTAATTTGCTTTATCATATAAAACATTTTAATATCTGGTAGATCAATTCCTTCTAATTATTTTTCTTTTAAAATTTACCTTGGCTATCCTGAACCATTCATTCTTCCAGATGATGTCAGAATAATTTTGTAAAGTTACATTTTTTTTATCAGAGTTTTAAATGGAATGAATTTAAATTTGTATGGAGTTTTATAGGAAATTAATGTCTTTATAATATTATGTCATCTAATTTAGGAACACAACATTCTATCAATTTCATAATGTCTTCTCTTACGTGCTTAACTTGCTAGTCACTTATCTAAAGGATGTGATAGAGGACAGAAGAAAGGTCAGACCCTCAGGATTTGCCCATGCAAGATACAAGAGGGAAACTATGTTTAATCCTTCTTACATCTTGTTTGTGAAGTAACCCCCCTCCATTTAATTACTTCATGGATCTACATATAATTGCATCTGGATAGTCTTATTAATTTTGTATCTCTTATTGTATCTCTTTTATTACTTAATTTTAAAATATTTGTCAAGGGCTTTTATAAAAACTGGTGTTTTTTTTAATTTTTTTAAGATTTTATTTATTTATTTGACTGAGAGAGAGAGATCACAAGTAGGCAGAGGAGCAGGCAGAGAGAGGGGGAAGCAGGCTCCCTGCTGAGCAGAGAGTCTGTGCAGGGCTCTATTCCAGGCCCCTGAGATCATGACCTGAGCCAAGGGCAGAGACTTAACCCACTGAGCCACCCAGGCACCCCAAGACTAGTGATTTTAGTAAAATATTTTGAGTTAAAGCATTTATCTGAAGCACTATCTTATAGAAAAGAGTTATGACACATAACACAACCATTAGATTATGTTATGTGTCATGAATATTAATATCAATATTAATATTGACTGGAGTTGGATTAAAATCCCCTCCTTGCTACTTACTATATACTACTACCTTTGGCAAATAGGTTAACTGGGAAATAGCAGGAGAAATGGTATAAGGACCAACTTGGCCACCTCTTAGTAAAACCCAGTAGGATGGCTGTTCCTGATTTAGCTCTCCATTCAGATGTATATGTAACACCTATTGTCAGTAGTGTATTAGGGTAAAATTCTTGAATAAGGAAATAATGCTCTCCTTTAATATTACATTTCACTGTTAATAAACTATGCATTCATTGGTATACTCAACTTGATCAAGCTATATTATCCTTTAATTAATCCGTACAATTGGATGACATGTGCTAGCGTTTTGATGAAGACTTTTCTGTCATCTTTCCTTTTTGCTCTATACTTGTTAGATTTTCATTAACAATTTATGCTTCTTTCGTATTGTATATTTGAAGTGTATAGAGAAATTTCAAAGCTGTGGAATTGTATACTTTAAAGTTCAAGGAAAAAAAAAAAGCCAGACATTCCTCAAGTTATATACTCCCTTATCATCTGTATTTGGCCCTTCCTTTTGTAAAGAAATAGATCTGTGATTTTCATGGCCACACGCTTTTCCAGCTTGTTTAAGTCTATTTAGTTTTCATATCTGAAGTAGAACTTTGATCTGGGTTCCAACAATGTAGCAGTTCTTCATCTTGACTTCATATATTCTCCCTTTCCTGCCTCATTTATTAACTGTTTATTTTACAGTTGTGGAGCTGTTCACCATTATTAGTGTCTGCAATCTTTTGGCATTCAAGATAAGGTTGCTTACCCCTTTCTTTTGATGTTGGATGAGACCAGGTTATCTGTTTTCACTGTAAAGGATGAGTGAAATTGATGCCTGGAATCCAGGAACAGGTTAAGGAAAGCAAACGTGTAACTATGTTTCCAATGTTATCCCTGGTGATATTTCAGATTAGCTGAAAGGTTTCTTTCACTCTGGGTCCTTGCATGAAAATGACATGGAAAAGAACCTCCTGCTGATGTAAAATAGAATGTAGTGTGAGTAACAAATAAATTGTGACTGATAGGTTTATGTAGCCCTGATAGGAAGGAAAAAGACGACTAACACAACAAAAATGATAGCTCTCCTTCCAGAAACCTAATCCTTGACTTCCAAAATAACATTGAAAATATAAATCTGCAGTTTTAAAATATTAATTTATGCATCTAATATAAATCTAGGAAGAATCAGATTAACAGGAGATAGCATACTCTGCAATCAGTTTACTAATAGGAATTATGCAATAATACTATTGAATTACATCAGAGATGTCCATTGTATGTACATTAAAATGTTATTATATCAATAATAACTTCTAAGAGGTATTTGAAGTAAACCTGAAGATATAATATGAAGTTGGGTTTCACAAAAGAGGTAAGGGAGAATTATCTCAAAATGGATTCATGCTTTAGAGTAGTAACAAGGGCCTTTACCAAAGAAATTGTGATGATTGGTTACCTATATTTGACAAACAATAGATAGATGGATGGTTAGGTGGAGAGAAAGAGAAAGAGATCATTGGTATAATTTCTAAATATATACTAAAGTCACATAATAGATGAAGCTGTAAAATAACTAGATATTATAGTTAAATATTTAGTTGAGTTAAGCATGAAAAAAAAAGTCTTGCTGAGCATAAATGCTAAGAAAAAATAGAAATAATTTTGAATGACTTATATGGTTATAAGTTAACAGATTCTTTTAAAAAAATATTTATTTATTTGATAGGGGGATGGGAGAGCATGATTGGCAGGTGGGGGAGAGCTAGAGGGAGAGGGAGAAGCAGACTACACACTGAGCAGGGAGCCTAATGTGGGGCTTGATGCCAGGACCCTGAGATCATGACCTAAGCTTAAGACAGATGCTTAAGTGACTGAGCCATTCAGGTGCTTCAAGTTAACACATTCTGTAGTCCTCAAAATGACACAAACAGAATTAAAGGGCAAACAACTAATAGGAAGTATAACTATAATATATTTCAGTGGATTAAAATCTAGAAAATACTTAGTATGTAAATTGCTTTTATAGATTAATAATAGGATTATTAAAAATGGACAAAGGAGGGGCACCTGGGTGGCTCAGTTGGTTAGGCAGCTGCCTTCGCCCCAGGTCATGATCCCAGAGTCCTGGGATTGAGCCCCACATCGGACTCCCTACTGGATGGGCAGGCTGCTTCTCCCTCTCCTGCTTCTGCTCTCTTACACACTCTCTGTCTCTCAAATAAATTTATAAAATCTTTTAAAAAATAGGCAAAGGATATGAATAGACAACCTGCGAATTTTACATAGAAATATAAATATATGACACACTGTTTAATTGTTTGACTTTGCTAAAAATTAAGTAAATTAATTTTATAAAGAATAATTTTATCTATGAATTTGATACAAAGGAAAATTACATCATTTATGTTGTTGAAAAAATGTGTTGAAATGGACATGCATATCTTTTGTGGGAGGATATGTATATAATCATTTGAAGAGCACTGGTTCAGTACATAACAAAAATCTTAAGTAGATCTACATTATTTCACTCAATAATTCCACTTCTTAGGATTCGATTCTTAAGAAATAATTTGATGGTATTCACATAATTACCATTTTATTATTTTTATGGAATAAATTTGGAAATAAATTGCACATAAAAAACAAATTCTGAGATATTCAAACCACAAAATGTTCTACAGTGAAGAAATACCATTTACTGTAATGAATTTCAAAATATGAACAGATTTCCATGATGTAGAGCTTGGTGAAAAAACAAGGAAACAAAAATCTAAGCTGTTCATAATGTTGTTTGCTTACATTTAAAAAAAGAAATCATGTGTCATCTATAGGATACATACATAAATAAGTTCATATGTATATCTCAATACAATATTAGAATATTAACCAAGATTCTACTCTGTTGGTTTTCACACATTTTCTTATAACATTGTGATTTTTGCCTATGAAGTCAAAGGCATGTGTTGCCTCAGGAGAAGAAATATTCAGAAGTCAGACATCAAAGATCTGGTTTCTTTCTGTTTTACATACCAAATGGATTCTTGAAACTCATGAAAGAGGGGATGATTTTGAGAAATTACCCCAAATGTTTTGTAAAAGATTTCATATATACAGAAGCATTGAAAATAGCTTATAGTGAACACCTGCCTCCACTCTTTCTAGATTTTACTGCTAATATTTCACTATATTTGCTTTATTACATATTTATCCATTTATATATAAATCTATTCATCTTGGCTTTGGATGCCTTTCTAAGTAATTCGCAAATACCAATATGCTTTATTCTAAGAACTTCAGCATGTATATCATTAAGTAGGAAACTTTTGGGGTGGCTGGATGGCTCAATCATTAAGCATGTGCCTTCAGCTCAGGTCAGGATCCTGGGATCCTGAGATCAAGGCTCTAGCCAGGCTCCCTGCTCAGCAGGGTGTCTGCTTGTCCCTCTCCCTTGTCCTTCCCTCACTCCTGTGTTTTCTCTCAAATCTTTAATAAAAGAAAAAAAGAAAAGAAAGAAACTTTTTTTTTTTATTTTTTTTTTTAGGAGGGGGAGGGAGATGGTGGGGTAGGGAAAGGCAGAGAGAGAATCTCAATCAGTCTCTAAACCCAGCATGGAGCCCAGTGAGGAACTGGATTCCACAACCCTGAAATCATGACCTGAGCTGAAATCAAGAGTCAGATCCTCAACTGATTAAAACACCCAGGTGCCCCAAGAAAGAAATTTTGAGTTTAAGTTCTAAGCTGTGGGAGGTGCAGAGCCTGCTAAGCCATAGCAATACATTGGTAAAAGAACAGATGGGGGACTATGGTACTTATTCCTCCTTCATTATATAAATGTTACCTAGGCAGATGGTGCAGATTTCAAAAGAATAGCAATAGAAGAAACAGTGGATTACTCTCAGTCCTTGTAAAGGTACCAAGCACTGATGTAGGAGAAAGTGCATGCAGTAGGAATCCTAGATATATAAAAGAATTTTAGTCATGCAGACTGCTTTGCTTTTTTCCTGTTGAAGTTTAGGAAAACTACAAATACCTTAAGGAAATTTATTGTGCCACGATGATTTCTGAGCCTCCTCTCCACAAAGAGAAGTAAGAGAGGGCATATGACTATTTCCAGAAGTGTGAAAAAATGACTAAGAAGGGCACCAACAAATGTAACAAGATAAGGAAAAGGAAGAACTCATGGCTCAATGACCAGGGATGGTGAGAAGACCAAGGATGGCTTTGGATCAGACACTCCTTCCCCCTGATTTATGGAATTCACATAGCTCTAATGCACATGCCATCTTGGGAAGACAAGTTGATGTGTGGAAATCTAGAATTGAATTAGATTAAACATGAAATGATTTAGAAAATACCAAATTGATTAAGTCTTTATAGAACAGACTCATTTATGTTTTCTATTATCAGGGGCAAAGTGAGTGTTGAAACTGCCAAATAGGCTATAGACAAAAAAAAAAAAAAAAGTGTATATATATTTCATGCCTGAGTTTTTTTGCCTAAAATTATTTTAAACCAGACCAGATTCTTAGATACATTGTAAAAATGTATTCCACAAAAGTGTAAAAAAAAAAGAAATCCTAAGGTTAGAAACATATGGTTTTCTTCATATTGATTGTTTAGGAAAGAATCTTTTGGTGCTCAGCATATAGAAAACTGTTTATATTCAGGCATTTAGATTTGCAAAATTAAAGTAAGTCACTGTTGGATGACGAGGGACTGGAATTAAAATTCTGTGGTAATAACCATATCAAGTGGAATTCTTTTTTAAAGTTCCTCTTAAAGAACTTCCCTAAATGAAGTAGTCTTGTCTTAGCTGTATAGTAGAGTTTTAGATGATGGGCCTTTATTCATCCTTGATGTAAAAATCCTAGGGGAGCAGCAGCTACCTGAGTGGGCTAGATTATTGATTTAAGAAGGGAAAGAATAGAGTGCATGGCAAGGACTACTTTGTGAAGTATCTAAGCATAAGCATTCCTTGAGGTTTCTCAAGGTTAATGGAATAAAATAATCTTCTATAGCCAATCAGGGTGGAAGCCTGCGTAATACAAATATGTGTATCCAAAGAAAGAAATGTGATATCATTTTTTGTTTCAAGATAATGCAACCTCTCTTCAAAAGATACTCTCTACAATAGCATTCTCAGATAATTTAATTGGGAGGACATAGGTAATGTTTATTTTCTTCTGTCTTTGTTTCTCTGTTTTCAAATGATCTACAGTTGAATTGTGTTAATTTGCCATCTTCCAAAATTGGTAAAAGAGCACCTTAAATACTCTATGGCAAGTTAATGACTTTATCTTTTTACTTATTTTAACCATGATATACACTTTTTAAGATAAAAAAAAAAAAGATTGTATCACTCAGGATTTGTACTGTAATACAACAAATAACTTCAAACTTTTAGTAGCTTATACCAACAAATGTTTATTTTTTTTACTCAAACAACATGCCTATTCATATCAGCTTCATTTTGCTCCACTGCATCTTTATTTCAATCCTCAGCTTCTGAGTACATTCACAGTCACTGTGAATGAGTGAAAAAAGACATGGGAAATCGCACAATGGCTTTAAAGCTTCTGCCAAGAAGTAACATATGGCACTTGTATTAACATTTCATTGGCCAATCCAAGTGAACCGTGAGATCCCCGGGCACAGATGTATATTTCTGCTTCAGAAAGAGGCACAACAGGAAGAAAACTGAGTATTTACGAAGAATTAATAAAATCTATTGCAAGTATATATTATAATTTAACATATAATGAATATATTAACTTCACATTTAGCTAATTTTGAATCTGTTAATATGTATCATACATATCCTTTTTTTCTAATTATGTACATACTTAGGAAATTTGGCTTCTGGTCAGTTACCTTAATATCTTACTAAGGTGAACATATGCTGATTTTGCTCATTCAATAACCTTTCCATTTTCTACTAGTAAGAGCATTTGAAATGTCTTTTAGGGACCCGTCTGGGGTACAAGTATTTTATTTACTATATCTAAAACTCCACATTTGGGACATGTGACCCTGCCTTGGGTCAAAGAGTACCAACATTCCCTACCCACCATATGACACATCCTTTCCAAATAATGCAGTTTGATCACTCTGGACTCATTGATTCATATCAGTTCAAACATGACTGTTAAAATGTTTCAAACAGATTGGATCCTGGACATGTATAAAAGCTTCTCAGAAGAAAACAAACAAACAAACAAACAAAATTCTCCCCCCCCCCACTTTTTATTTTTATTTTTGGACCTGAGAGCATCTTGCTACTTGATAGCAGCCATTTTCACCATGTTCATGTGAGTGAATCAAGTCAAAAGATGTAGATATGGTGAGACCAGATGATATGTGGGTTTTTGAAGAAAAAGTTGTATCTGAAAGAGGAAAAGAGGGAAGGAACAGGAGTGAATGGCAAGGAACCATTGTGGAATATGTAACCTATAAAATAAATTTGCTTTTCTTTCAATGTCAGTTGGAAGTTAGTTTTCTGATTAGCTGCAAACAAATGTCCCAATGATTCAAATACTGCTCCAAATTTCACATATGCTTACCAAGTGAGGTTTTACTGTTTCTACAGCTGCTAATTTGCCATAATTGCCAGGCTCAGGCCTTTTTCATCTTGGCAAAGGTACAATAGACCTAGCTTCCATGAAATGAGACAAAAGAACTTATTCATGTTGATTCTGGAGGTAAGACAACATAAATAAGCTTTCAAAGTTTACAAAGGGCCAACACCAATCTAATAGGATTCTAGAAGTCATGAGAGAGAATTGAAGAGGATTATTATTTGAAGAGAAAATAACACATGATTTTCCAAGTTGGGCTAAAGACACGAATCCTCAGATGTGGGAAATGCAATGGATTCAAGCAAGAATAATTAAGTTTTCAGTGGAAACTCTATCAATAAGAACATGTATTTTAATCACCAGGATATCACTTTTTCTTTCCATAGAATGTGATAATGAAAAATGATGACCTCATGTCTAGACTTAAGCTTTTAACTGTGCTTCTGCTCAAGGGGTTCTAATGTGTTTCAAAAGCAATCAATCACATGCCAAAAGCTGCCTGGATAATTACCTATGAGATTTTCTCAAAGTTTTTAATCTTTTTTGATAAGAATATAATTTCCATAAAATCATCTCATCCAGGCACACGTCAGATTTTGACTATCTGCCTCCTGTTCAATAATCCATAAAACCTCATTGGGAGGGCAGTCTTTTTTTGTGTGTGATTTTCAAAGAATTTAACAATCAAATATATATTCTCATTTTTTAAACTCAGGTGTTCTTAAAAATCTACCGGGGTCATGGTCACATCCTAAATCCAGAAAAAAAGATGTTAAACCAGTTTTACTACCTAAAACACAATTAAGATTTTACTAATGTTTTTAAAGTAATGCATTGCCCACAAAGCATTTCCTTATAGTTGATGCATATTTAAAAAAAAATTATTTAAAATAAACCAGAGGATTATAATATTATATCATCAATGCACCAGAAAACTCATCAAAGCAAAATAGAATTCATATACAAAGTAAGATTACCTATATTAAAATGCAGTGTTATTCTGGATAACAAAATGAGAAGATCAACTTGGGATTGAAATAAATCTCTGCCTACTTCATATGCATGTTGGAATGTTGAATATAACTTGTCATCAAGTGGTACAGTGTATGATTTGCTATTTGATGATGTGGAGTAAAGGGAGAGATAGGAAAAAGAAGGATTGAAGGAAATGACAGGTCAAGGATTGTTCTCCTAGATGAGGGTTGTTAAATTAAATCTTTAGTAAAATGTTTAAGGATAATATAAAATGCTGAATTCTAAAAGTAGGATAGATTTTGATCTGTTCCACCAGAGATACTGAGTTATAACTAGTAATTACATATTTATAGTGCAAGACTGCATATAGACTTAATCACATTTGTTAATGAATGAAATAAATGGTGGAGCTCAAAAATTTACTAGAGGTACAAATTTATTTAACTCAGTCACTCATAAATTTGTGATAACAAAATTGGTGCAATGTCGTATCAGGAACCATAGACTAAGAATGGCTTGTGTATGTCAGAATTTTAGCTCTGTATTATACAGCTAAATCACACTTTTAAAATTGGTATCAGAACTTTGATGAGAGCGGAGAAGTACCATAGGTTTTTGCACTTCCTTATACTTAATTCCCACTTTGCTACAGTTAATACTAAGAAAAAAATGTTCTAAATAGTGTTAATAGGTAAGCTTTAAAATTGATATTTCCAAAGTAGGTCTTATATTTATTTTTCAAATGCTTGCCACTAAAATGTAAGCTATATTCTACTATAGAGTATCTCAGGTCCTATAATGACGTACTATTTGTTGCAAATCTGCAAAAGGAAAAATATAGAAGGAAAATATGTATCAGCAATACGTTTACTTTGACCCCTTGTTATCAAAACCTCTAATAATACAGCTTAAAACTACCATCACCTAACTATGCCTTATGAAACCCTAGTTTATATCAGTAACTTCTCTGGAAATCATGTTGTGAGTTTTATAGAAACATGTAAATTTTAGCCTCCTATTTATTAATCATTAATCAGTTCAGAATCATATAGCATGATTTCACTGAAAATATAAATACAATGTGAAAAATATAAAAAATAAATTACTGTAGTCATCAAAATAAGATGATTAATGCAGAAGTTTTCTTTTTTTATATCACCTTGTCATCTTTCTTTTTGTAGAATTATTATCATAGCATGTTTATTGAATATACTTGGTTTACATTTATGAAAACAGAAACATGTTTTCCTGGACTAGGTTTAAATAAGGGAAGTGTTGTACCAATAAAACAGGTGACCAGGCTGAGGAACCTCATCCTTTATTACTTCAGTAGAAATCTCTGGGTTCCCAGTGCTGACAAGAACATATGATTACATGCAAAGATAATCTCTTTTAATGATAGTTTTTTAAATTATATATGGGAGTATAAGCATCTGTACACTTTTTAAGTATCTTTTTAGAGGGCTGAGGGGAAGGCCAGAGGGAGAGAGAATCTTATACAGGTTTCACACCTGACTTAGCACGCAGCTTTGGGGCTCCATCTCATATCTCCTTAGCTGAAATTAAGAATCAGATTCTTAACCAGCTAAGCCACCCAGGAGTGCCAATTATAGGTACACTTATGACAAAATTCTGAAATCTCTGTTGTACTACATTGTTTTTCTGTGAGTGGCCACAGATTACAATGAAATAGCCACATTTGTGAGTACCATAAGGTTACCAATGGTACATTAGGAACAATGGGTTTTAGAACTGGGATGGTTACTAGACATTTTCTTTTCTTTTCTTTCTTTTTTTTTCTATAAACTAATTTAAAATATTTCATCTTTCACAAATTCATAACTTTACATATCACTGGAATAGAGCTTACCACACCTGAATTTTTAAAAATATGCAGAGTGAAGATATGGTAGCTTATGTTTTTGAATACTTAAAACCTGGTGAGTAAGAGGGGGTCCATGAAACAATATTTGGACCTTTTTAAAAAGAATTACTTAGCTTCACTTATTAAATACTTCATCATATTCACAAAGTCATCTTCTATTTCTCCTTGGATTCATTGGTACAATGAAAGCTGCACTCAGGTATCAGTTCAAATAATTTGAGAAACAGTCAAGTGCATAGCCAGAAAAATCAAAGGATGTGAAGCAAAACAGGACAGAATTTCTGAATTTCACAACCCAAGGGGTAGATACCTAATCCTCTTCTAGGATCAAAAGAAAAATATAGTCAATTAATCTTTCATGCAGTTATATAAATTATGATAGAAAACCATTATATTCTCTATACAAATATTTATCAAAAATTTAAAAGGAAACTTAAGGTTCTGAACTCATCATTTTAAGGTAAACTGCAAATACATCTTCAGTATTCTTTGAACATCAACAAAATCAGGAAATGATTACAACTGGCACCTTAATAAGCACTAGTTATGGTTGATATGTGAGATAATTAAAATGTTTTGCTGGAAAATCTAATAAATCCCAGAATTGTTATTCTCTAAAATCTATTTTTATGGAAATTAGAACATGAATATTTCCTTTATTATGACAAGAGAACTGTACAAGTTCTACTGACAGACTCAATCAAAAACTATGTTAACTCATAAAAAGTAATTGTTGCTAAACACTGAGAAAAATACTTCATTTTTTAAAACTGAGTGATTTATTATTAAAATGTAGTAAACTTTATAATTTTCACAACAAAATGAATTTAATAAGTTTCAGATACCAGTTTTGACACAGAACTTAGAAAAATAAGTAAATATAACAACATTTTAAAATATATCTGACAAATTTTCAGAACGCAATTCACTTACAGTATATTTTTTCTTGAAATAAAATATGGCATTCAGGTCAGATGGCTTCTTTTTTTTTCCCCTCACCATATCTAAATGCTTTGTGACTTTTTCAATTCCCTTCTACTGTTGTGTAGTATGTGGATTATTCAACACTGTACAAAAGATTATTCATGATAAGGTATTTTAGAAAGTTTGAGTACCTCATAAAGTCAATCATTTGGTCTCAACAAAGTTGATAACCATGTAGCTATTTTATCATTAATTCAATTGAGCCAGTGTTTTGATCAAAATGATAAAATTAGCTCAAAAGAGGCCAAGATTTAAAGTTTAGTAGCAAAAATATATGCAAATAATAGGTACATAAAAATGTATCTATTTATGACAATCAAGTTGGAACTCCTTAACTACATTTGATCTTTCTTGAAACATTTTTAATATATTTTAAAAGTTTGTTTAATTTTAAGTAATATATGGATAAAAACAAAAAGAAGGAGAAGATTTCATTTTCTTGTCTTTTTGTTGAGGCATAACTAACATATAACATTGTATTAACTTCAGTGTATAACCCAATGATTTGATATTTGTATATATTGAAAAGCTATTCTTGTCTTGAACTCTTCTAACTATATAATGAATTTTATAAATATCTAAAATATTGGCTCCTTTCACTTCATAATAAGTATTTAAGATAATGCCATATATTTTCATGGTTTGATAGCTCAATTATTTTTAGCACTGAATAGTATTCCATTGTCTGGATGTGCCACAGTTTATTTATTTATTCACTTTAAAAAAATATATTTTATTTATTTATTTGACAGAGATCACAAGTAGGCAGAGAGGCAGGCAGAGAGAGAGGAGGAAGCAGGCTCCCTGCCAAGCAGAGAGCCTGATGCGGGGCTAGATCCCAGGACCCTGAGATCATTACCTGAGATGAAGGCAGAGGCTTTAACACACTGAGCCACCCAGGCACCTGTATTCATTCAGTTTTTGAGGACATCTTGGATGTTTCCAAGTTTTTGGCTGGAAAAATCCATGGGCAGTGTTTTTTGTATGGGCATATGTACAACTCCTTTGTATGAATACCTACATGTGCATGTGTTTGGTCATATGGTATAGTATGTTTAGTTTTGTAAAAAACCACTAAACTGTCTTCCAAAGCATCTATATCATTTTGCATTCCTACCAGCAATGAATTAGAGTTTCTATTGCTCCATATTCTCTCCAGCATTTGGTGAGCTGTTAGTGTTCTAGATTTTGGCCATTCTAATAAGTTTGTACTGGTATTTCATTGTTATTTTTATTACCATTTCCCTGTTGACATATGAGGTAAAGCAACCTTTTCATCTACTTATTTGCCATCTGTGCATTTTCTTTGATAATGTGTGTCAATGCCTTTGGCCCATTCTTTATTTCTTTTTAATTTTTTTTTAAGATTTTATTTATTTATTTGTCAGAGAGAAGGAGAGAGAGCGAGCACAGGCAGACAGAATGGCAGGCAGAGGCAGAGGGAGAAGCAGTTTCCCTGACGAGCAAGGAGCCTGATGCGGGACTCGATCCCAGGACGCTGGGATCATGACCTGAGCCGAAGGCAGCTGCTTAACCAACTGAGCCACCCAGGCGTCCCTAATTTTTAATTTTTTATGAACATATCACAGCACTCACCATAACTCATACTTTCCCCAATGTCCATAACCCAACCACCCTCTCCCTAGCCCCTCTCCCTGGCAACCGTCAGTTTGTTTTGTGAGCTTAAGAGTCTCTTATGTTTTGTCTCCCTCCCGATCCTATCTTGTTTCATTTTTTCCTTCCCTACTCCCCAAACCCCCCACTTTGCCTCTCAACTTCCTCATATGAGGGAGATCATATGATAATTGTCTTTCTCTTATTGACTTATTTTGCTCAGCATAATACCCTCTAGTTCCATCCATGATGTCGCAAATGGCAAGATTTCACTTCTTTTGATGGCTGCATAGTATTCCAGTGTGTGTGTGTGTGTGTGTGTGTGTGTGTGTGTGTGTGTGTTTATCCCATTCATCTGTTGGTGGACATCTAGGTTCTTTCCATAGTTTGGCTATTGTGGACATTGCTGCTATAAACATTCAGGTGCACATGCCCCTTTGGATCACTACATTGGTATCTTTAGGGTAAATACCCAGTTGCATGATTGCTGGGTCATAGGGTAGCTCTATTTTCAACTTTTTGAGGGACCTCCATGCTGTTTTCCAGAGTGGTTGCACCAGCTTGCATTCCCACCAACAGTGTAGGAGGGTTCCCCTTTCTCTGCATCCTTGCCAACATCTGTTGTTTCCTGACTTGTTAATTTTAGCTATTCTGACTGGTGTGAGGTGGTATCTCATTGTGGTTTTGATTTGGATTTCCTTGACGCCGAGTGATATGGAGCACCTTTCATGTGTCTGTTGGCCATCTGGATGTCTTCTTTGCAGAGATGTCTGTTCATGTCCTCTGCCCATTTCTTGATTGGATTTTTTATTCTTTGGGTGTTGAGTTTGATAAGTTCTTTATAGATTTTGGATACTAGCCCTTTATCTGATATGTCGTTTGCAAATATCTTCTCCCATTCTGTCAGTTGTCTTTTGGTTTTGTTGACTATTTCCTTTGCTGTGCAAAAGCTTTTGATCTTGATGAAGTCCCAATAGTTCATTTTTCCCTTGCTTCCCTTGCCTTTGGTGATATTTCTAGGAAGAAGTTGCTGTGGCTGAGGTTGAAGAGGTTGCTGCCTTTGGCCCATTTTTATAACTTTTTTTTAAGATTTTATTTATTCATTAGATAGACAGAGATCACAAGTAGGCAGAGAGGCAGTTAGAGAGAGAGGAGGAAGCAGGCTCCCTGCCAAGCAGAGAGTCCTATGTGGGGCTCAATCCCAGGACCCTGGGATCACGGCCCAAGCTAAAGGGAGAGTCTTTAACCCACTGAGACACCTGGCCATTTTTAAATCAGGTTTTTTTCTTATTGAGTTTTAAGAGTACTTTATATATTGTATTTTTTTAATTGAGATACAATTGACATATAACATTATATAAGTTTAAGGTATTCAACATGTTAATTTGATACATTTATATATTGTAGTATAATTACAGCTGTAGCATTAGCTAATACCTCTGTCACATCACATAATGATCATTTCTTTTTTTGTGGTGAAAACAATGAATATTCTAGTCTCTTAGCAACTTTGAAGTTTATAACACTGTACTGTTGACTATAATCACTATGCTGTGCATTATATCTCCAAAGTTTATCTACGCACCAGTCCTAAGTATGGACCTTGTAAAATTTCCTCAATTCTCCCCACCCTGCCAGGCCCTGGTAATCACCATTCTACTGTTTCTGGGAGTTCAGCTTTCTTAGATTCCACATGTAGGTGATATCACAGTATGTCTTTCTCTGTTGACTTTTCTCACTTAGCATAATGCCTCTGAGGCCCATCCATATTGTTGCAAATAGCAAGAGTTCCCTTTTCTTTTCTTTCTCATGGCTAAATAGTATTCCTGTGTGTGTGTGTGTGTGTGTGTGTGTGTGTGTGTGTGTGATATTCTGTTTTGTATAATACTACAATAAACATGGGTGTGCAGATGCCTCTTTGATAGAATGTTTTCATTTCTTTTGGGTATATACCCAGAAGTGGGGTTACTAGATCATATGTAGACTTATTTTTAGTTGTTTAAGGAAACTTCATACTATTCTTCTTAGTGGTTGAACCAATTTGCATTCAGATCAATAGTGCACAAGGATTCCCTTTGCTCCACATCTTCACCAACACTTATCTCTTGTCTTTTTGATGATAGCCACTCTAACAAGTGTGAATTGATATATCCCTGTGCTTTTGATTTGCATTTCCTGTTGATTAGTGATATTGAACATCTTTTCTTGTACTTGTTGGTCATTTGGATGTCTGCTTTAGAAAAAAAAAAAAAAGTCTGTTAGGGGTGCCTGAGTGGCTCAGTGGGTTAAGCCTCTGCCTTTGGCTCAGATCATGATCTCAGGGTCCTGGGATCAAGCTCTGCATCAGCAGGGAGCCTGCTTCCTCTTCTCTCTCTGCCTGCTTTTCTGCCTATTTGTGATCTCTCTCTTTCTGTCAAATAAATAAATAAAATCTTTTAAAAAGTGTCTGTTCAGTTCCTCAACCTGTATTTTATTTGGACTCTTTGTGTTGTACTCTTTTTTGTTGTTGTTGTTATTGAGTTGTATGAGTTCTTCATGTGTGCATGTGTGTATATGTGTACATGAGACAAATGGGACTATATCAAACTGAAGAGCTTCTGCACAGCAAAGAAAACAATCAAAAAAATGTAAAGGCATCCTAGAGAATGGGAAAAATATTTTCAAATAACGTATATAGTCATAAAAATAGACAGAAATTATATATATAATTATATATTAAATTATATATTTCATATATATATATAATTTGTCTATGTGTCTATTTTTATGACACCATACTTTTAAATTAATATAGCTTTATAGTATAGTTTGAAATAGGAAGGGTATTACCCTCAGCTTTGTTCTTTCTCAGATTGCTTTGGCTATATGGAGTCTTTTTGTAGCTCCACAAAAATTTTAGGATTTCTCCATTTCTGTGAAAAGGAAACTACAGAATAATATTCCTGATGAGTTATAGTTGCAAAAATTCTCAGAAGAATAGCAAAAATGAATTCAACATTAAATTAATAAGATCATACAGCATGACCAACTGGGATTTATCCCTGGAATGCAAGAGTGGTTCAACATATGTAAATCAGTAAATGTAATACACCACATTGATAGAATGAAAGATAAAAATCATATGATCATCTCAACAGATATAGAAAAAGTATTTGAAAAAAATACATTTTTTTTCCTGATAAAAACTCTCATCAAGTTAGGTATAGAAAGAAGATACCTCAATATAATAAAGGCCATATATGACAAACTCACAGCTAACAATCTCAACAGTGAAAATTGAAAATTTTTCTTTCCTCTAAGATCAAGAATAAGACAAGTTGCACACACTCACCTCTTTGATGCAACATTGTACTGAAAGTCCTCACTAGAGCAATTAGGCAAGACAAAGAAATAAAAACATCCAAATTAGAAAGAAGGAAGTAAAATTGTCATTACTTGCAGATGATATGGTCCAATATATAGAAAATCCTAAAAAACTCAATGAAAGAATTATTGGAACTAACCAATGAATTCAGTAAAATTGCAAAATATAAAATCAACATAGAGAAATCACCTGCATTTCTGTACACAACAAAATATCTAAAAAGAAAATAAACTATCCCATTCTCAGTAGTATCAAAAATAATAAATAAATTTATCAAAAATAATAAACTGCTTGGGAATAAATTTGACCAAGCAACTGAATGATCATTGCAATGAAAACTATAAAAACTTTAATGAAAGAAATTGGAGAAGACACAGACAAATGGAAAGTTATCTCACGTTTGTGTCTTGGAAAAATGAATATTGTGAAAATGCCCATACTATCCAAATTCATCTATAGATTTAATGTAATCCTAACAAAATTCCAATGGCCAACAAAATGAATAGAACTAAAGGATATTATGCTAAGCAAGATAACTCAATCAGAGAAAGACAATTATCATGTACCTGACTGATATGAGGCATTTGAGAAACAAGATGGAGGATCATAGGGGAAGGGAGGGAAAAATGAAGCAAGACGAAACCAGAGAGGGACACAAACCCTAAGAGACTCTTAATCTCAAGAAGCAACCTGAGGGTGGTTGGGGTTTGGCAGGGTGAGGGATAGGGAGTCTGGATTATGGACACCGGGGAGGGTATGTGCTATGGTAAGTGCTGTGAATTGTATAAATCTGATGAATCGCAGACCTGTCCCCCTGAAACAAATAATACATTATATGTTAATTTAAATATTCCAATGGCATTTCCCACAGATGTATCTTCTAAAATATTTTCTCTTACTCTGTGGCATGTCTTCTAATTCTCTGGACATTGTCACAAAGCAAAAGTTATTAATTTTAATGAAGTCCAGCTCAGTGATTATGTCTTTCAGGGATTGCATTTTAGGGGTTGTATCAAAAAATGTGCTCTCATATTCAAGATCATCTAGATTTTCTTTTATTATTTCTGGGCTTTTATCATTTATATTTTACAATTAGGTCTGTGATCCACCTTGAGTTCATCTTTGTGAGGGGTGTAAGACCTGTGTCTGGATTCTTTTTTTTTTTTTCTTTTTGCACATAAATATCCAGTTGTACCAGTACCATCTGTTGAAATAACTTTTTTTAATTTCCCCAAACTCTTTCTTGTACTGAAATTTCTTTTTCATAGACTTAGATAATTGATGCCATATCAAAAAAAAAAAATCAGAAGTGATAACCAGAGATTTTTTTGTATTCATTTATTTTTCTCCCATGTTCTTTGAATAATTTATATTTCCTGAGGAGTATTTATTGTATTTATTTTGCCTTTTTTCTCTTCATGTTGCATGATTTCCTTAGGTGTCTTGTGATTCTTGGTTCTCTTGTTATAATTTACAATGAAGCTAATACAGTTAATTGTAACTCAGCATCTGTATTTTTTTTATACATTGGGAAAATAATTATTTGGTTTAGTGCCAATAAATAGGTAAATTGGGAGATCTGTGCCCTGGATAACTAATACCCATGTTATCTGCACAATTTTTTTTCGTAGAGAGTTTATTCTACTTCTGAAGAAATGAAGCTCAGTGACTGGAAATTCATCTCATGATGCTATTATGTGTGTGTAGTTGTGATCTGGGGAACGTTCCATTTGTAGACCTTTAATTGCTATTTCAGACTTACATTTCACTCCTGGCATCCTGCTAGTCTTAGAGTTTTTGAATATCTAGGCTTCTGCAGATTCCCAAGGGCACATGAGCTGCTTTTCCCATAGATTTTGACTTCTTTACCTATGTTTCAAAGTTTACTCATCCTAGTATTTCATGAGAGCCTTTCATCTTACAAAATGCTTTTGAAATATTTCATTATCTCATGAACTCTCAGTTCTTTTCATTCTTTCAACAATTACTTTTTGCCATCGTTTTAATGCTATCTTTTTAAGGGAATATAGATGAACACATGTCCATCATCCTAAACAAGAAACACTACATGGTCTTTATATCTTAATTATCTTTTAGATACTGCTGTCATTTGCTTATTTTCCTCTGTTTTCATTTAGTTTGTAAGTTGCCTAATTTCATTTCAATCACACTTTAAATTCAGTAAATCTCTAATAGAATTCCTTTTCTCTAAGTAGGTTCTATGTATTCATTCACAATCTATGTATGTAAAGCTACTCAATTTTAATCCGCTATTTACTTCAATTTCATTCTCATAAATATTTTTGTATCTATTTTACTCTCTCTTTAGTTTTGAATCTCCAATCTCTCCATTTGAAACATATCTATAAATATACAGAATTTATCAATGGCACAGTTATCCTCTAATACAATAGTAAAAAACAAATATAAATGATTATGATGTAAATCACCAAATTACTGAGTCATCTTCATGACTGCTCATAGATATTGTGATGATAAAAATTAAACAGTTGTATAATCAGCGAGGGAATTTCAGGATATAATAGAAGTTGTAATAAGGCTTCTTCTGGTTCGTTTAGACTTCAATGTGCAGTGTTTTCTCATTTACTCAATTTCAAGTACCTAATCTCTAATGGTTTAGTTTTTTTTTTTTTTTTAAGATATACTTTCCCCTAGAATCTTAATTAGTTGTTAACAACTTCAAGTAGCTTTCAAAACTCATTCTTTTCTACTGCTTACCAAATAAGATAAGAGGGGATCACAATGACAAATGTTTCATATTCCAGTGAGGACCCTTGAAGAGTTTGTCTTTTAGTCTCATGTTGATTATTATTTATCCATTAATACAGTACTGTAAGGGTATATTAATCCTTTTGGTCATTTTAACTCAAACTTAGTA
This sequence comes from Lontra canadensis, assembly GCF_010015895.1. Lineage (NCBI taxonomy): Eukaryota > Metazoa > Chordata > Mammalia > Carnivora > Mustelidae > Lontra > Lontra canadensis. Next base: position 4,774,010 of record NW_022631084.1, on the reverse strand, counting down.
ATTTGTTTTACTGAATATCTCAACTTAATTCACAAAATGTATTTCTTCTCATAATGTGGTTTCAACATTGTTTTTACTGATACTATCCCACACATATCACACAGCTCATTCCTATCTTCATATCTTCACTTGAATATCATCTTGGAGAAGCCTTCCTCTCTGTCTCTATCAAAAATTATTCTCATCACTCTAAATATATCTTATTTTTTCTTATAGTAATTATTACTGTGTGACATTATATTATATATTTTTCCCTCCCTCCCTCCCGTCCTCTCTCACTCTCCACTCCATCCCCCCACTAGAATAAGAGGTTTCTGTGGGTACAACCTTTCTCCATTTTGTTTATTACCCTATCCCTAATCACAAATGCTTAGCAAAGTCTCCACATAAGCAGTACTCAATAACTTTGTTAAATGAATGAGAATGAAAACAAATTGTTTAACCCTGAGCTTAGCTTTATAATAATGCTTAAGGTAAAAAAAAAAAAAAAATCACATATTGCATGACACTAATTTAGGAATATGTTATGGTGAACTGTGTAGGGTGGGGTAGAATGTAATCAATTCAGTTTGTTTTGACTTTTTGTGTTATGCGAAAATTGACGCTATTGTAACCATTTTAAAATAGAGCTTAAGGGGAGCCTGGGTGGCTCAGTGGGTTAAAGCCTCCGCTTTCGGCTCAGGTCATGAACCCAGGGTCCTGGGATTCAGCCCCACATCGGGCTTTCTGCTCAGCAGGGAGCCTGCTTCCTCCCTTCTCTCTGCCTGACTCTCTGCCTACTTGTGATCTCTGTCTGTCAAATAAATAAATAAAATCTTTTAAAAATTAAAAATAAATAAATAAATAAATAAATAAATAAATAAATAAATAAAATAGAGCTTAAACGGCCCCTGCAGAGAAACTGTATTATCTGCCTTTGTTTGAACCAGGTCAAAACCTTTGGACTTAGCAAAACAGCAATTGTTTTAAGCAGTTTCTTGAGAAATCAATAGAAGAACAGTCATCCTGATCACAAGACTGATGGTTGTAGACTTTCTGAAGATAGAATCAGTAGTCAGTCAATGTATATAATTCATTGTAGCCTAGCTTACTAACACCCATAGAAAATGTTTTTCTTTCCTTGAACTCATGTAATTGCCCCTGTCCTTTTCCTCATAAAAAACTCTTGGTTTCACCCTACAAGCAAATTGCTATTTGGGTTCCGCCTGGGTATGTCCTCCCTGGATTACAATTCTTTGATCCCATGTAAACACTCCATTGCCTCTTATCAAAACTCCTACTTTCAGGTTGACACTTGTTTAGAAGGGAATAACAGCACACAGTTGCATATACCATATTTATTTTGTTTGGATAATAGTAGAATAAACAGATACACTAAATATAATTACTTATACATTTTCAAACAGTTCATATTTCAATATACCAACACTGATGTTATGTTTTATTAACACTTTATGAACATTAACATCTTTCTAAAGTCAGTGAATTTTCAATAAATTTTATATAGTAATTTATAAGGTAGATGAATGGAAAACATTAATTACAACCAATAGAACAAAGAATTCAAACACTGATAGATTTTACTACCTGCTTAAATAAAATGTCCATAAGAAAAATTTTTAAGAACTTCCACTTTTTAATGGAACTTGTCCAGGTAGAAATGGATAGACTTTATATACTAAAATATCCTGATAGACTATTCATTCTATAAATATATGCCACCTAATACATTTCATCCCAGTGATGCATTGTACAGGAAAGGTCATTTCCTTATTAGCCCAATGGGTTACCAGGGAAAAAAAGTCCCTGTACAAATAATTTCATGATGGCTGATCATTTTGTATGAAAAGTACAAGGTGAGACTAAAATGAGATCACAACAAGTCATTAATCTAAAGCCAAGTAGTACTCAAAAAAATGAGTAAGAATTAACTAGCCAAAAACATGTATGGTGAGCATTCCAAGCAGAATGAAAGAGCACACATATAAAGAAAAGATGTATAAAATATATGAAGACTAAAAAAAGTCCAGTATGATTAGTGACTGAGGTTGAGTCTTCCAAAATGAGATTATATACAAAAGCTACATCATGAAATGTCTTTCAGGATATATTAATTACTTTGGAATTTTTTATTCAGGTGAAAATAAAAGGCATTGAAATGTTTTGGTCAGAGTAGTGACATGACAAGATATATTTCCTTACATTTATGTAAAATTAAAAAGAATTAATATGATTTGGGGCAATCTGTGGACAAGTATGGCAAATTGAATTTATTGGTCTTAATTCCTCACTCCCCTAAATAAGAGTTACTGTACCCACGCTTGCCAAAATCTCATAATAGAGTGTATTTCCCAGCCTCTTGATATGGGCCGGTTATTTATCTTGTTTGGGCCAATGGAATGTTAGTGGGCATGGTGTTTGTAGAGTTTTGCTATGTGCTTGTATGATTGGCACTGTTCCCTTGAGCTTCTGCCATTTCACAAGAAGAACACCATGGGTAGCAGGTGAATGTAATTTGGACTCAAGAATAAAACACATGTATCCCAGCACACTAGTAGATCCAGAGCCCAAGGTAGAGTCACACTAGCTGAAGTGCAGCTGTTAGCAAGAAATAAGTGCTTATTGTCTTCCTGCCACTGATTTTTCAGGTATTTGTTACACAGTATTATTGAAAAAGTAACAAAGTGATACAATGTGGTGAAAAAAAAAAAGTTCTACCTGGAAGAACTTAAAATTAAATAAAGATCCCACCCCACAGTCCTAAATTCACTCATTTGTTCCTAATAAAGCTCCTTGTATAGCTCCAAATAATGTGTTTATGAGTCTTTTTCATGATTTTATTAACTATACCTATTATTATTAATTCAGCAATAGGATAGATGCAGGTTTATCTTATGTAACTTTCACTCCCTCCATATTTTTGATAGTTATATGTCTTGTTATTTTTACCCTTTTTAAACACTTTATAACATATTGCAATTTCATATTTTATTAGCTTCAGACACTATCTCTTGACGCCCTTATCCATAATATGTGGTTGTCGACATCTTAGATTTCTCTTCTCACTTCTGCTTCATAGTTTTCTAACTATATTATTAATTTCACATTGATAATATTAACTATATATGCATTCAGTTCTCAAGACTGACCCTACTATAAACTAGGGATGTCTGGGAATGAATTTTCAATTTGGTCTAGGCATTCATGAATATGCTGAGTTTGGGTTTATATTAATTACCTGGCATTTAAGCAGAAAGGATGGGAATTTGCAGAACAGTCAGAATAGGCCAGACAGATAGAAAAAGAAACCCTGAGAATGGCAAAGCAGAGCTTTTCAAAGTCCTTGGTGGGGTCAGATGGTAATATTGTCATCTGAGGTCCTTTAATGGTCTCCAAGAGCCATGCAACCTTGTACTTCCAACTGAGAGTATGCACATTGTCTAGCTTTGTGTAATTGCTTATGTAAATATAGATGCTCATATCCTTTTGACTTTCATGTTTTAATAAAAATACTCCTATAGACATAAATAACTTTGTCTCTTAAGTTTCTGTCATTGCTATTACTGAATGCTTGCGCAGTAATCATAATTAAATATAGGATGATCTTTTCCTGTAGATTATTTATAAACATGAAAGTAATTATATGATTATTGCTATGTAATTATTGCACCCAAGCCCAAGGCCATTATCCTAATTCAAAGCAGAAGAGAATACACAATGTTATATGGATTATCCTCTTTTATGTTCTGTCAGTTGTGCAAAGCCATTGTACATTTTAATTTTTTTTTCCCTATTTGGCCATGATGCATTTGTACATTTTCTAATCTTGTTTCTAAGTCATTTTATTTTTAAATTGTCCTGTTACTCATTTTTTTTGCTGCTCATAGAAGATTGCCTTGTTTATAGTCTCAAGTTTATCAACATCATTGATCGTATTCTCTGAATCAAAAGATCCATATTCTCACCAAAGTCTTCCACCTTTTGCTTTCTGTTCCAATCTGGATCAGATATTAAAAGGACTTGCTTCAGAACTCTACTTAAGATTAGCATGGCTTCTTCATACAATTTAATCCTGTATTACATCTACTGTTTTCCAGATATCAGGTTTCCTGTTTTTCCCCCTTGATTGCATCTTCCATTTGCTTCTTTCTTTATGAATTTCTAAATATAGGTATAGGTCATCCTACCCTTGAGATGTAACTTATGTTTTAGAATTCTAGATAGAATATAATTTCTTTGTTGGAGAGCTGACGTCAGTCTGACTCTTATTCTTTTGTAGGAAATCCTCCTTTTTTGTCTTGGTTAACTTTATTTTTTGACCTTCTAAAAACTTTTAGAATTGTTTTTTTTTATCCTTCAGCTTCTGTAATTCCAAAGTAGTTTCATTTTTGTTAATTCACCCTACCCAATGAATTGTCTCAATTTTAAATTTGTTTCCTTCTGTAGGTCAAAAGAACTTGTTTTTACTGTTTCATCAATATCTTTCCTCTCCCATGTTAATTGTTCTGTTTTTCATTTTTTTAAAGATTTTATTTATTTATTTGAAAGAGAGAGAATGAGAAAGAGAGCACAAGTGGGGGGAGGGTCAGAGGGAGAAGCAGACTTCTCACTGACCAGGGAGCCCAATGTGGGACTCAATCCCAGGGCTTTTCAAGATCATGACCTGAGCCAAAGGCAGTTTCTTAACAAAGTGAGCCACCCAGGCACCCTGTTCTGTTTTTCTTTGTTGAACTGTTAGAGGGTTGTCTCTATAGCACTTACTTTTCTTTCTTTCTTTGTTTCTTTCTTTCTTTCTTTCTTTCTTTCTTTCTTCTTTCTTTCTTTTTTTTTTAACTTTTTTTGCTGTATTCTAGACTCTAGTTAATCCTCTAACCATTCTAGTCATTGCTTAATATTAAAAACAAAATTATTAATGTCAAATAGTTCTTATTTATTCTTATTCTTTTTTTCAGAGTATCCATATTTTGTTAATGAATTTCATCTTTTAAAATTTATCTTAGTATACTAATTCCTTTTGTAAAAATTCTCAAATTATTTCTCTGTTCATTTTAGTGTTCTCTCTTTATTCTCTCTCTCTTTATATTCCACATATCTGTGCATGCTTTTATTTCAACATTTATACTTAAAACACAAAGAATAGGCTGGCTGAAATTGTAGCAAGCAAGAATTTGTTCCTTGCTAATGTATTCTCAATGGTTTTTAAATGGATAGAAGTATAATTCTCATTTGTAGAGTAATTAATACCCATTTGCAGGATTTTGTTTATGATCTATGGGGAGGTGACCAAGGAGCACACTGCTCTCTAAAATGTAAAAACGGGGAAAGCTTTAACTCTGCAATGCTCATGCTAAATTCCTTGCAACCCTGAAGTGGTTGGTTCAGTTTCCTCAGATACTTGGTGAAGATCAAAAGGGAAACAACCGTGCTGGGGGAAGAGTGGAGTAAAGTAAAGGTAAAAATGTTTCTGTTACAGATCTTCAATTAATCAACCAGTCTGTGACCTTACTTTCAACTTCTCTTTGGATCTCCTGACGGCATGCTTCTCCAGAATTCTGAAAAGATGGACTCTCAACTTCAGGTCAGTCTTCTCCTGCCTGTATTACAGAAGGAGTTTCTTGTGGTGCTTTATTCACCTAAATGCTCATATCCACTGTTCAAATTCCTAAGTTGTTTAAAATGATATTTTAAATAATAGCACTCTAATTTTACTGTGTTTTGCATTTTTCTAACTGTTTATATGGAATTTTAATAGAACCCAGATAAAATTTTATATGCTCAGTTATATATACAATGGAATACTATGCCATCCTGAATTGGAATCAAGTATGGATAATAGAACTCTCATAATAACTTCCCATTCAGAGTCTGAGCAAAGGACCCTAGGCATATTTGGCTCCATTTAATTTTCATTTACACTAACTCATTACACTCATTCATTTACACTCACTATTCTATAACTGATTTACGTTCTTAATCTTTTGCCCTAAAAAAACCTGTCTTCTTTTCAGTCGTATGCCTTCAATAAACATTTGCTCATAGTTTGGACCATTCTCTTCTTGAGTGTCACTGGCTTGATTTTTTTTTTCTTTTTGAACTATTAATAAATCATTTCTCTTAAAATTCTACACAAAGATCCATTTTTCCAGACCCACTATTTACATTAGTGATGGATAGGGTAGAAAATAGTTATAAGGATGGTATGATGGCCTATTCTAGTTTGAAGTCAGTAGGAATGGAGAAAAATGGATAGAGTCAAAAGACTTTAAAGAATAAAATCAAAAGGACTGTACATTCACAAAACACCTGGGATTATTTTTCTAGGTCATGAAATTAAATGAATGAACTATCATTTAGTAACCTACAGAACATGATGAATAGATCTGAGAGAGATATCATAAAATCAGTTTTGACCTTTTATAGTTTGAATCCCTTGCAAGACGTACATTAGGATGCTTATACAGATAGTTGTACTGGTGAGAATTTGGCATCTACAGATAGTGATTATAGCAAATTCAGGAATGTGTCAACCGGACAGAAAATATAGAAGGAGAAGGAAAGCTGGACCAAGACAGGGACAGTATTGATAAATTCCATCGTTCCATCATGTAATAGTCCACATAGAACCTGAGAACTCAGAAAGAGATTATGGGAGCATAAAGAGAAGAAGGGGGAAAATAAAGCAAATGTGTTTAGGGAGCTACACAAAGAGGAAAGCCTAAGGGACTCGGAAGATCCATGTCCTGGTTAACAAAGAAAAGCGTAGGTGATATACTTAATCAATGAACATTGTAAGCACCTACTATATTCTAGGCTTTGAATTCTAGGCCCTGATGGTATATATAGATGGTACAGTAGGGGAAAAAAATATAGATTCAAAAAATTTAAAATGTGGCATGAAAAATGGCCATTGTGCAATTAAGTGAAAAGTGTGGTATATACCAAGATGGACAAATATAGTGTGCTATTGGAGTGTATAAATAAGCATCATTTGGGGGGTCATAAATGCCCTTTTGGAAAAAGTAATGCTTAATCTATGACTAAGAAGTGATTAATATATATTAGTCTAACAAAGTTAGAGTTTATACAATTCCATAGAATAAAGAAGAGGAAGACAAAACAGAAAGTGGATGGGACCCTTAAGAGAAAAACAGTCTAGTTCCTCTGTCTACAGTTTATTAAATAAAGAAACTAAAAATGCAGATTTTGAAATGTCTTGGCAATTTACATGAATAGCTGAACCTGTTTTTAATGTGCTGAAAAGAAGGACAGGGGAGAAATATAGATTCAGTTTCCATGAAACTGATTGATTTTGAAACATATGCACTTATGCACTGTATGTTGAGAATCAGATAGATCACAGTCTGAAGCTTTTTAGTATGTTCAAAATTATTAATGGATGACAATTTTAAAGATTTGATAATTAGATTTAAACTCTTTTACACTTTGCACAATATATGAATTTAAAACACTGACAGTTAATAAAGAAGTGACTTGGTTTTCAACTTTCCACCCCAATTTTTATGACGATTTTATTATTCTTGCAAAAACACAGAGAATATTCAAAAAACTTTGAAAAAGCCTCACTTTCTATAAATTGAGGAATATACATCATCTAAGATAGATCGTGTTCTTAATAACAGCACTTAAACTTAAGTATCTAACCTATACAACTTCTTAAGTGATCTCCATAGTTTTCTTGACCTTTTATTAGACAAAATTTTCAGGGAGAAGATTATCTTGATAATTTCTTAAAAGTCAAAAGGAAATCTAAAGGCTATTTTTAAGATTTGGAAAAGGCCAAAACACTTAAAATCTTGCAACATTGTATTTTTTTCACACTATAGGAACTATGTTCAAATGGCAATTTCAGAATGAAGTCATTTCAAATTTGTCACCATGTGGCAAGTTGTTTTCTAAATTCTTAAAATAACTGTTTCTACACTAGTATGTTAGAGATTTGAGAAAAATAACTTATTTCTAAGTCACCTGATGTGTAACTAAACACAAAGGGTTAGGTATTTTATATATAGAGAATGCACATTATAAATTATACAGTATGTAATATATAATCACCTATATAAATATGTGTAATGGATGCACACAGATGTGTATATGTACACACATGCCCATATACATTCTTACACACATTCCAAATACTAGCAAATAGCTTCAGATATTTTTGCTATGGCAATTTGGATAACTAATGCAAAACTTTAAGAAAAGTTTTACAAATTTTGAAGAAATTTCATACTTCTATTAGAAAACAAAGATCATTAAAAATGAAAAAGAATTTTATTGAGAAACCAAAAGACTTTCTTTTGATATTTGTCTAAGTCTTTAAAAGTTAAAAAGAACTCACAGATTAGAATTTCAAGTCATTTTCACCAAAGACCAAGATTTCACAGAGATACTGAGGGAGTAGGTAAAGGAGTAGAGGCAGGAAAAAAAAAAAAAAAAGAAAAAAGAAAAGAAAGAAAGAAAGGTCAGGAGCTCTGAACATTTGTTTTCACTTTATCCAAAATAAATAGGTTTCTTTTTATTAATATTACATATTGAGGTCCTGAGTTTCTTTTTTTATCAAAAAGAAGCAGCAGCAAACAAATTTAGGAAAGGAAATGGAAAAGGGTGGGGGGGATGACATCTATTCCAAATCTAGTCTAACTTCATCACTAAATAGAAACAAAAACAAAAATTCCAAGAGGATGGGACTTGAGCAGTATCTGTGAACAGCCCTGGAATCTCATTGGTCATTTCATCTCTACCCCCAACTCTCTAGGTATTTTGGTTTCCTTTTTAAGGACAAAAAAGATGGAGGTGGGAAAGGTATATACATATGAGTACTTGTCTCTTATTAATCTTTTTTATCTGTGTGATAGAATAACCATCGTTTGGTAAAATACCTTTGAATTGCTTGAACTTGGTAAGGTAAATGATCATAGATGTGATGGGAGAACAATAGTTTCAATGAGAGACCCTTTCATCACTTCAACCCATTGACACCTAAGACCATTTAAAACTCTGAAGTTCTGAAGGATGGGTTATCTAGATTTAGTTCAAACATCCGTAAAGTTCTAAATGTAAAGACTTTAAAATATGCAAAGGCAACAGGTGTATTTACAATGAGCTATAACTCAAGTTAGAATTTTCCCGAAAGTGTTGTAAATTAAATATTAAGACAACATAGAAAAAAGTGAGTTTACTTCTCTCTAGAAAAAGGAAGATGAGAGAGCTTCATAGAGCAATCTTACATAAAGACCAATAAGTGTCCTTGACTTTTTCCCCAAGAAGACATTATTTTTATCATGATGCACCATAAGCCAACCTGCTCTTTAATCTGGAAGGACATACTATATATTCCAAGGCTATCTACTATACAAATATCCTTGAAAAGATGATCTGGAACAAGTTAGCCAGTGTGCCTGCTCATAAGATGGACAGGAATGTGAGGGACTGGTGGAGAATTGCCTCCCAACAGCGTCAGTGCAGCTACTGCAATAAGCCAGATGAGAGATGCCAGGAGTAGGGGAGCAACCATGAGAATTAAAGGAAGAAGGATAAAACCAAAAACATCACATAGGTGGGTTAAAAGAACTGAAGAGAGATTGTTTGAAAAAGGAGAAAAAAGAATGTCTGAGGATTGGAATATGGAGAAAGGATACATATTTTCAAAAGCAAAAATAACTATACTTGGATAGATGCTATATTTTTAAATTTCTTTTATTGAAGCAAAGTACATATAACCTTTGCCATTTTAAGCATTTATTTTTATTTATTTTTTTTAAGTAATCTCCATGCCCAGCATGGAGCTCCAATTCATGATCCTGAGATTAAGAGTCACATGCTCTACCAACTGAGCCAGCCAGGTGCCTGTGTAGATGCTATCTTGATCATTAATTGACAAATAAAAAATGGCCCAGAAATTCATATATAAATAATTCACAAAAATACTGCATTTTAATTTTTGTCAGTTTAAATATTAAAGTTTTTACTTAGAAACTGAATGTAGAAAATACCATTTCTATATAGAGGATATTATCTTTGTTATTGAATCTTATATGTAGTATTTGATTTGCTTGATAATCAGCACCTTGGATGCAAGGTACATTTTAGTTGTGAAAAGAAAAGATCTTTTCAGAGCTAAATGATAGGCAAATGCACTTAAATAATAAATAATATTGAATTTAGTATACATTCTAAGAAGTCTGAAATAATGGTAAAAGCCAGTCATAGTTATATATATTTCACTATGACAAAATTACAATTATTTTTACTTCATGCTATACATAATGGATACATGATTTGTTTTAACTGCTGCAGTTGACAATTTAGTTATCAACAAAAAATGAAATCCATTATTTTTTGTATTAGTAATCTGAACTATAAAAGCATGTAGAAGTTAACAGAAGCTTTATTTATACTCACAGAAAATCCAAACTCTATGTCAAAGAAAAAAGGTAGATATTAAAAGTGAAAATTTGCAGTGTGATTTTAGATTGATAATTTAAATCAGTTTGAAAATATACAAAAGCAGGCATGCCTGGATGGCTCAGATGGTTGAGTGGTGGGCTCCTGGTTTCTGCCCAAGTCATGATCTCCCAGTCAGGAGATAGAACCCCTTGTTGGGCTCCCCATGGGCTCCTGTGAGAAGTCCACTTCCTCTCTGCCCATTTCCACCCACCACCATGCATGCTCTCTCTCTCAAGTAAATAAATAAATCTTAAAAAAAAAAAAGAGAGAGAAATATACAAAAGCAAATAAAACTTGCATATACTCTTTTAATAATATTTATATGGTAGATGCTTTATGAAGTAAGACCTAGGAAAAGCAGTGTTATAATAATGTTCATTATTTATTTATTTATTCATAATCAGACTACTTGGACTTTAAAAATGGATTTTAAATACTTGGGGGGGAAAAATGAGGTCCTTGGTAGTCATACATCTACATTGTAACTCAAAAAGATATTGAAACATTTTACTTAAGAGCATTGATTGTTTCTAAATATTTTTTTTAATTTTGTGGTATTTTACATCTTATTGTTTCCCTATTCATAATCAATTGTATTACTCCAAAATTCAGGCAAAACAACTGACATGAATGGAACTTTATCAGATAAAATTCACTGTAGAAGATAAAACAAAATTTCATCATATTTAAGATGAAAATAGCTGCCTGATGTTACAGAAAGCTGTGCTCTGAAAATTGAGATTTCTGATGTCATTTCCAGTTTTATAATTTTTTGGTTTTATAACTTGATCCCCTTCCCTATAACCTTTTTTAAAATTTTATTTAGAGGGATAGAAAGAAAATTAGGGCAAGAAAATGGTTAAAAGAAGAAAGAACAAGAGGCAAGGAAGAAAACAAATCACTTCTGTGCTGGTTTGTAAAATGGCCAAGGGCAACCTTAAAACTACCAGAGGAAGAATGGGTAGGCTATGCCCTTGCTCCCCCCACTCCCCCATGACATGGAAATTCAAAATCCTAATTCTGAATAAACCACAGAGTTTTTAAAAATTATGATGAAACAAAGCTTCAGATGGAAGCACCTTAAAAGTACTATTTTCTGAGGATTATTACAACTATCACAACTATCCTGAGAATTACTACAACTGTATTTTAGAATTCCCTGAATCAAATTATCATAAAACATTTAAAACAAAGAAAGAAAGATCTGATTGAGTCTACTGATAGTAGTTTGTGACCTAAAAGGCCTAAGTCATTCAAAAGAGAAATGAAAAAATGTTTAGGATAAGATTAATCCTAGTGGGGAATTTACTAAAGTGAGTTTGCAAAAATACTTTTCTCCGTTTCATTTCACTATACAGACACAGCTTCTGAGAAAGCTGAGCTTCTTTACTTCTTCACCTTCTATTCTGGCTAAAATAGAAGAGTTGGAAGAGGCACTGTTCCTGCACCTCCCTCCTACAGATACCTACGTGTCACTTGTATCCTGCAAATCTAAATCATTTCCTAAAGAGGTGAGCAGTTGCAGGACGCCTGATACTACCTGTCCACTATCCCACCACAGCTAACCACTTTTCAGGGTCATTTTCTTCCTTAGAAGCTAGTGCTACTCTTTTTAAGCAAACTGATTAATATTATTAAGAAATTAATAGCTTTCCTGCAGTTGAAATTTCCAAAGCCCTGTTCTTTCTGACAATATATTCAAAAGCAATTAAAGAGCTTGCAGCTATTCAGATAAACTTAAAAAATATTTCCCAAAAGAAAGGCAATTCTTTTACAGCTATTTCTGCTAGTCTTGGACTAGCCTTACAATCAGAACTAACACAACTGCCAGCGATACATTCATAAAGAAGAATTTTCAGACGATGAACTGAAAGAGAAAAAAAAAAGCAACAAGAGCCAATTTTTGTGACACTTCCTCAGGAAACCGTCTTTCATTGGTCAAACGTTTAAAACATTCAAAGACACATTTATGGTATTACAAATAGGGGATATGTACATAAATGTTAGAAAGGGAATATATTTTTAACAATGGCTTATAGACCTTGTATCTTTGAAGTAAGAAGTGTTTCTTGAAATTTAATAATAAACATATTTTTGAAGGCATAGTTCTAAGTTCCTGGAAGATAAGTATAGCCACTTGATTAGTTTTATTCAAAGGATATATATATTTTTTTTTCCTTTTTAAGGAGATGCATCTATCCTTGTCAGTGTAGATATGGGTGAAGATATGCAACAGGCCACCCAACCAGATCAGGGTGTTTAATCCACTGATCAAACAGAATGATACATTTGGGGAGAGGATCTTCGTTTTGTAAATACCCCAAATGCAATTTTTTGAAGGTACTTAAACAATTTTATTTGAAGGATATATATACAAACCTGTATATTGGCATATATGACTTGATACTTGGTATACAAATACATATTGGGTAGCTTATTCCCTGTTATTTTTATATTTCTTTTCACCTTAAGAAAAAATACTCTGAGATGAAAAATAGAAGATTAGATTCAGATGAAAAAAATGTTGGATTGAAAAAGGAAATATAAAAATAATTCACATTATTTATTTAATTCTGTTTTTTGTACTTGTGAATTTAGACTGAATTTTTTCTTCCTTAAGAATGAAGCTACTTAATACATTCACCTTTAATGCATGATTATTAAGTTAGTCCAATTGATAAATTAATAATTTCTATTATCCATCTGTAATTCTGCCTTTCAACTGATACATGTAAATAGAAAAAAGCAACTGTCAAAATGTAAATTAGAAAATAATCAGTTTCCAGGATATTTAAATTAATTAACTGTAGGATTAATTGTCTTACTTTTTTGCTAGTTTTTATTTCTTTATTTTGTGCTACAGTTCTGGGATAAATCAGTTATATCCTGCAGTACCACTAAATTGGCCAAAGATCAGTAACATCAAAGTAAATTTAGAAATAAAAACCGTAGCCATTGATAATTTTTTATGATTACATTATTAGCATATGATTCAAAACGTTTTATTTCCCAGACAGTTATGGTAAAAATGTTCTTTATGAGTTTAAGGTTAAGCCTTAGGGACTGTCAAAAGTAAACTATATGTTATTTGGGATTAAATGAAAATGATTTGGAAATTGTCCAAGAGCAGAAAGCATAAGGTGTGGAAGAGAGCAAAGTCTATGTAATATCCCAGGATATTGGAACATGTCGAGAAAGATGATTGTTTTAGTTCAAACTACTATAATAAAATGCCATAGACTGGTTGCTTTAAACAAACAAACAAACAAACAAACAAACAAACAAAACAGTTATTTCTCACAGTTCTGGAAGCAGGAAATTCCAGGATTAAAGTGCTGACAGGTTCGGTTTCTGACACAAGCCCTCTTCTTGTTTTGTAAATGGTTACATTCTTGCTGTACCACTCTTGAGGTTAGAAAGGGAAGGAAGGGGACAGAGACAGAGAGACAAAAAGATATCTCCTGCCTCTCTTTTTATAAGACTTTAATTCCATCATGAAGATCCCACCCACATGACCTAATCTAACCCTAATTACCTCTCAAAGGCACTATTTCCAAACCCGTCACAATGGGAGTTGAGGCCTAAACAGATGAATTAGGGAGGGACATATTCATATTCATATAGCAATGACTGATAAATTTCAATTAGTGAAGGAGCAAGGTGATTAAAGAATTTTTACAAGCATTGATAGATAATATTCTATTTTTATTAGTTTCTTTTTCTTCAATATATATTCTGTCTGTTAACACAGTGTTATAGTAAATTGTGTTCACTATGAATACCTCATAAGTCCCCCACTATCATGATCACCCAATAGTGACCAAAGACATCTGAGTTGGTGCAGAGTAATGAGAAAATAGCAGGGTAAGATAAATTCCATGTCATAATAACATTCCATTAGGACCAAGGATTGAAATCTTGGATGGTCAAGTAAGAATAATCATGAATTTTCTTGAAAATTTCAGAAACTGTGGAGTGACTTTGATCTTCCTATAGGTCATTGGATAAAATACTTAAATTAAATTTAGTTAAATCTCAGACTATCAAGCAAATATTTGGCTCACAGTATTTGGTTTATGTTGATGTCTCTTGTGGTTGAATTTTATAATGTAAACTATTTTACAGTAACTTATAAACCATCTTACAGTAACCCACTTTTAAAAATCATTATTAATACTTTTAAGGTACAAAAAATATTACTGTGGACAACAGTATACTTTGGGCACTTTTTTGCTATCTTTTTTTTTAACAATTGGTCCAACATATTAAAGGGCTTTTAATGCTTAACATAAATTCTTGTTTGCTTAAATCTATTTAGGAACATTTTAGATGGGAGATTTGAGGCAAGCTATAATGTGGTAGAGATAAGAAATATTTTTGAGAATTTGGGTGCAAAAGACTAATTAAATTTTGCAGGCAGATAGGGAAGTGGTTCTTGTACAAATCTGGAAAGCTACTCAGCTATATCCTCAAAGAATCATATTACCTCCTTGAATTCATTATAGTCTCAATTTTGATCCCAGACTTATAATTTCATAAATTATTTCTTGTTAGATTCTCAGAAAGTCTTGGAGAATGTGGATTCATACCAGTAAACCCCACAAGAGACTGAAAGATATTGACTATATAGAATATTGCATATTTTTAAGCTAAACTATAATTATAGGACCTAAGAAATTAGTTCCTTGACTATGTTTGAGTAGAATGTTTTACTTTATGGGAAAGGAAATTATCCAAAACTTTCTTAATGAGAAAAGACTTAGAATAAAAATATTAATTAACTGATTTAATTTTATGTGATAGTGGTTGCATCCATCTATAAAATAGAGATAAAAGCCATCTTCAGATCTCTCTGATCGATTGTCTAATGATTAGAAGAATTTTTTTCACTAAAGCTCCTTTTGCTGCTTTGTTTCCTGGAACCAGAATAGTATATCCAAATATATTGATGGAAGAAGTAAAAACAAACAAACAAACAAAAACAAAACAAACAAACAAACAAAAAACACTGCAGACAGGGTTTTGTACCAGTTCTCAGTGTATATGGCTGTCTCTTCCCAGGGTTACAGAGTGGACCCATATCACTGTGGCATAGATGAAACAAAGAACTATACTGTCAATAGTATAGTTGATCAGCAGTAAAAAGGCATTTACTAGGCCTCCCAGATGTTACAGTTCTCACTATAGCATGGGAGTAATGCATATATTTCCCCAGCCTCCATCGAATGAAAGATAATGAAGCTGAGATCCAGCACCATGAAGGAGAGTCTCTATCCAAGGGAAAGGAAAGCGAGTGGAGAGACTTTGTGGGGGCTGAGTTGCCCCATGATTGGCTGACAGACAACATGTCTCCAGTACTATGAGGCAGGACCAAAGGAGTACAGACAAACACATTATGGAAGGACAGACATTGAGGCCTAAATAAGCCAAATAAACACAATGTGTTCAATGCTTGAGATTTCAGTAACAGATACCAACAAACTATATAGGAACCTGAGAAAGCACTAATGTGGAAGCCAAAGGGCAAAGAAAAAAGCAACTGATCCTTTGTGTGTGGGTTCCAAGTATCCCTTCACCTTCTGCTGCAGTTTCATGCATGCCCTGAGTCAGCCAAATGTACTTTTGAGGATGAGAGAATATTCCAGAAGAACGGATTTTCATCTAAAAGAGTGCCTAAAGTAGACTATTTAAATTAGAAAAGACTGATGCACTACAGTATTTTACCTAATATAAGAAGCCATAATTTATAAGATGCAATCTAATTGTAAGGATATTAATTTAAAAAGAAAAAGACTTTAAGATTAAAGAAAATACTATTAATAAATATGTTTAAAATTATCTGCCACCCTCTACCCTATCCTACAGGGTATTATCTTGGCTCTCTTGCCTGGAATAAATCAAATTTAAATGGGACCTCTCAATGCTTAGAATAATGATCCATAAGAATAATTGTCTATTCAACCAGGAATTATTTCAGCAGTCTAAACAATTAACCTGAATTAAGTATTTTCATTGTTTTCTTCCTCTTCCATTTTTATTTCCTGAAGTGCCCTACTTTCCCTACCTTATATGTATCTGATGTCACAGACTACAGCAAAATTCTATTACCCAATTTGTTCTAACTGCATGGGAAAGTGGCTCTGTCAACACTACTGAGGGTTGGGATATACCCATTAAGTGCACTTTAATTAACACCAGAACATTTGCTAAGATAGTTATTTGGATTTATGATATAATTACCAATACGTATTTGGAATTGAAATGTGTGTCAGGGAACACTTAGTAGCTTCTTTATGAAGCTTTCCCTTTGAGATATGTATTAAGGTAATAGGAAGGTTTTATGGGTTTATGTAGTTGGACTGCTAACTCCGATCATTGCCAGTTAATTCCTGTTTTCCATAGCCATCTTTCTGTTATTTAAGTTTTAAATTCATTGATGCATTCTCTTTTTATATTTGCAATATTCAGGACTATACCTGATGTTTGGAGGACATTCTGTGTTGTTAGTCTATTATGGGGACACTTTACTCTATTTTGCATATATTTTAGAAATTTGAGTCCTCCCCCTTTATTATATCACAGAAATACTCTTTTCTATACATTTACAAATATTTCTTGATATAGATATACTCAGATGCACTTTAAGTTACTGAGTTGTTCTTGGATTCACTATACATTTAAATCTGTGATTTTCATGTGTAGTTTATATTGTCCACTAGGAAGACACTTTAAAAATTGGTAGAAGTGGGGCACCTGGGCGGATCAGTGGGTTAAAGCCTCTGCCTTCAGCTCCAGTCATGATTTGGGATCGAGCCCCACATCAGGCTCTCTGTTCAGCGGGGAGCCTGCTTCCCCTTCTCTCTCTCTCTGCCTGCCTCTCTGCCTACTTGTGATCTCTGACTGTCAAATAAATGAATAAAATCTTTAGAAAAAAAAAATTGTAGAAGTGTTTTTGTTTGTCAGGATGGTTTTGAACTCTTTTTATATTCAATGACTGGGGAACAAAGATGCATAAAGTCTTGGTATGTATTAAGACTTGCTTACAGAGACACCTGGGTGGCTCAGTCGGTTAAGTGTCTGGCTTTGGCTCAGGTCATGATCCTAGGCTCCTGGGATCCAGTCCTGAGTCTCCTGTTGGGCCTCTTGCTCAGCAGGGAGTCTGCTTCTCCCTGTGTCTGTCACCCCCCCACTTGTGTGCATGCACACTCTCTCCCTGTCTCCCTGTCAAATTATTAAATAAATAAATAAAATCTTAAAAAAAGAAAAAGACTGCTTACACAAGTAAGTGTTATGACACAGGATTTTGAAATGACCTATAAAGCATTGTATGGGCAATAAACCTATTTACATTTTATCTTAGCATAAGATTTAACTCCATTTCATATATGAACTGAAAATCTTTTTGAATAATCTCAAATACACTTTTTAAATAAAGTTCCACTTATTCACCATATTAGTTATTTGCCCAATAGTGCTACATCAGAAATCAGCCACAAATTCAGTCACATACAACTATCTACACTTATTTCTTGCTTTTTTGTCAACTGATTTGATAGTCAAGGTTTTAGATCATTTAGAGTAGAATTGTCTACAATCTGAAAGTTGCAGTCAGATCTGCTGCATCAGTCTCCTATCCTCTGTGGGCCAGAGACAATCTGAAACATGTTCTTTTTGTTCAAATATAGGAGCATAAAACATATAGCTCAAATGAATGAGCATAGTTCAAATCTGTGTTCATATGGCATCTAGTAACATTAGTTGGCCAAAGCAAGACACATGGTCAAACCAGAGAATCAAAGAGTGGGGAAGTATACCCACTCGTCATGAGGTCAAAGCAAGGCATGTAACCAAGTCCAGCATTAATGAGGCAAGAAAGGATATGTATCCCTAGGGGTGTGAGGGGAACAGACTAAAAGTTTTCTGGAAAATAAAGTAAAACAATAAGCATTATGTTGATTTTTAAAATTCAATTATAATATATAATAATTTATAGCATATGTAATATATACTATATTACAGATATATAATATATACTATATTATATAATATATTATATATAATAATATATAGAACATATATTAACATACAATGTTATATTAGTTTACAGTGTACAATGTAATGATTCAGCAATTCTGTACATTAGTTAGTGCTCATCACAATAAGTGTACTCTTAGTTACCTGCACATATTTCATCTATTTATTTTATTTTAAAAAATTAGATAGAGAATTAGATCATATAATCTGTGACCCTTACTGAAGACAGTAGGGTATTTAAAAAATAATTATAATATCAAGTATACATACAATGTTAAAGATAGACTATTCATATTCAGTGTGATCCATATCATGGCTCATAAAATAAACATTAAAAATTTGAAAAAATTGACATCATATATAGGAGGTTCTCTGCCCATGTAGTATGCAGAAAAATAGCCTTTTAATATATCCACATTCTGATCCCCTAAACTTGTTAATATTTTATTTTACACATCAAGAGATTTTACTGATGTGACTAAATTAAGGATTTTGAGATAGATTATTTCAGATTACCTGAATAGTCCCAAGGATCATTGTAAGATAGGAGAGTCAGAGTTAGAGAAGGTTGTGTCTATAGAAGTAGATGTCAGTGTGGCACATTTGCTGAAGGAGGTCCACAAGTTGTGAAATGCAGGCAACTCCTAGAAGCTAGAAAAAAAACAATTAAACAGAACCCCAGGAACCTCCAGAAGGAACATGATCTTACCAAAACCTTGGTTTTAAGACAGTAAAAATAATTTCAGCCTTCTGAATTCCAGAACTGTAAGATAATAACTTCATTACCACTAAATTTGTGGTAATTTATCACAGCAGCATAGGAAACTAGTACACAAATACCCTGATTTTAAGACTTACTTTAGACATTTTGGAAGAGGTCAAAAGAGTAGCAGGCTGAGATGACATCAGGGAGAAGGAGATCAGCTAGATAGTTTAACAAACCATTCCAAACACCTACAAATCCAACAGGAAATCGAAGAGAAGAAGAGCAGCAATCCTAGAAACAGAAAATCAACCACTTTCTGGAAGGTAGGACCTGCAGAGAAGTGAATCCAAAGCGATGGGAAGGTTGACCGCAGGGTGAGGGCCCAGCTCCCGGCAAGTGGCGGAGCAACGGAGCGCAAAATCAGAACTTTTAAAAGTCTGCTCCACTGAGGGACATTGCTCCAGAGGCCAAGCTGGAGTGAAGCCCCGGTGGGGACAGCGTGGTCTCAGGTCCTATGGGGTTGATGCTTGGTCACAGGCTGGGTGAGCTCAGAGTGTGGCCAGAGGCCAGGGAGACTGCAGTGATTGAGAGCTTTTCTTTGAGGGGTTGCTAAGGAGTGGAGCCCTGAGCTCTTGGCTCCTCTGGACTGGAGATTGAGAGGCCACCATTTTCATTCACATCCTCCGGAACTCTATTGAAAGTGTTCAGGGAACAAAAGCTCCCAAAAGTGAACCCGAGCAGATTACTTAGCCTAGCCCCTGGCGAGTGGGGTGCAATTCTACCTCAGGCAAAGACACTTGAGAATCCTCCCCCAGAAGATCAGCAAGAAATCCAGCCAAGACCAAGTTCACTTATCAAGGAGAACAGTGGAATTCCAGAGGAGGAGAAAGCAAAACATGGAATTCATGGCTTTCTCCCCATGATTCTTAAGTCTTGCAAAGTTAATTAATTTTTTAATTCTTTTTTTTTTCTTATTCTAATTTTTTAAACTATTACTCTTTCCTCTTTTAACGTTTTTTAACTAGTTCATCTTAACAATACCTTTCATAAAATAAATCTTTTTGAACCTTCATTATTATAGTCACATTTTATCCTTCATTGTATCTAACTTTATTTTTTATATACACATAGGGTATTTTCTTCTAAAAAAAAAAAAAATTGGGATACTACTTCTTCTAATACCTCAAAATATATCCTAAATCTAGCACAGGACTTTGTTCTAGTCTCCAGCCTGAGCAAATTCTCTCCACTTTCTTTTTCCCAAACAACTTATCAACTCCTTTTTTAGAATTTTTTTTTGAAATTTTCATTTTTATAATCATATTCCATCCCTTCATCGTATTTACCCTTATTTTGTGTAAAAAAAAAATATATATATATTTTTTTCTTTCTTTCTTTAAAATTTGGGGAGGTAGTTTCTTCTAAGAGACCAAAATACTCCCAAAATTAAGTGGGTGGCTCTGTTCCATTCACCAGTCTAATATATATATTTATTTTTTTCTTTTTCTTTTTTTTTTTTTTTCTGAACTTCGTTTTACCCCTTTCTTCCCCCCATGATTTAGGATCTCTTCTGATTTGGTTAAGTCACATTTTTCCTGGGGTTTTTGCCACCCTTTTAGTATTTTATTTGCTCCTTCATATATTCTTATCTGAATAAAATGACAAGGCAAAAAACTCACCACACACACAAAAAAAGAACAAGAGGCAGTACCGAATGCTAGAGACCTCATCAATTCGGACATTGGTAATAATGTCAGATCTAGAGTTCAGGATGACAATTCTCAAGGTGCTAGCCAGGCTCAAAAAAGGCATGGAGGATATTAGAGAAACCCTTTCTGGAGAAATAAAAACCCTTTGTTGGAGAAACAGAAGAACCAAAATCTAACCAAGTTGAAGTAAAAAAAAACTATTAATGAGGTGCAATAAAAAATGGAGGCTTTTACTGCTAGGATAAATGAGGCAGAAGAGAGAATTAGTGACATAGAAGACCAAATGACAGAGAATAAAGAAGCTGAGCAAAAGAGAGACAAACAACTACTGAACCACAAGGGGAGAATTCAAGAGATAAGTGATACCATAAGATGAAGCAACATTAGAATAATTGGGATTCCAGAAGAAGAAGAAAGAGAGAAGGGAGCAGAAGATATATTGGAAGGAATTATTATAGAGAATTTCCCTAATATGGCAAAGGGAACAAGCATCAAAATCCAGGAGGTGCAGAGACCCCACCCCTCAAAATCAATAAGAATAGGTCCACACCCCATCATCTAATAATAAAATTTACAAGTCTTAGTGACAAAGAGAAAATCCTGAAAGCAGCCCAGGACAAGAAGTCTGTAACATACAATGGTAAAAATATTAGATTGTTAGCAGACTTACCCACAGAGACCTGACAGGCCAGAAAGAGCTGGCATGATATATTCAGAGCACTAAACAAGAAAAACATGCAGCCAAGAATACTATACCCAGCTAGGCTATCATGAAAATAGAAGGAGAGATAAAAAGCTTCCAGGACAAACAAAAACTGAAAGAATTTGTAAAGACTTACTTTAAAGCTAGCAAACTAAACAACTATTGGCAAAGGGAAAGACCAATAGAACAATGGAAAAGAATAGAGGGTGCCTCGGTCGTTCAATAGGTTAAGCCTCTGCCTTTGGCACAGGTCATCATCCCAGGGTCCTAGAATGGAGCCCCACATCAGGCTCTCTTCTCGACAGAGAGTTTGATCCCCCCCCCCTTCGGCCTGTCTCTCTGCCTACTTGTGATCTCTCTGTGTCAAACAATTAATCAAAATCATAAAAAAAAAAAAAAAAAAGAATAGAGGGTCCAGAAATAGACCCCTACAAATATGGCCATTTGATTTTAAATAAGTGCAAAATTGGGGTTCCTGGTTGGCTCAGTTGGTTGAGTGTCCGACTCTTGGTTTTGGCATAGGTCATGATCTCAGCATGAGGTGAGGTGGGGGTGTTATAGAATACAGACACATGTCAGGCCCCATGTCTGCATGGCATCTGTTTGAGCTTCTCTCTCCCTCCCTACTTCTCACTCTTTCTCTCTCTCTAAAAATAAATACACAAAATCTTTAAAAAAATTGCAAAATAAATTTAAGAAAGAATACTCTTTTGAACAAGTGGTGTAAGAATAATTGGTTATTATCATATATGAAAAATTTTTTAATAATGAATCTTTACCTGTGATATCTCATACAGACAAATTAAATAAAAATGCATCATGGCATAATTGTGAAAGAAAACAAAAACATTTACAAAACTTTCAGGAGACAATGTAGGAGGAAATCTTTATGATATGGATTAGGCAAAGGTTATAAATGACAACCAATTTTAAAATAAAAATGTATAAACTTTATCAAAGTTAAAAAATTTTGCTGTATGAAATATAATGTTAAGAAAACAAAAAACAAGCTGCAGACTGAGGGAAAATATTTGCAAGTTACATCTTAAAAAGAACTGATATCAACAACATGTAGGGGTACCTGGGTGGCCCACATGGTTAAGCATCTGCCTTCAGTTCAGATCATGATCTCTGGGTCCTGGGATGATGCCCCACATTGAGCTCCTGGCTCATTGCGGAGTCTGCTTCTCCCTCTCCCTCTGTCTCTTCCCTGCTCATGCTCTCTTTTTCTGTATTTGGCTCAAATAAATAAATACAATCTTTAAAAACAAAACAAATATGTAAGGAACTCCCAAAACTCAGCATTAAGAAAGTAGGCAACCCAATTAAAAATGGGCAAAAAACTAAAAATAAGAATGAAAGATATCACATGGGTTCACAAAAGGAATGAAAGGTATCAAATGTGGAATGAAAGACATCAAATGAGTTCACAAAAATATATTTAGAATCACTAGCTATTCAAAAATACAAATGAAAACCACCGTGAGATACCACTACACATAGATTAGAATGTCTAAATTTGAAGAAACAAAAACAAAACACAACAATAATGAAATTATAATACCAGGTGTTGGTGAAGATACAGAACAATTGAAACTCTTATGCATTGGTGGTAAGAATGCAAAAGGATGTAGCCATGCTAGAAAATAATTTGACATGATTTATAAAGTTAATCACACACTTAGCATTTGATATACCATCTTAATCTTGAGTATTTACCCAGGAGAAATGAGAATTTATATTTACATAAAACCTTTACACAAGTGCTCATTTCTATACACAATACCAAAAACTGGAAACTATCCAAATACCTTTCAATGGATGAATGGATTAACAAATGGTGTCACATCCACACAATAGAATACTACAAAGATTTTAAAAAAGGAACATACTATACAACCATTACTTTGGATGAATTTCAAAGGCATGTGAATGAAAGAAGCTAGTCTCAAAAAGTTATGTCCTATTTGATTCCATACGTGTTTTGACATTTTTAAAAAAGATTTTATTTGTTTTTTTGAGAAAGAGGAAGTGAGTGAGAGAGAGAAAGAGAGAGAGAGAGCAGAGCAGGGGTATGGGCAAAGGAAGAGGGAGAAGAAGACTCTCCACTGAGCAGGAAGCCCAACGCAGGGCTTGATTGCAGGACCCCGGGATCATGACCGGAGCTGAAGGCAGATGCTTCACCAACTAAGCTACCCAGGCACCCCATGTTTTGACATTTTTAAAAGACAAAACCCCAGTGATGGATAAGAGATCAGTAGTTACCAAGGGTTAAATATGATGATGGCTCTGATTATAAAGGAGAATATGAGGGAATTTGGGGTGGAGAGGAAATGATGGAACTCTTCTACATCATTTGTTGTAGTGGTTACACAAATCTATATATGGGTTAAATTTCATAGATTTTGGCAAGCAGCCTCTAAGATGACCCCCAGTGATCTCAGCTTTAAGGTATTCACACCCTGTGAAATTGCCTTTCCTTGAATGGAGACTGGCCTAGCAAGTTGCTTCTAACCAATAGAATACAACAAAAGGCATGGGATGTCACTTGCATGATTAAGTTATACAAGATTAAGACTTTGTATTGATATCATACTCTCTCCCTTGCTGACATTGAAGCAAGTTAACATATTGGTAAAGCCAGGTAACAATAAAAGACGTTAGTCATTAGGCAATAGCCACCTAGGCACTGAGGCCTTCAGTGCACTAGACCTTCAGGGTCTGAAATTCTTCCTACCTTTGTGACCTTAAAGGTGTATCCTTTCCCAATTGAGGAAGGCTCTCTCTTTCTTTCTCTCTTTCATACACACACACACACACACACACACACACACACACTAAGAGTTTTGATTTAGTTTATTTTGTCTATTAGTATATAGCATTGTAACTATCTCTCAGTTCATATTTGAATGGAATATCTTTTGTTATTTATTCTTTCACTTTCAACCTATTTGTTTCTGATCTAAACTGAGTCTCTTGTAGAGAGCATATAGTTATCTCTTGTCTTTTTTAATCCATTCTGAAAAGCTTTGCCTTTCCTTTGGAGAGTTAAACCACTTACATTTCAAGTAATTACATTTAAAGTAATTAAAATAATTACAATTAAAGTAATTGCTGACGAGAAAGAACTTATGTCTTCCATTTTAGTATTTATTTCTGTATGCCTTATAAACTTATATCCCTCATTCCCTCCATTACTGTCTTCTTCTGTGTTTAGTTGATTTTTATAGTGAATCATTTTGATTCCCATCTTACTTCCTTTTGTCTATGTTCTTTAGGTATTTTCTTTGTCATTATCATGCAGATTACAGTTAACATCCTAAATTTATTTATTTATTTATTTAAGATTTTATCTATTTATTTGACAGACAGAGATCACAAGTAGGCAGAGAGGCAGGCAGAGAGAGAGGGGGAAGCAGGCTCCCCGTTGAGCAGAGAGCCCAATGTAGGGCTCGAACCCAGGACCCTGGGATCATGACCTAATTTGAAGGCAGAGGCTTTAACCCACTGAGCCACCCAGGTGCCCTGAACATCCTAAGTATATAACAGTCTAATTTTGTTTACACAAACTTAATTATAATCACATAAAAACTCTGTTCCTCTACAGCTTGCATCTTCATCTTATGGTCAAAAAGTACATCTTTTTTTTTTTTTTTATATATATATTTTGTACCCAAATAGCATAAACTTTTAATTATATTTTATGTGTTTGCTTTTTAAATCATGTAGGATCTAGAATTAAGTTATAAGCAAAAATTGTAACAGTATTGGCTTTTACATTTGACCATGTATTTACTGTTACCAAAGATCTTTATTTCTTCATATAGCAGTTACTGTCTAGTGTTCTTTCATTTCAACTAGAAGGATTACTTTCAGTGTTCTTGTCTGGTGGTACTAAACTACTCTGGCTTCTATTCGTCTGGGAATGTCAATAATTTCTCCCTAGTTTATAAAAGATGGTTTTGCCAGATTTAAAATTGTTTGTTTGCTTTTATATTATTTCACTACTTTAAATATCACAGCCTTTTGCACTCCATGGTTTCTGATGAAAAATTGGCTGTTAATTTCATTGTACATTATGAGTTGCTTCTTTCCTGCTTCTTTCACTATCCTCTCTCTATAATGTCTTTTGACACTTTGATTATAATTGTCTAGGTAAAGGTCTCTTTGACTTTATCCTATTTGGAGTTCATTGATTTGTAGATTTATGTTCTTCATCAAATTTGGGCTATATTTCTTCAAATATTTCCCTCTTTCTTTTTTTCCTTCTTAAGCTTTCATAATACATATGTTGGTCTGCTTATTGGTGTCTCATGGGTCCCTTAGATTCTGTTTACTTTTCTTCATTCTCTTTTTCTTTCTTTCTGCTTCTCAGATTCAGAAAATCCAATTGTCCTCTCTTCAGGTTTACTAATTCTTTCTTCTGCCTGCTCAAATCAAATCTACTGATTTTTTTTTTTTTTTCAATACAGTTATTGTATTCTTCACCTCCAGAATTTATGTTTGGTTTCTTTTTGCAATGTTGTCTATGCCTTTATTAATATTCTAATTTTTTAGACATTATTATCCTGATTTTTCTTTTTTTCAGTTTCTTGTCCTGGTTTGTCCTTAGTCCTTTGAATATAATTAATACAGTTGTTTTAAAGCTGCTGTTGTTGTGTTACCCCTAGCAGTTTTGATGTCTGTGCTTCTTCATTGATGATATCTGCCAATTTATTTTGTCCCTATAAAGGGGCCATACACCCTAATTTTTTGTAAGGCTTGTGAATTTTTGTTGTTGTTGTTGAAAACTGGGCATTTAAACATAATTTGGTAACACTGGATATCAAGTTCTCCCATCTCATGATTTAGCTTGTTTGGAATATTGGAAGACTATGGTCATCCATTTGTTTAGTGACTTTTCCAAACTGTTTTTGCAAAGACAGTATTCTTTGTCATGTGAGGTCAGTGAAGCCTCAATTTCTTAGTCATACTTAGGTAGTACTTTCTCAGGTATGTCCTTGATAAGAAAAAGCTTGACAGGAAAAAAAAAACAAAACAAAACAAAACAAAACAAAACAAAAAAAAAAACAAAAACAACAACAACAAACCACACACACACACAAAAGCAGTAACAAAAATACAAAAAGGAAAAAAAAAAGTAAAAAAAAAGAAACAAACAAAACTACCAATAAAACAACAAAAAACAAGCTCACATTTTGTCTCAGTCTGTACAGATTGCCTTTATTCTAGGATATTTCTTCACCACTTAGCCAGGCTTGCACTGAGTGTAAGGTGAAGGCCAAGGTAAAAACTTATTTCTTCCCAGGTCTTTTCTGAGCATGCATATTGACCTGGGCATTCATGAGGTTTTCTAAATTTCCCTATATACTCAGGTGTTTTTGAATGCCCTAATTTCTCCAAGAATCTCCCCTCACTTTTCTTCCCAGGTTTTAGCTAATCTAGTGTATATCTTAATCCTAAACATCACATAAGTCATTAAGTTTGCCTGCCAGCATTTTTTAAGCAGTGTCTTTCACTTCTGGCTTGAGTTACAAGTTAGGCAAAATAAAGCTGAGCACCTTGCATTAGTCCTTTGGGTAGTTCTCAGACAAGTTAGCATATCTATAGTAATTTTTAAATAAGACTGGTTATATTTCCTCCAATACCAGGAATCAGGGTTAAGTACTAGAAATACAATCTGTAGGCAGTTCCAGGCTGTTGCCACACAGGAAGTGGGATGGACCAAGTGCAAATGGAAGTACCCACAGCTTTCCTACTTTTCATGATTCTGTGCTTGCTTGGTTGCTGTAAATCTCTATCTTCCAGAACTCTCACAAAGTTGGTTCTGACAATTTCTCCCTTTAAAATATATATATATATATATATATATATATATATATATATATATATATATATATATGTTTTTATGGGAGATGAAAGTATTATGCTACTTACTCTGTCATTCTTCTGATGTCATTGTCCAATGTATTAATCTATTATATATTTTAGGGCAAAACAGCAGCCTCATACACAGCAATTCCTTTATTGGTGATGCTATTTTGACAATTTTGTGACTATATTGTGAGTCTAATAACTTCAGACATTTAATTACTATCTTACTTTTCCTCATTCAGGCATTCTAATTTCTCACACCTCCTGACATGCCACATAAAATAGTGAATTTAAAGAAAAATACAAAGTACTACTTTAAAATTTATAAACATGTTATGAACTTTCAATACATCTGTATGGTTGCTATACATTTCTCGTTAGGTTTTACTCAGAAACAACTAACAAACATACCTATTTTTTTAATAATAAGTTCCTCTAATGGTGTTATGCTAGGTATAGAAGAAAATTTGAATATGTTATTTAAAACTTTTTGAGAAGACTAAATATGTTAATATCAGTTATATCTTTTTAAGGAAAATATCATTGTTCATAACATAATAATGTATTTTTACTTAATTTGGATATTTCCACATATCTATCCAACTGAAAATAAGTTTTCTTTTTAATCATATTTCTGAACCAAACAAAAAAGAAAGGAAATGTGGTGAGTTCTTTGACTGAAAAGCACTCAGTTCTTTACTGCATCAGTCTGAAAGTATCAAAGGGGCAGGTGTCAGAGCACGATTTCAATAAGAAAAATAAAAATAGAGCCTAAGCCTTTGTGACAGATGTCAAGCATGCTGACAACTGTTAAAAGAAAAATCATTTTCCTGATCCTGTGTAAGGAGACAGCCTGTAAGATTAAAGATGTATCTCTTTATCTGTGTGTTTGGCAGATCGTTTCCACTGAATAGAACATGAAAGGTACTTCAGTTGGAGAAAAGGACACCAGGAATTTTTATCATCTTGGCCACACAAAGAGTATAATGAAAAGTCAGAAAGTAAAGAAATATAAAAAATAAGAAAAAAACCCAAACTGACTAGTATTTTCTATATGGTATTAAGTCCCAAATATTACAATGGTAAATTCTTCCTGGATTAAAAATTCATAAAACACTCAAGTATCAGAGACATAAGTGACCAAATAATGAATGGCATATAATAAATGTTTAATAAATAATTGCTAAATGACTACTTACACAAATTAATTTGATAATCTAACAACATTTGTTTATAGCTCATCACTCACCTTTGTCTCTCTTGTCATCCAAAACATAGTACTTGGTGGCAATTTTATGAAATTCTATATATGTGCTTTTAGTTAACTTTAGTTATGCAAATAATTTTGTGTTTATTCACCAATAAAAATTTAAAATAGTTGAGTAAGATAAAATTGACAATGTCTTCTAGATCTCAGATGAACTCCCCTTCTTCTCTCATATTTCTTCATTTTTCTTTCCATTTACATAACTTTTGTTTGCCCTAACAAATACAAAATTAATAGAATATCAGGTAACAGTTTGTTTACCATGAATTAAATTTTAACAGTACATCTTAGCAATGTTTTCCTAGTAGTACCCATAGAGCTACACATATATAAATAGTATTCCATAGTATGGATTAATTAGAGCTTGCTTATCTGTATCCATAGTGATGCATAGTAAGTATTCAATTTTTGTGGTGCTGCAAACTTCTACCTTAGATATTCTATACATTCTCCTTGTGAATGTTGAGTATTCCTTAATGTAAAAACTGGCAAGTAGAAATATTGGATAACTAGAAATATGCATTTAAAACTTAAACTTACCTCATTTTGTATACATTTTGTCATGTATTTCATTTTTATTTTTATTATAATTACTATAACTATTATTAAATATTATGAACACTTACCAACTCTTCTGACATCCCACATCTATTAAAAATGGACATAGCTTCAGATAAGAAGTTAGAGCACCAATAAACATTATTCATTCCCAACCTTTCTTCTCACGTTTTCTCTTACATAAATTCTCTAGCTCAGGAAGAAATATCTACTAACTATACCTTGTATATCTTTTATAACTTTTTCTCTTGTGTTAGTGTTTTTCCTCTTCTCTACTCACTTGCATCATATATTTCTTAAAGATCGTTTTGAGGTCACAACTTATCTGATGGTGTCTGAGTCTCATAAATAACATTTTTCTATCCTGAGTCCTCTCTTACAAGTGTGTAAATCTTGACTTCCTAAATGTCGGGTATAGTACTGTATATATGATCAATATATTTTTTAAAGATTTATTTATTTATTTTAGGTAGAGAGAGAACACATGGGAAGGGGGAGGAGGGTCAAGGAGAGAGGAAGAGAGAGAATCTCAAGTAGAATCCCTGATGAGTGTGGAGTCTGATGTAGGGGTGATCTCATGACCCTGAGATCATGACCTGAGCCAAAATCAAGAGTCAGACATTCAACTGACTGAGACACCCAGGCACCCCATGATCAATATATTTTGATTAAATATAGTTTAATAATATAAATTATGCCAAAGGTAGCTTTAAAACCAAAAGCATTTACTTGGGCTAGTTTTTGTTGGTTCTATTAATAAATATACCTGGAAGTATTTAAAGATGTAATATCAAGTTCATTTCATATTTTGGAAAATCTATAATTGAAAAGATTTGAGAATATAGAAATTAGTTATTTTTGTAAATAACTATTGAAAAATATATTATTTAATTGTGTAATCATAAAAGTCAATATATATTTTCAATGTCCAACCTCTTTTTGTGACTTAAATCCACTACTTCTGGTCTAAATGCCAGGAAGGACTTATGAAAGTCAGCTACTAGTATATATGTTCTATATTTAAAAAATGCTAAATATTCCCACCATTATGGTTCCCAATCTTTTATTCTTTCAAGGTGGAGATTATTCCTTATGCTAATCTTAAACCTTTCAGAATTATCCATATACAATGAACAAACTAAATATCATAAGCTCTTTCAGTGGTAGTTAGCCTTTGTGAATCATACACTGCTATTCTTAAAGTCGTAACTATCATGTTTGCTTTGGATTTAGCTATAGTGACCACCTGTAGGTTTAAACTTATTGTAAGTAAAATGGAACTTCTCAGTACACAGTTACTTCCTCAAATTAGCCATTTTTGTTGATATTTAAAGCACAGAATACAATGACTAGAGAAATCACTGTAAGCAATTATGCTGATATATATATTGGAAAAGTTTTATATAAAAGGTCACATTAATAAAATGGTTCTTTTGTGTTTATTTAACCATTTATTTTGTGGGCACAGACATGTACTTATTCATTTGCAATAGCAATATTCATGTGTACCCTCTAACCACACCAGAAGAATAGATTAAATATTTATTGAAGAAGAATCATATTATACTTGGATTTCACATGTTCTATTTATCCATTTTTATAAAACAGACTTTTTATTCATGCACCAAATCTCCAGTATCTTTATATATTTGTAATTGACGTGACACTCAATAATGCCTTTCAATCCTTAGGTATGTGTTATAGACCAAATTGCATCCCCTCAAAATTTATATGTTTAAGTTGTAACCCTTAGTACCTCAGAATGTGACTGTATTTTGAGATATTTTTTTAAGAGTAAATTAAAATGAGGTTATCAGTGTGGGGGTTAATCCAATGGGCCTGGTGTCTTCATAATAAGAGACAAAGACAAAGGCACATACAGATGAAAGACGATGTGAGGACACAAGGAGAAGACAGTCATCTACAAGGCAAAGAAAAAAGCCTCAGAAGAAACCCAACCTTGATCTCAGACTTGTAGCCTACAGAATTGTAAGAAAATAGATTTTGATTGTTTAAGTCACCTGTGATATTTGTCGTGGCCATCTTAGCAAGTATTACAGTGTGCAATTAAAAAATTATGAAATAAAGCTATGACAAATGGAATAGAATGGTATAGGGATAGAATAATTTCATACTAAATATATTTTTAAATGTATCTTTATCATATAATATAAGACTTTTTTAGTACTACAATTAATACATATAAAACTTCCTAGAATATGACATAATTTTACAAGGGAAAATTTCAACATAATAATAAACAATATGCCACTCTACAATTGATTTGTCCATATATAATACCAACTTAGATATGGGTTATTCATATTACAGACTGTCTATGTTTGATACTCATATTATACAAAATGAAGAACATACAAAAACTAGTCAAAATTAATAACAATCTTATATAGTGGCAGAAGTTGTATATTGTTTCCTTTCCCTCAGATCTTTTTCTGCCTATTTAATCACAAGTTTTTAATTCTTATATTATTTCCTTATTAGAAATCTCAGTCCTTCTCTTTCCTCTAAACACCTAAACTATGGATCTTACTTCATGGACAATATTGAAGAAAGTGAAAGAGAATTTAAGCACTTCCCCATTACTACAAATTATTTATATTTGTATGCACATATTTCTTCTCCATTCCAGTTTCTGTGGATGAATCATAGTTGCTTCTAAGAAAACCTGTCTATTTGCTATAACTTATGTATTCTTTTTAAGATGACACGGACATACTTCAGCAAGTTTTCCTTTTACTTCTATAACATTAGTTTTCTTCTGTATGGGCTCATTCACATCAGAGTACAAAAATGCTCCAAATTCACACCAAAAAAGAAAAAAAAAAAACCACCCTCTCCCTTAACCCTAATATTCCTCCACATGTTGCTCCTAAATATATGCAAAGAGCTTTCTATACACAGATCTTCCATTTATTTAGCTCCCACTATTTCTTAAATCCATTACCATCAGGATTTTATGCCCACTAAGGCAATAGCTCATTTTTTTATTGAATATCTGCATTTATTCCTTAAATAAGTACTTATTCAGCATTCATTATTTGCAAGAAAACGTTATGGATAATGAGGATATAGCAGTAAGTTAAATAGATCAAATCTCTGTCCTCCATGAGATGGAAAGTACTTTTTTACTGTTATGAACAGAAATCAGATAGCAGGAAAAATAAGGGCTATAGAATCTGCTACTTCCAGTATATTGCATGACTCTAGCATTGGCGTCACCTGGAAGCCCATGAGAAATGCAAAATATCAGCCCTCATGCCACTCAGAAATAGAACTTGCATTTTGTCAAGATCCCCAGGCAACAAAAATATGCATTAATGTTTAAGAAGCACTGGAAAACTAATAGAGGACACCTACTGGGAAAATATATAATAGAGCTCTTTAATAATTTAAAGGTCAGTACTTATCAATTATTTTAATCCATGATAGTTTCAATGCTATCTTGATTTAGTGTTATTTAGTGGCTTGCATTATAAATTCCTCGATTAAGATTTCTTTTAGCTGCAAGAAATAGAAAGTCCTGCACCACAGATATAAAAGTTATTGCTGCTCTTTTAGGTCCTCAATAGCATCACTGATGTTTCTCTTATTAAGTATTCAGTAATGTTGCAAGATGGCTTTCACCTTTAAGATGGAAAAGAGAAATGGGATATACCAGGCATGGCTTTCTTTTAACCAAAAAAGTAGAAGCTTTCCCAAAAGCATCCCCATCCCAAAACTTACCTGCTATTTATTATGCACTAAAACAGTAATTTGGCTACCACTAGAAGCAAAGGCAATCAAGAAAGTGAGTATATATGGCTCTCTAGGTAATACAGAGGAAAGTAGTAAGAAACATGATTAGAAATGTTTTTGGAGTAGAAAAGCAATAGTGTCTGCCACAATATAATAGATAGATCCAGTGCATTTTTAAACTATAGACAATAGCAGTAACAATAATTATATTCTACTACAACTTCCACCAATATACCTCATATCTTCATGCCACTTTCATTTAAAGAAAAAAAAAAGATTTATTTATATGTTTGAGAGAGAGAGTGTGCACACCCATGGGGGAGGGGAGCAGGGGGAGAGAAAGAGAAACAGACTCCCTGCTGAGCAGGGAGCCTGGAATCAGGATCTGAGCTGAAGGCAGACACTTAACCAACTGAGCCCCCAGGAACTCCGCCATATTTCTTTCAGAATCATCACTGTAGCTGCTGCTTCTTCTTCTTCTTCTTCTTCTTCTTCTTCTTGTTATTATTATTATTTCCAATTAGCCAACATAGAATACATCATTAGTTTTTGATGTAGTGTTCAACAATTCATTAGTTGCATGTAACATCCAGTGCTCATCACTGTAGATTCTAAGTAGATAATCTCAGAAACTACTGAGTATCTCCTAATACTCAGGTAATTCCTGGTAGTTATGCCACATGCTAGAGGCACAAATTCAATATAAACAATATGTTTTTCATGTTTAAAGTAAAGTAAAAAGGAAATGTATTTGTGGTGGACAGCCTCTTCTTTTCTGTTTTTGAAGAAGCTTGCTGACATGTTTTGAAGTATCTTTTTTTTTTTAAGATTTTGTTTATTTATTTGTCAGAGAGAGATCGCAAGTAGGCAGAGAGGCAGGCAGAGTGAGAGGGGGGAAGCAGGCTCACCACTGAGCAGAGAGCCCAATGTGGGGCTCCATCCCAGGACCCTGGGATCATGGCCTGAGCTGAAGGCAGAGGCTTTAATCCACTGAGCCACCCAGGCACCCCTGTTTTGAAGTATCTTAGGAAAAGATCCACGTGGCAAAAGACTGAGGAAAGCTTCCACCTGATAGCCAGCAAGCAAGTGATGCCCTCAGACTGAAGGCTGCAAGGCTAACATTGTGATTATAGCCTTACAGAGGACCCAGCCACACCATGCCCAGTTCCTGACCACAGAAACAGTGAGATAATAAATGTGTATTGTTTTATGGTTTGTTTGTGCTAATGTTTTACACAGTAATAGCTAAGTAATACACACATTGAATGTTTTAAAACTATACTTTGATATATTTAATCTGTCTATAAATAATACATATGAAGTCTTTTTATGAAAATGTATTTATTTTGTCTATTATTTAAAAATAGAATCATATCATTACAAAATATCTCAGAACTCACCATAACTTTTCTACTATGAATAGAACCTTGTTCCTATTAGACTCTAGAAGTTATTGTTTTACAAAGGGACTCACAAATTGGAACCCTGCATATGTGTGTTTGTGTGCATGTGGAAGGTTTCTTCCAATGAGGCTTTCAAAAACATGTCACATGGCTCCTTATTTGGATATATATCATCGTAGTGATATGCATTTTATTTTATTTTTTTTAAGATTTTATTTATTTATTTGACAGAAAGATAGAGAGCACAAGTAAGCAGAGCAGCAGGCAGAGGGAGATTGAGAAAAAGACTCTCCGCTAAGCAGGGGGCCCAACGAGGGGTTCATTCCCAAGACCTTGAATCATGACCTGAGCAGAAGGCAGTCACTTAATCAACTGAGTCACCCTGGTGCCCCGTGATACGCATTTTAATTCAAATCTAAAATCAATAGAAATTTGAAAATGTGCAAATATGCTTGGTAATTAAAAGGGTAAGTTTAAAAAATGGTAAATGTGTAGTGGGTCACATAGTTCAGAGTAAGTGAACATTTGGTAGATGTTTCCCCCAGTAGTTGTTTCATTAAATTTGTGTTTTTAGGAGATTATGTTTTTTAATGTTGTATTATTACTTTCAATTAGTAAGCCATTACAATGAACCTGTCAATTTTATTTTTGTTCCACATAAGAAAATATTCATTCTCCTGTACCAAGATTCAAACCATTTAAATTGCAAAGCTTAGTTTGATGTTTTTTAAAGTCACCTATTCTAATTAATTAAGTCCTTAGCACTATCACTGTTTACATTTATTCAGCAGAGAGTGAAAAGGAAATCTTCTCTTCTATAAAGAACTTAGCAAACTCAACACCCAAAGAACAAATAATCCAATCAAGAAATGGGCAGAAGACATGAACAGACATTTCTGCAAAGAAGACATCCAGATGGCCAAAAGACACATGAAAAAGTGTTCCATATCACTCGGCATCAGGGAAATACAAATCAAAACCACAATGAGATACCACCTCACACCAGTCAGAATGGCTAAAATTAACAAGTCAGGAAATGACAGATGCTGGCGAGGATGCGGAGAAAGGGGAACCCTCCTACACTGTTGGTGGGAATGCAAGCTGGTGCAACCACTCTGGAAAACAGCATGGAGGTTCCTCAAAATGTTGAAAATAGAACTACCCTATGACCCAGAAATTGCACTGCTGGGTATTTACCCTAAAGATACAAACGTAGTGATCCGAAGGGGCACGTGCACCCGAATGTTTATAGCAGCAATGTCTACAATAGCCAAACTATGGAAAGAACCTAGATGTCCATCAACAGACGAATGGATCAAGAAGATGTGGTATATATACACAATGGAATACTATGCAGCCATCAAAAGAAATGAAATCTTGCCATTTGCGACGACGTGGATGGAACTAGAGGGTATCATGCTTAGCGAAATAAGTCAATCGGAGAAAGACAACTATCATATGATCTCCCTGATATGAGGAAGAGGAGATGCAACATGGGGGGTTAACGGGGTAGGAGAAGAGTAAATGAAGCAAGATTGGATTGGGAGGGAGATAAACCATAAGTGACTCTTAATCTCACAAAACAAACTGAGGGTTGTTGGGGGGAGGGGGGTTGGGGGGGTGGGATTATGGACATTGTGGAGGGTATGTGCTATGGTGAGTGCTGTGAAGTGTGTAAACCTGGCGATTCACAGACCTGTACCCCTGGGGAAAAAAATATATGTTTATAAAAAATAAAATTAAAAAAAAAAAAAGAAAAAAAAAGGAAATCTTCTCAAAGCAAGGAACTTTGGTGGCCTCAGGAAAGTGTGAACCATAAAGACAATGAGAATAAAAATAAACAAAACGATGCTCAGACTGTTATATTGTATCTGTTTTAAAAATAGCTCTTCCCAGAAGGAGAAAGAACTAGAATTTTTATATGTGGGATATAATTTAGGAAATTCAATACTTCTAGTTTTCCATAACCTCATTGCTTTCTTTAAATTATTTTATGGCAAGAATTCACTATATACAATCATGCTAAATATCAATAAAATACATTTTTGAGCAATGAACAAATAAAGTTTAGTTTATTAGCCAATAGACTCATTATATTTATATCAGAAAGTTAGCTATTCCCGCCAAAGCTTAAAATGCAATCCTGCTTTTGACACTATCTTTTTTTTTTTTAAGATTTTTATTTATTTGACAGACAGATCACAAGTAGGCAGAGAGGCAGGCAGAGAGAGAGAGGAGGAGAAGGCAGGCTCCCTGTGGAGCAGAGAGCCCAATGTGAGGCTCCATACCAGAACCCTGGGATCATGACCTGAGCCGAAGGCAGAGGCTTTAACCCACTGAGCCACCCAGGTGCCCTTTTGACACTATCTTCATTTATAATTGTGACACCAACATCTCTCATAAATAGTATTCAAACCACTTGGAATTTCTCACCAGCATCTATTTACCTCACTATGAAAGTTTCTTTGAGAGCAGTGGCCATCACTATCATACGGATCCTTATATTTTTAAACTAACAAAGTGAATGCTCCATAAATACTTGTTGAATGTAAGAATTCTCTCAGACCAGTGGGATTCAAATGCTAAATGAGAACTTTATCATAAATCTGAATTCATAAATTATTAAATTGGTACTTTAGTTAATTATTTCTATAGATATCTAATTTAGCTTCCCAAGAAAGCTTAAAAGCTTATGTATCATTCTATAATTAACATATAACATTTTAATTGTGAATTTTGAAATTCATACACATTTTGAACAAGCAAAGCAGCATATTAAGGGAACAAAGTAGAGAGGTCCAAACTATGAGGAGCCATTGGTTAAAGCGGGCAGGGGGGCATTATCATTAGACCATTTAAGCAACAATAAGCCTATTGATTTCAGTCTGCTTTTTATCATCACCATGTGTTACCAATTCTAAACAATGTCAGTGATAAAATTTTCTTCTATGGTAGACCACTTCTATAGCCCCTGCCTTGGTAAGTTCCTGAAGAAGACATCATTAATGATTATTGCATACTTCATCTATGGAAAGTTATCTGCATCACATTCCTGAAGGCAAGTGTGAACTTTTCAATCAGGAACAAACGTGCAGCATCTCAAGTCATGAACAAATAGTTTTAATTAGGAGACTATGACAAGACAAGACCAAAAAAATGAAATAAATAGGAGTAAGTAATCAATAAACAGAAAATTTTGGAATGTAGTTATTAAAAGAAAGAAAAACTACACCTTTTATACAACATATGCAACCTAATGGTTTGAAATATTTTAGCATATGAATATTAAATCTAGTATACTTGTTTGTAGTTTTCTGGTTTTCTTATTTATTTTTAACTATTATTTTTTGCCCAGTGAATGTTTTTGTCTTAATTTGAAAAATATTTTGTAAAAAATAACAGAAATATCAAAGTATAAATATGAAACATTACTAATACTCTACAGCACTAGCTTTAGAAGCTATTGAGTAGCTCTTGGACTATTTTTTTTTTTAATATCAACTTACTATCTCCCAGTATGTTTACCAATTTACTACATATACCAAGCAACTATGATTGTTTTTATCTTTCACAAGTACACCCATTGCAATGACCCATTCTCAACCTCATCAAAAGTTCTATTATGTTTTCGTGTGTACGTATTTGTTTCTTCACCTGGCCAGAAACACATTGAGAGTATTCTGTATTGCTCTTGAGGACTGGCATAGTGCAGTGCTTATTGTTGAATACATATTTACTGAATGACTGCAAAAAAAAAAATAAAAGTAACACATGCTCATAGTGTTAAGTAGTAAAAGTAGAAAATAAACATAATAAAAATGGAGAAAATGAAAGTCACAAAACCTCTCACCACACAGAAATAACCTTTTTTATACATGCTAGTTATATCATTCAGACTTGATATATTTATACATATGTTATAAAAGGATTCAGGATATAGATACTATTCTATAAACTGTTTTAAAAATGTAACATATTATTCCATAGGGAATAAAGTTCAATAATCACACTCAATGATGACATGTAATTCCATTGTAAATATGAGCTTCACACATTAAACTCATCTCAGGAAACACTATTTTTGCCTTTCTAAGCAGTACATACTCTACAAAAGTATATTTGTATGCAAATTATTATATTCATGTTGATTTTTTAGTATAAATTCTTAAGTTTGACTTTTCATAGCAAAGGGTAATTCAAGAATTACCATCACTGAAGGGCACATAAGATTTTGCACTTTCCAAATTATTATATTCATTTTGATTTTTTAGTATAAACTCTTAAGGTTGACTTTTCATAGCGAAGGGTATGTATAGAGCCATTTTACCATATGAAATTTTATGGTCATTTCGCACATATAGGCACCTAACATTCAGGCAATTTTTTTCTTTTTTTTTTAAGATTTTATTTATTTTTGTGAGAGAGAGTGAGAAGAGCACACATGAGCAGAGGGGAGAGGCAGAGCAAGAAGCAGACTCTCCACTGAGCAGGGAGCATGATGCAGGACTTGATCCCAGGACGCCAGGATCACGACCTGAGCCGAAGGAGATGCTTAACCAACTGACTGAACCACTCAGATGCCCAACTCTCAGGAGATTTTCAAGGGACTGGGGAAATACTTGAGTCACAAAGGGAGTAAGGAGTTAAGTTAGTTTTAAAATGTTTAAATAAGGCAAAAAAATCAGGATAATTGTGTTAAAAGATAACATTGTCACTTTAAGTTATTACATCTAATATTGTTAAAATGTCTCCTTGAAGACACACTTTGCTGCTTAAATTTTCTTACTTCATAAGAAATTTTAAGTAGGCATAGTTGCCATAAGAAAATCAGAAACAAGCATATAATTGCACTCCATGCAGGCAAGCCATTTTATAAGCAACATTTTAAAATTATTCAAATATTTATAGCAAAACTGCAATTAAAATAAACGTGGGTATATTTTAATTTTTTTGTTATATTATTGAATATATTTGATGTAGAGTGGGATTTTGAACAGTGAGATTGATTATGGTCTACAATGTCTTTATAAAAGCCCAGGGCTTGTAGATCTTTAAGACTGTGATATATATTGGTATCAGAAACTTGTGTCAATTTGTAAGTTTTTTTTTTAATTGTTGACACATGCAAATTAATGGGATGAATTTCAAGCTGTACTTTATCCAGACTTCTCATCAGGAAATGGAAATTCTGAAGTTCACTTACATGCGAAGGAGCAGTATCTTTTTTAGATAATATACTGTTGATAATGAAACAACATATTCCCTTTCAGAAAGATGATGGTAGCTATCTAATAAAATATTAACATTTCATCTCACTGATATTATTTAAATGGGATTTAAAAACACCATGTGCAACTTCAAACAGCAAAGAGAATAAAGAGGTAAAAGGATGGGGAGAGAAAGTTTAATTTGTCAAATCTGAATAAATCTGAGGTCCCACTCCAACTCTTAAAGAGAGCATAATGTATTTGATTCAATATAGTATAATAGTGAGTGCATAAGATAATTATAACAGCAACCCACAAGTAACTCATTAATTTCTTTGACATATCAATTATTTTCTTTTCTCTTCTATCAATGCTAGATCCAAGGAGACCTGAAAGAGAAATAATGCCAGCACCCTACTTCAGGGGTAAAAATAGCAAATGCTTATCCAGGAGCAAGGTGATGGAGTAAAAGAGATGTCAACCCACCAGAAGTGCAAACTGATGCATCCGCTGCATGAGTGGTGAGGACTCGGTTAAATATATACCAATTTACTTTAAAGCAAACAATGACTTTGTTTAATACTTTGAATGAGATTTAAATACTTTTCTCTGGCTCTGGCTATATCTGCAATGTCAATTGGAACTAATGTTCTGCTCACAACTTTCCAGCTATATTGCATGTTTCACGCATCTTTGTCTTTATTACTATATCTGGAAATCTATTCTTCACCTTTCCTATGTAATGAACACTTTCCTCTTACCTACTGTATGGGTCACTTCTAATAAAACTCTTAATATTTCTATATTCATTACTCTATCCCATTGGATACAATATATTATTTCAGTCGAAGCATCCAAGTCAGGGTTTCTTACCCTTAGAGCTATGAACAATTTGGATGAGATAAATCTTGTTTTGGAGGATTATCCTGCATGTTGTAATGTCTAACAACATCGCTGGCCTCTACTAACAAGCATGCTAGCAGCATCCCACCAAGTTCCAACAAACAAAAATATCTCCATTGTTAAAAAGTCCCAAGAGACAAAGTAACCTCAGATTTAAATAACTGATCCAGGTTTACTATTTTTTTCTTGCACTTATTTGCTTGGAAACACATATTATCCCCTCTCATGGTACTCTCTCAATAAATCACACCATGATTGACTCGTCTCTATAACACCTATGCCTATCCCAGGACTGAACTCATAGGAAACACTTGAGAGAAGTGTATATAACATAAAATGAATTTAGCCTTAAATTGTATTGGATTTTGAAGGTGCCTAGATAATTCTTCTCCAGGAATCACTATCATCAAAAGACACCTAAGATTTTGCACCTCGTGTGGAAGCCTGTCTCTTATGACTCATTGATGTCAAAGGCCTAGACACTGGGACTCATTTCAGGTCATGGCTCAGAGGTTCTCAACTCCTGAATTCTTTGGGGGATTGGCTGGCACCTTTGTCAGGGCTGCATCACAGTTCACCCTCTCCTTCTGCACAACCCTGTGTTCCTACACCCTTATGAATGTCATTTTCAAGTGCACTCCCTGATAACCTTCCTGCACACATCTGTAGAGAACCTGGCCTGCAAATGTAGCCCCTTCCACTGAAAGCTTCCAGATGCTGTTTGTCCTCCTGACTCTGAAGGTGATTATTGAAAGGAAACATTAGGAAATAAGCCATCAATTGTCATGTCAATAGAGAGATATAAAATACCCTTCTTAGAAAAAAATACTTTTATTGAATATTGGGTATCAGGATTTTCTAACTAGGGAGAAAT
Source organism: Lontra canadensis (assembly GCF_010015895.1). Lineage (NCBI taxonomy): Eukaryota > Metazoa > Chordata > Mammalia > Carnivora > Mustelidae > Lontra > Lontra canadensis. The sequence continues at coordinate 4,732,549 of NW_022631084.1, read as the reverse complement.
TATTACCAATTAGAAGGAAAAAAAATTCCCCTACTTACACAGTTAAGTCAAAGTAGTTCCTTAACTGTGTTGAGTAAAATATTTACTTTATTACATGAGTTGCTTTTTTTTCCAGTTGAATAATAATAAATAATTTTAGTCTGAGATGACAATGAAAGAGAAAGAGAAGAAAAAGAAAAGAAAAGAGAAGAAAAAGAAAAGAGAAGAAGAAAAAAAAGAGAAAAGAGAAAAGAACAGGACAAGGGAAAAAAGTGCACCAGCCAGAATTCCCAAGTTTAGCCAAAATCCAACACTGTAAGATGTTTTAAAAACTAAAACTAATTCACAGATATTAATATCCATACTATACACTCTGGTTATATCTTAATCATCATCACAAGTTGGTTTCAATGCTGCATGTAACATAAAATCTCAGTCCTCTTCTGCCTTCATTTATTTTTCTAATTTTAGAGTCACTTTTTGGCAGTTTTGACACATATTTTTATAATGCTTATTTTTAATTTTTAAAGTATATTTCTGTAGTGAAAAAAATTAACATCCATCAATATTAAGCAGCAAAATTAACATTAAGAAGTGTCATAGCAATTGCAAACCAGAAAAAGAATACAGAGTTGGGAATGATCAAATGCAGTGGCAATTTGTTGTTGAATATTTCAGGGATGAACTATTGCATGAAATCATATTTACTATTGTTACTATTGTTCATATTTACTACTCACACTCACAAAACTAATACAAGAAAATGTGTATAAAGGATAACGAACACAAGAAAATTAGACGTATTTGTTAATGCCACCATTATATAAGGGATTTTATTACCATTATTTTTATGGTTTTGCTTTATGATTTATTGATTTTTTTCCTCTACCACTTCTACAGTGTATTGCAGCAAGAACTTGGCTCATTTTCAGACATAATGAGTTTTATCTATTCTAATTATTATCATCTACTATCAAGATAGTCAAAACAGAAGAAAATTTCATCCAAATTTTGGTGGCAGCACATTGTATTTATATAGACAAGTTTATTTCTCTTTAAATTTTGGTTTTAATGAGTTTTCAGTGACAGAGTTAAATATATTTAATCTTCTTGGAGATACATGAGCTTTTGGTCTTTCTTCCAACTCCAGAGAATAATTGTACTAACCTTGGAATTGATTCTCTAACCCTTCCCCATACACACCCACACCCACCCACTCTCTCTCTTCCACACACACACACACACACACTCACAGGACTACGTTTACTACTTACATTTTCATCAAAGTAAGAAAAGTCCAAATAGACTCAAATCCTTTGTTCTCCATGAGATCATAGATATCTCCTTGCTGCTCTCCCTCTGACGTATTATTTCTCTACTTCTCTCACGCATACACACTCCCTCTTGATTTTCCAAACTCTACCTCATTTGCTCTCACGGTCCTTCTCGGCCTCTTTCTCCATCGCACACTGCCTCCTACTGGCGCTCTTGCTCTCACAGCCTGGCGTTTCCTGCTCCTGCCTTCTGACATCTGGCTCCTTCTTGTCTGTCCTTGTAAACATATTCGCCTACTCAGGCCAGCACGCTGGTAATCCCCTTCCTCTCTGCTTCTTTCTCATTCCATACTGCCTGCTCCCTCAGCCCTTCTGAACCTCCTTCACTTTCACTTTTGTGCCCTTAAGTCCTCTCCTGAACTCTCATATTCACCCCCACACCCTCTCTGGTTCTCTCTCTCTTTCCCTCTCTTTCTCCCCCTCCTCTTCCTCTTTCCTCACACCTCCACCCTTCTTAGGCGAAAGAAGAGATGATCAGAACCTCCTCCTGGAAAACCCAGTCAGCTTTTTGTTTTTTCTTGAGAGCATGGGATGTTTTGTTTATGCCAGCAAGTTGCTGACAGCAATTCAATCTGGAGGAAGAAGGCCTTTCTTAGGGTTTGAACACTCAGTTTAACAGAGCCTGCTTTAGGACAGAAGACACAATCATATTAACAAAAAGTAGTAGTAGTATATAATATAATAATTATATTTTTATGTGGAATAAAGAAAATTGAGAGATATTTCAAAATCAAAGGACTTGCTTTGATGAGATATAACCTATGTTGGGTATAAAATGAAGATACTACATTCATTTAGAAAAACAATTTATGACGACAATTCTAGATTTTTAAAAATACATAAAAATAGTCACAAATTCATCAGTTTATAACAACTTTTTAGTCTGCTTTGGCTAAGGTTCTGAAATATATCATAGTTATTACAAGGGTGTAGTTTAGGTTGCAGAGCCATGTCTGAATGAATTTCTCAACACTTAATGTCTTAAAAATCAGCTATATTTGTACATACTGTGCTCTTTCTAAACCTGTGCCTCCCAACAAATCTTTCTTCTTTCTTTTTTTTATATTCATACCACTTTAATATCAAATGTACAAAAATTTTTCCCAGCTACATATCCACTCACCCTTTTATGCTGTTATTGCCACAAATTATTTTTTTTAAATTTTTTTCAGTGTTCCAAGATTCATTGTTTATGCACCATGCCCAGTGCTCTCTCTTTCTTTCTTGCTCTTTCTGTCTCTCACCCACTATGTGATAAAGAAATTCTGATGAGAAAAATGGTATAGATCTGGATTTAGATGGAAATTTTAACAATGTGGCTGGTGTATTCTTCCAGAAACATAATGTTAAATGCAGAATTAGTAAACAACCAAGGTTTTTTTCTTTTTTATACTCTTGGTCAGCCTAATGAAGAATAGAATGCTCAGACTGATGTCTAGCTGACTACTTATTATTTACTACCCTCCTAAGTGTCCAAAATTCACTCTTTCCAATCTACTTACAATTTTGTCTTTTCAATCTTGTATGCATCTTATAAAGCATATTTCATCTTTTTTATGAAAGTGGTCCATATATTAATTTCCTTTTTTACAGTTATAAGATTAATATCAGCTTATCTCTGGTGATGCCTGAAGCCATGATGCTGATCTTAGCCAAACTTGATTGAAATGAACTAACCAATGATTAATATAATCCTGTACCTACTAAGATCTGAGATGGTTTACAGAGCAGACAGAACCAGCTTGTCAACAGTTTATAGAAAATGTACACATTCATGGGTTTTACATAGTTTTAAATATGCTCTCTTGGTTTCTATTATTGAGTGTGGTCATGAGTCGAAATTGGTTATGTCACCAGAGAAGCCTAAAAGGGCATCATGCCTGTTTCTTGGTGGATAGAAGACAGAGCACATTCTATGTAATTGAGAACAAGCCCTGGCAACTCAACCAAAGTCTTAGATTTCTCAGATATTTGTCTATGCTCTATTTCTCTTGCTGTATCACATTCTTTTTCTTCTTCTTTTCTAATTTTTAGCATAGTTGATACACAATATTGTATTACTTTCAGTTGTACAACATAGTAATTTAATATCTCTATATGTTATGCTAGGCTCACCACAAGTGTAGTTATCACCTGTCATCATACAATGTTGTTACAATATCATTGACTGTATTCCCTATGCTGTAACTTTTATTATCATGACTTATTCATTCCATAGCTGGAAACTGTATCTCTCATTCCCTTTCACCTATTTTGTCCATCCCTCCAACTCCCTTCCCTCTGGCAAACATCAGTTTGTTCCCTGTATTTATAGGTCTTTTTCTTTATTAAAGCCTTATATTATTAATATACCCTGTGGAATATCATAAGTCTTTTCAATCAATTATTCTGACTGTGTAATCATTTCCTTTTGTATTTACGTAAAATTTGCAGGACAATTATCTATATGTCTTTAAGTTATTCTTCTGCTTAATAAAAAACTTTTTCTGAACTGTGCTGATGTTTATAAATCTAATTTTTTGTGATAAATACCTCAGAAATATCTGAAGACAAAACTATTAAAGATTTTCTATTCTGCAGAGTGTTAGCATCTATTGTAGTTGTCACTTTTGTATCAAGAGGTTTCAAGACAGGATTGGAAGATTTGTAAGGATCAAATTACAAAATAGTTGAAAGATGAGGCTGGTGTCTTTGTTATAGTACCTCTAAATCCTCATCACAAGTATTTTATATTGTCAGTTATGGTAAAGATTTTCATGATCTCAACACATTTCTTTTCTTTGTGTCTTGTGAGATTGTGAAAGAAAACAATAAATACATCATCAGATGGGTTGCTACATCCCAGATCAACAATCACATAGTCACAGTGTTCTCCCAATTATGTGTTACCTTGGTTCAGATAACATGTTGATTAGCTGAATTAATAGCTACAGCTTTTCAGAGACATGAATGAGTCCGTACTTATTTACAATAGACTTCTACAACTTATAGCCTATGGATTTTACAACACATACCTGTTTTACATGTCACAAGCTTGTGGCATAACATAATGATATTTGAAGAATATTACTATGGGCTTAAGAAATACTGGTACATTGGGCAGCTGGTAGTAAGAAGCTCTAGGTTTGTGGACCTCTGGACAAAGATGTACTTTTTTCTTTTCTTTTCTTTTTTTTAAATTAACATATAGTGTATCATTAGTTTCAGAGGTACAATTTAGTGATTCATCATTCGTATACAATACCCAGTGCTCATTACTTCAAGTGCCCTCCTTAATGCCCATCACTCAATTATCCCATTCCCCAACTCCCTTCCCCTCCAGCAACCCTCAGTTTGTTTCCTAGAGTGAAGAGTCTGTTATGATTTTCCTCCATCTCTGTTTTCATTTTATTTTATTTTTCCTTCCCTTCTCCTATGTTCATCTGTTTTTGTATTATAAATTCCACATATGAGTGAAACTATATGGTATTTGTCTTTCTCTGACTGACTCACATAGTTCCATCTATGTTGTTGCAAATGGCAAGATTTCATTCTTTTTGATGGCTAATATTCCATTTCATTCATATATATATATATATATATATATATATATATATATATATATAGCCATTCATCTGTCAATGGACATCTGGGCTCTTTCCATATTTTGGTTATTGCTGCTATATTATGGACATTGCTGTTATAAACATTTGGGTTACAAGCCCCTTCAAATCACTATGTTTGTATCCTTTGGAAAAGTACACAGTATTTATTTAGTACATAGTATAGTACATAGTATTTATTTAGGTACCGAGTAACACAATTCCTGGGTCATATGGTAGTTCTATGTTTAACTTTTTGAAAAACTTCCATACATACTGTTTTTCAGAGTTGCTTCACCAGTTCGCATTCCCACCAACAGTGTGAGAAGGCTCCCCATTCCTCTGCATCCTTGTCAATGTCTATTGTTTCCTGAGTTGTTCATTTTAGGCATTCTGACTGGTGTGAGGTGGTATCTCATTGTGGTTTTGATTTGTATTTTTCTGATGCTGAGTGATGTTGAGCATGTTTCATGTGTCGGACGTTAGTATGTCTCCTTTGGAGAAACGTCTGTTCACGTCTTCTGCCCATTTCTTGACTGGATTTTTAGTTTTGGGGTGTTGAATTTGTTAATTTCTTTGTAGATTTTGGATACAAACCCTATATCTGATAAGACATTTGCAAATATCTTCTCCCATTCCATAGGTTGCCTTTTAGTTTTGTTGACTATTTCCTTTGCTGAGCAAAAACTTTTTATCTTGATGAAGTCCCAATAGTTCATTTTTGCTTTTGTTTCTCTTGCCTTTGGAGACATGTCTAGCAAGAAGTTGCTGAGGCTGAGGTCAAAGAGGTTGTTTGCTGTGTTCTCCTCTAGGATTCCTCTCTGATATTTAGGTCTTTCATCTGTTTTGAGTTAATATTTGTGTATGGTGTAAGAAAATGGTCCAGTTTCTTTCTTCTGCATGTAGTTGTCCAATTTTTCCAACAGTAGTTGTTGAAGAGACTGTCCTCTTTCCACTGGCTATTCTTTCTTGTTTTGCAAAAGATTAGTTGACCATAGAGTTGAGGGTCCATTTCTGAGTTTTTTATTCTGATATCTTTTCTGCACTCCCATAGCACATTATTTAGGTAAATTTATTATATATGTAAGTGGGGGTGCTACCATGCTTCTTAAGATCTTATTTATTTGTCAGACAGAAACAACACAAGAATAGGGAGAGGGAGGCAGAGGAAGAAGCAGGCTCCCTGCTGAGCAAGGAACTCAATGTGAGACTTTATCCCAGGACCCTGGGATCATGACCTGAGCTGAAGGCAGGCATTGAACCAACTGAAACACCCAGAAGTCCCAGTGTGTTACCATTTTAATCAAGTTTTATCTGATTTTTAAGAACCTGATACATTATACTTATGTAACAATTCCTATTATTAATTATTTTGAAATACTGTCTTGATCTCTCAGTAGGCTTAAGTAAACTAAAATCCTAGAGCAGAAGCTTATCACCGTTGACTACTAGTTTCTAGACTATTGGCTAGCAGATAGCTTACATTTAATAATTAATAAATGAATGAAAGAACAATATAACTGATTTTAGCACTTCCAGAAAATTGAGCATTTCATTTGTAAAAGTTCATTTCAAAAGGTGTTGCCTGTGGAAACTAACACTGATGTATACACATTATTTTTGTGTTTTTTTCCAAATATAAAATTCCACATTAATATATAAAATGAAAGATATTATCTTAGGTAATCAATTTCTGGCCCAAAGGATTTTTTAAAAACTGCTATTGAGACTGTGAATTATTTCAGTCACTAAACTGGAAGATTAGGTAGGCAAAGAAGCAAGGAAGCTGGACAGTGTATGTTTTGCAAAATTGATGTCTTAACCATTTATGGTCATTGACATTTTTCAAAGGAAAAAAATTAAAAACAGTTTCCAAAGCCTCTGTATATTCTAATTTGTGAAATTCCCTTCTACTCCACTAAATTTATCCTGAACTTTCAGATCTTCAAATGGAATTTCTTCCTGTGCTCAGCTGTCGAGAAATTTTCAGGATGGCATTATACAGCTGTCAGATTCCACCCACAGGACCTGATTTGGCAGTTTACACAAGCAAAACTTCTACTGACACTAGGGACAGTTACCATTTTTAGCATTTGTTGGAAATGAAGAAAAAGAATTTCTTCATTTGGAAAAAGCTTCTTAGAAATTATTTTACACATAAAAAGAGAAAATATAAAAAGAATCAATTAAGCTTTTCAAAATATATATAAAAAATAAAAATCCAGCACATACTTGTTTTAATTTCAAAAATTCCTGAACATATTAAAGATATTTTCATATTATATCTTATTGTCCAGGCAAAAATCATTACTAAATTTCTTATAACATGCTCTAATATCTAAGATGTAGAGAGCAAACGCAAAATTAAGAATCAAACAAATAAGACAAAAGAAAGTGAATTAACTCAATGAATTAAATGTGAGTCATGATACAAATCATGAATCAAAGCAATCACCTTTTTAGGAAGAGTTAAATAAATGGGAGGCTTGAAAGCTATTGCAGTATTTTAAAAGGGAAATGGTCAATCATCAACCATATAAGGAAGTCTCAAAGGTATAGCTTGTATCTTTACATTTGAAATAACATAAAGCAAGATGAGGAAGCTAAATGTTGACAACTGAGAAAAGACATTTTTAAGATGAAGTCTTCCCAGGTAAAGTATCAATTCTGGAAGCAAAGTGGAGGGATTTTATCACACAATAGGGTCACAACATTGGACCGAATGGAATTAGTTGATGGAAAGTCAGTAGTATTAGGATTTTTCTCCCCATTTTCTCTGGGGAAGTAGTAGATTTGGCCCAAAACTGAAACTGAGCACATCATATCTAAATGTACTAAATATGTTGGGCAGATTGCCCAGAATGAAAACAGACTGGCTGATATGACACACTCCTCCCTTTCATACCATAAAGGAGGGGTAGAGAAGGGCAAAATTCTTGCTTGCTCTTTGCCATCACCCCATTCATTGAGACCTCCAGTGTAGACAGTGCACCTACATTTTAGAACCATTGGGCAAACTTTCCTCCCAATAAAATATGCTTTAATTATCTATAGCAATTAAAAATCATGTCCTTGGGGCATCTGGGTGGCTCAGTGGGTTAAAGCCTGTTTTCGGCTCAGGTCATGATCCTAGAGTCCTGGGATCGAGCCCCGCATCAGGCTCTCTGCTCAGCAGGGAGCCTGCTTCCTCCTCTCTCTCTGCCCACTTGTGATCTCTATCTATCAAATAAATAAATAAAATCTTTAAAACAAAATCATGTCCTTATAATTTGAGCATAAATCTAAGAACTGTCAGACATTTTAAGAGAATCAGCAACAAAAAGCAAAGGCTCAAGACTAAACACAAAAACTATATTGGAACCCATAGTCCCTGCTTTGCCAATTTCCTCTACAATGTATAAAGTGAACTTGTGCATTCCCAAGTCCAAATCTTCTAGTCCTGACCTGGATCCTGGCTCTTTGATGTACTCAGAGGTTTTGCTTTTGAAAGTATCACCTTTTCCTAAGGAATCATTAGTTTTCTCCCTCTTAGCCTATACAAACATGGCATGATTTTTGTAAAACAAAACACAGACTCTGTGGATGTTTTTATCCCTGCATATTCTGGGCAAGTACTAAGTTCCAGTGTAGAACCAAACTCCATGAAAGGTTTCCTGTCTTCTGGACATCCAGTCCAATCAGACTTTAAGTTCCACCACTTGCCCAAGGTCACCAATTAAGTCGGCATTATCAGACCCTAAAGCCAATTAGGACTTGGAAACTGGGAACCCTCTAGCCAAGTGGTGGACACTAAGCCTATGCCCACAGAGAGAAGAGTCAAGTAGCTGACTAAATCACACCCTTTTCAATCTGGTGCTGTCTGTACACCTTCCCAGTGGTTGCAGGGGCAGCTGCAGCCCTTACTTCCTCCAAGAATGCTAATCCCTCTGTCAATCACTGTAGCTAGAACACAAAAGGAGAACTGTCACTTCTGGAGGAAGAAACTTGTTTGACACCCACACCTTCATGTGTTTACTATTTAACAAGTGGAAATATATCTGTATTCGAGTAGATCATGTATGACAACAAGGATGTCATCCACAAAGATGTGATCACCAAAATGCAGCAGATGGCTTTTCAGAAAATGTCTGAGATTGCTACTCTGAAAAAGGATATGATTATTTTGTAGAAGAGTAACTTTTCAGCCCACAAAGCAGAAAATGAGAAAAAAATAAAACTTGAATGATATCAGTTAAAACAGTGAGTAATGGATGAAGTGATCAAGGTCCAAATAGATGAAAAATTAAACTTCAATCTAGGGAAGAGCAGGATTAAAAATATATTGTATTCACTGAATAAAAGGAAGCTATGTGAAATGAGGACAGAAGTGGCAATTTTGCATACCCATGCATACCCAGCAAGATGGGGCTGTCACCCAGAGGCACAGAAGGAGTGCACTGAGGGTGCTGGCTTTGAAGACTTGGAAGAACCATGCAAACTTTATAATATTAAATATTTATCAAAGTCTGTATTTGCATGCCTAACAACAGCTCTGGGATTGTATTGGCTATGGGTATAACTTTTTTATTTAAAGAATGCTTGTTTTGTTTTTACTAAAAGGTAAAATAGTGTCTTTTTGCCCCTGATCTCAAAGTTTAACCTTGCTTTTGATTTTATGTACATTGTTTACTTTGCACTAATTACAGTTATAAAACAAATGTAAAGATGCCATGAACTTCATTATACTCCCTTTTGTCATTTCTGTTTGGTGGACTTTTTAATGCTGATGTTGCTGAACAATGTGCATTCTGCTGGACAAAGAACTTTGCCTCACCTGCGGTGCACAGTAAAAGTAACTATTGTTTAATGTCCACAATTTAAAATAATCTTCATGTATAGGATCTGGATGATCCAATTAAAAGGCAAAACGCCTTTATCACATGATATATTCACTCTAAACAAAAAACTCCCAAAGCCTCTTTTTCCAAGCTCTAATAACAGCTATTCCTTCTATCACACTTTGGCTTCAGAATGTGTTGTTTTAACTAGCGCATAGGTGTGCTAATGATGCAGATAAAGTTGTGCACCTGAAGTAGTTTTTCTCCCATTGCCCTTGTAAATCATTCTTACGGTTATTTTTTATGTGCCATCCAGAAAAAAAAAAAAAAAGATCATGTTTCCTAATGAAATATTGTAATGGAGAATTCTCTTTTACTCCTTTTAGAACACAAGATTTCTTTCTCTACTTTGTCCATGATTTTAGTGCTACACTTACCATCCATTTGTGGGCACTAGAAAAATTCACTAGAAAGCTTGTTTATCTTGCTAGATAGCTAGACAGAACATCAGAATTCTTGCCTAGCTACTCTACCTTACAAGGGTTTAGACAATTTTAAACATTAAGCAATAGCACTGGGGAGGTGAAAGACAAAACATCTGCAAAATTCTCAAATAACAACTTTGGTCCTAACACATGGGGAAGTAAACCATAGTTTGATATTCCAAATATATTTTTCTAGGCACAAATGAAAAAAATCATTGTCAAGTGCCTCAAACTGCATTATCAAATGGCAAATACATTTGTATGTCCATTTCATTCAGTAGTCAGTCTTCATTCTTACTGAGGGCCCTTCTGCTACCTAACATTTCTCTTTCTCTACACGTTCACCTCCTGATAGGTTCAAGCTGCTTGAATACTTTTTATAGTCTTACTGTTTCATTAACAAACACTACCTATTTGTGTGTATGGTCCTTCATTAGAATCACTAATTTTTATTCTGATTCTAGTTTTATTATCTCAGATGAGTTTCTAGCTTAATATCTAGCAAAAATGAAATCTGAATGTATTCATTTTTTTCCCCTTAAGTGCTTCTGTTGAGAGAACTCACACTTTTGAGAAGACTTGAGTCAAACCAGAAATATTGTAGAAATATACATCTGAAACCCTTAAATACCTGTTTACCTGATTTTGATGGTAAATAGGTAAGTGCAGCCTGCAATGGCCTGAGAGTGACATAGTGGTCAAGGGTTAACACTCCTCAGGGAAGAGAGTTTGAAGTTATTGCCTCAAATAAGTCACACAGATGCCAGTGGTGCTCGCTAAGAATGAGAAGAATCTAAAATGAATACTAAAGGTAGAAGGAAAAGTCTAGTATTATCTGTGGTCTCAAGACCAGCTGCAATAACAGATCCTGTGGTTTGTTTCCCTAAGTTCCCATTTATAAATCCCCCCTGGGGGTGGGGAAGCCCTTTGGAATCCTACAGTTTGGCTTCTAGAAGTTTTCATTAAAAAAAAAAAAAAAGTGTGTCTAAGCAGTGTTAGGGGGGACTGCCATTTGATGCTATAATCCATTCTCTGGGAGAGAATGGATTATTATATATTATATATTTAATATATATAATTATATATATAATATAATTATATATTATAATTATAATTATAATTACTGAAGGAATTCAAATTCTGAATTCCTTCAGTAATTACCTGGAATTATTCCCCCAGATCCTAGCATACTCCTTAGCTGTTGGAACTTTCCATGAATTTTCCTCAGCTGAAGAGAGATATTTCACTCTTAAGCATGCTCTTTTCCTGGGGGAAGGTTATATCCAATGACTGTGATGTGGACAGCACAGAAAATTATCCCATTAGAAATAAACTTCATTTCTCTTTTTAATTTAGTGCATTAGCAACATGCAAAGAAAATTTGAATTTGAAAAATATAACCTATCTTCTCTTCCCCAAAATTCAGAATCTGTGACCCCCACAGAATCCTTCTGAAGCAACCTGAGAAAATGTGAGAAAAATAGCCAATGTAATGATTAACATTTAGAAAATATGAGTAAATTTTAACTCTAGAAACAATTAAGGAGCTTGTCTCTCTTCTTTCACAAGATTATCTTACTATAACTAGCTCTAATAGAAAGAAACTCTGGTACAGAAATCAGTCATATATAACTGTTTTTGCTTTAATAGGTGTAATAGTCACATTCAATAAATAGGCGATATGCTTTATGTAATGCTATGCTAGGTTAAAACAAAATGGAGATTTTATTTTAAATCTCACAGCTTTAGAAGTAGCATCAAAGGGGTGCCTGGGTGGCTCAGTGGGTTAAAGCCTCTGCCTTCAGCTCAGGTCATGATCCCAGGGACCTGGGATCGAGCCCCACATCGGGCTCTCTGCACGGCGGGGAGCCTGCTTCCCCCTCTCTCTCTGCCTGTCTCTTTGCCTACTTGTGATCTCTGTCAAATAAATAAATAAATAAATCTTAAAAAAAAAAAAAAAAAAAGAAGTAGCATCAAAGTGTACCAAGAACAGCTGGGGTAAAAATGCAGTCAGATGCATTGAGTAAGAACAGTGTAAGGATACCAAGAAGTAATCTCATTTATACTTAGCTGCCAACTAATGAGGGCGAAATTGCTTGACATGCTTTTCGTAGATTAAGACACCAAGAAGTTGAGCTCCCTATTAGGTGGCAGGACACCCTACAGGCAGGCCAAAGCTGACAAGTACAATGTGACTTGAATGTAATGCAAAGTTAAAAATCAATCTACATGATTTTTATGAATATATGAAACAATCCATTGATTAACCAATTTTTCTTCTTGAATAAAAATTTTAAGAAGGAGTATAAGGATAGTATTTACAGCAACCAATGATTTTGAACACTTTTCCTTATTTTAGTAAAATGTGGTTAACCTTATCATAAAGAAAAATAACATGCAAAGAGAAGTCAAAATGAAGAACAGCTCAGAAAAAGTATTAACTAGGGTCATAAGTAAGTTGTTGGTGATATTTAAAACAAACAAAATCAATGATAGAATAGAGCAGAAAACACTGATTTCTCATATTACACTTCCTGTTTTCTGTAATGATATGAAATACATTCCTGTGAAAAATTCATCATTCCTACACAAAGAAGTTATTAATTGTACCCCCTTTTTTATAAATGTCATTGATAGATACAGTGTGTTTTTCCTTTAGTTCACAATAATAAAAGATCCAAAGAAACTCTGTAAAACAGAAAATAGGAAACATGGAAGCAACAAAGAATTTTGGCAAGAAAGGAATGCTGGAATGTAAAGCTAAGACAGACAGTCATAATCACAGGCTATTAGAGCTGGAATGGACCTTAGAAATATCTGTCCCACAGTACTCAATGTTTTTGTTAGACCTAAAGAGCTGAAGTGATTTTCAAGGTTGCACAATTACTAAGTGAAAGAAAGAGAACTAAAGTCCTTATCTCTTGATTCCCAACCCCATGCCCTGGTCTCATGTGTCTTAAGGTCCAAATTAGCCCCGTTTTTCTGAGATGTTTATAGAAAAGTGGAAAACATATCTAACTCACATGCAAGGTATATGATCCAGTGAGTCCCTGCAGTTTAGGTACATTATCTATTTCAATCTGATGTTCTCTGTGTTTGCCATAGAGGCACAGGAAGTGGCCACACACATATTCTAAGGGCCATTTCATAAGAATTTTTACAGGTAGTACCATGAATATATTTATTTTAAATAAAATTTAAAGATTAATGGGTCTACCATGAACATATGCACAATGTGTAAGGGATTTCTTAATGTTCCCAAGTATCCATTCTCTCTTCCTTCCCCTCTTTCCTTCACTTCAATTTTTAGCAGGGCACATTGCCTTTGAGCTAGTGATACACCTCCTAGTCTCCCTTGTGGTTACAGGTAACCGTATGATTAAATTCAATCCAGTCAAACTGAGTAAAAGTAAGGTGTGCAACTTTTAAGTCACATCCTAAAAACATAGCTAGTTGCCTCACTTTCTCCATTTCCTTCTTGTTCTCTGAAAAAATGGACACCATAGGGACATCCCCTTTGACTGAAGAGATGACAGACACATATTAAGAATGGCAGATAGAGGTGCCTGGGTGGCTGAGTCTGTTAAGTGTTGGACTCTTGGTTTCAGCTCAGGTCATGATCTTGGGTTGTGAGATCAAGGCCCACACAGGGCTCAGTGCTCAGCAGGAAGTCTGCTTGGGATTCTCTCTCCCTTTCTGACCCTTCCCTCACTCACACTCACTCTTTTTCTCAAATAAATAAATAAAATCTTAAAAAAAAAATGGCAGATATTCTTCTTTTTTTTTTTTTTTTAAGATTTTATTTGTTTTAGAGAAAGAATGAAAGATAGTGAGCAAGCCTGCTTGGGGGTTGTGGAGGAGCATAGCAAGAGGGAGTGAGAAAGAATTTCAAGCAGACTCGAGCATAGAGCCCCATATGGGCCTCCATCTCATGATCCTGAGGTCATGATCTGTGCTGAAATCAAGAGTCAGAGGCCCAACCAACTGAGCCACCCAGGTGCCCCAAGAATAGCAGATATTCTTTTAAGCTTAGACTAATGTGGATAATAGGGAAGTATATTATGAGGATTTTTAAAGTTCCTTTGTCAACCAGGAAGGTGCATAGATTCAACATTTAATTTTAAACATAGATACACATACTTTCAGATGAATATAATAAATCCATTTTTTAATCTAAGTGTAATACATTTTTTTTCTCTTAAGCCACAGATTTGTATAAAAAGGTATTTTTACCTTTATAAAGATTCCATGAATCTGTGAGGAATTCTAATAGAAAAGTCAAGGTCACTCCACTGATACAAATCTAACTACTTTGAGGGGTAACCTCAACACTGAAATTAGAAGTGCCCCAGAAACGTGGATTAAGGAATACGTTAGCTCAGGAACTCAACAAATGTCCTCACTGGGATCCATTTTTTTAGTCTACAGAATTCAAATAAAGATGTTGCTGCTTCAAAAGACTCAAAAGATCCAAAATAATCATTCATTTGGGATCGTTCAACCAAACACAGTCAAAGGTATTTTGCAGTTTTTCCCCGTTTCACCTGTGGGAATATTGCTTCTAAGTTTAGATAATGATGTTGTCACATGGAGAACTTAGAACAGCATCAATAAAAATCTGCTAACACTTATTTTTAGAAGGAAAGGGAATGATTTATAAGTTTCTTCCTACTTTTGAGTCATGTCATGAATCACTGTGTATGCCAGATCTGTTCTGTTTCACTTCATGCCTCTCTCTTCCATAATCACGCCCACAGACAGCAGCTGAGTATAAGATGTGAATCCATATCTCTATATTAAATTACAGTCAAACATTTTCTAAAATTTTGCATGCCAGATTATTCAGATGAGATCAGTGACTTTTCATGTTGTAAATTATGAGGAATTATTAATATCTGGAATAGTAGCTTAGACTGATTTTAGAATGTGCTGATGAATGTTTATTAAAATATATGGAACAGAAAGCATAACTGAGATAGACTGTAAAAAAAAAAGAGAGTGAGAGAGTGTCTCTGAGTTAGGATTGTAGATTGATTTTGATAGAGTCATTGGTCTGCTATTTTCTTTTTAAAAATGAAAAGGATGGCAGTGCCTTTATCTCTTTTCTTTTCTTCTCTTTTCTTTTTTCTTTTCTTTTCTTGTCTTTCCTTTTCCTTCTTTCATTTTTACCACAATGGTACTGAGAACATGTACTTACTAAAAATGATGTAAATCTTGTGCTGGAAAATATAAAATTTATATGTGAAATCTTGTAGAATATTTAGAATTCTTATAGAATTATCACTAAGAATCTTGTGAAATTTTTGTTATAATTAAATAAGTTATACAGGATTTTACCTGTGCATGGACCACATTTTATTCTCAATTGTATGTCACATTATTACTCTTACTAACAGAATTATTATCACATGACATTATTCAATCTGAACAATTCCAAGAAAAAAAATATACATGTTCCCCAATATCTGGAAAATGTCTCATTAATTTGACTAAATCCTTTTCCCACGTGTTTAAGGCTTATGATTAGGGGTTCTGTGAAGTGTAAAGGTCTGTCTAAGCCATTTCTTCAACTGCAGTGGATTTCCTATCTCACATTTAAGAGGAGAGCTGGTTGCATATACTAACTCTTCTCCTTTGCTTCTCCAGGACCATTATCTATTTAGGCTTTGCCTTTCTCTGATTTGGTTATTTTCTAGGAGGCCGATCTCTGAGGACTGTAACAGCAGTGTTCCTTTGCTGTCTCTCTTTTGACTAAAGTTAATCAAAGGGAGTTACACAAGACAACAGATTAAGAGAGAAGAGAGAGGTCATGTTATTTATTCCTCAACTCTGCCTGTTCCACAATATCCTTTTTTAGAATGTTTGGATTATCTCCTATTTGATCATGTCTTCTGTAGTACCCAACCAGTTCAGAGACATAATACCCTTAAGGGGTAGGCCACATTACTTTGAGAATGCATTCTGCAACGCAAACACTGAATGTACACACTATTTCTTCCTTTTAGTCTAAGCTTACCTCCCAAATGGAGTGTTGGCCATATATCAAGGTTATTTCCCTCTGGAAAGGGAAATACTCAAAACTTTTGTCTCTGAACTGACTTTCCTGTTGCCTTGGGGAACCACAGGGCTACTCTGGTTTCCTAATTAAGAGTGGGGTTAATGAATTCACATGAAAGATTATCTCAGTATATATCACAAATAGTTTTGTGAGACTGTAGAAGTAAGCTGCAGTTATTTTCTCATTCCAAGATGTATAATGAGAAGATATAATTATTAACTGTACAAAATCTCATAAGAATAGTCAAGGCTGATTTTGTAGGTAGGGCCAAATAGAACTTCCTCCCATCTCTCACCAAAATAATAACCCAAAACATCACTATATGTTTGGGAAAAATGCAGATATTAGTGTTATTACCAAAAATCTGAATGATGCTAGGGTAATAATTTCCATCATATCCCTCTTCAATTTACTTATTTGATCAGTGCAAAAATCAGGTGGGTCTTGAATAATACCTGTGGGTTATCATAAGCTTATTCAGGTGGTAACACTAATCATAGCTGTGATTCCAGATGTGGCATCATATCTATGCCAAATCAACACATCCCCTATTTTATAGCCATTGAACTAACAAAGGCTATCAATTCAATTCAGTTCAAGAACTGAGGAGACAAATCTTCCAACTCTTAGAATCATGATCACAAGAAGACAAATGGAGGCAAGTGAGCCTGTACTCAGGCTCTCAGGGATTCTCTGGCTTCCTCTTGTTATGCTTGTTCTCTTAAAGCATGTCAATACATCAAAGGGAAGGATGAGATAAAAGAACTTGGAATGCTGGTAGAAGAACTGTGGGAATATCATCTTAGACTTCAAGACAAGGGACAGAAATGAAGATAGTATCAATAATTATTTAATATCTCCTACTTTCTCCTGCTACCTTACATGAAATCTACTGGTGGTGATTGAATTAAAATCCCCTGCAAAAAATAGAGAGGTTGATGAGATTTTTTTATGTCCTCTGGTTGGTTGACCTGATATTTTTTTCTATCTACACAAAGGATAAGCACAAATTTTTGCCCTTCAAATCCATATTCCCCTACTTTCTTACTTGTTCTGTGTCCTGAGAAGTTGTCTATAAACTTTATTATCCAGACTCCTTTAACCCCTCTGACATATGGTTGGCTTTGACCAATGGGAGGCACAGAATGAGATCAGAAGGAAGGACGTGGAGGTAGTAATATCGCACCCCCCCCCACATCCTTCTGTATCATTTGCTCCTCTACCAGTATCCATGTCTACCATTGAGTAGCTCCTCTCATTGATACAGCTCATTCTAGACAGTTGTCATCCAGGCTAAAATATAGGGAGAGGGACTACTGTTAAAAGTATTTGGATAACAATAGCTAAGTTATGGAAAGAGCCTAGATGTCCATCAACAGATGAATGGATAAAGAGGATGTGAAAAAAATATATAATGGAATACTATGCAGCCATCAAAAACCCTGAAATCTTGACATTTGCAATGATGTGGATGGAACTAGAGGGTATTATGCTAAGTGAAATAAATCAATCAGAGAAAGACAATTATCATATGATCTCACTGATATGAGGAATCTGAGAGACAGGGCAAGGGGTCATGGGGGAAGGGAGGGAAAAATGAAACAAGATGGGACTGGGGAGGGAGACAAACCATAATGAACTCTTAGTCTAAGGAAACAAACTGAGGGTTGCTGGAGGGGAGGGGGGGAAAGGATGAGGTGGCTGGGTGATATGGGCACTGGGGAGGATATGTGTTATGGTAAGTGCTCTGAATTGTGTAAGACTGATGATTCATAGACCTGTACCCCTGAAACAAATAATTATTATATGTTAATTTAAAAAAAAAGTATTTGGATATTTCTGATCCTAGATGCTTCACTATTATTTTTGGTTCTTTTAATCTTCTAGAACAGACCAACCTTGACTGCCAGGTGTCTGACTGACACATTATTTGAATAGTAGAAAACAGCATTTAATTAAGAGGCTATAGATTATAATATTCAAGGATAGCTTGATATTTTTGAGGAGTGTCAGATAAGATAGTGCATCAAAAGTGGTACAGAGATGATATTTTTGGAGAAATACTAAAAATATATGAAATGGTTGTCATTCTCAAATCTAAGAAAATGTGATAAATTAATATAAAGCTAATATAAATTTTGTCAATAGCATTGCCAGTGTAATTTTAATTACTTAAAAAAACCTCAACAGGGAAATTTTAGGGTCTATTTTATGAAATAAATCCATAAATAGAAAAAAAGTAGTAACTAAAGAAAATAAAACAGAAAAGCCTAATTTCTAACAGGTTATAAAGGCCTTAAGTGAATTTTTAATAAATTTAGATGAGGCACTATTAATACAGGGTCTTTAAAAACTACAATTCTTCCCCATAAATATACTATAAAACTTTGATAATACTATGCATATCTCTTTGATAACCTCACTACCTGGAAAATAAAACAGATACATGATTTTCCCCTTTACCCTTTTCAAAGGTGTCAATTCTATAACTTAATTTTATTTTTCTGATACATAAGTGTAGCTAAACTAACATGACAATTTACCCTTTTCTATAAGAATCTAGAAAACAATTGTGCGGAAACTTTCATGTGTGTGTAGCTACTTGAGGGAGAATGTCCAAAATGCTACTTCCTGGGCTTCATCCAAAAGAGTCTGGTATAATGGATCCTGATATGTGGGCAAAAAAACCTGCCTTACTAAAATCATGTGATTTCAAAACACAAAAGTCCTATACAGGAAGGTACAAAAGTCCTATCCCATTCAACACCAACATATATTTGGCTTATTAATCACCTGTGCATGTAAAAATGGTTATTCTAAATAAGTCTTATTGTTGTTCTAGCACTTAATAATAAAAAATAACAAGTCCTGTAAAGATAGCTCATCAAATGTCCAGAAAATAAAATAAAAAATGGTCATAAGATTCTTAGAGTGGGTAAAAAGTAGATCTAAATGAGGTAAGAAGAAGAAAAAAGCAGGTTACAGACACCTAATACTCATAAATTTTAAGAATTGGAGATAGTTTCTCTTTGAATGATATCCTAGATATGCATTCAAGTACAAATTATATCCATATAGCCATATCCCAGACTGTTCCCTTAGTTTCCACAGTTTACTATCTGGAAAAACAGGATTACCAGATTTAAAATATTTCAGTATACAGAAATTTCCACCAATAATCTGGCCCTGAAAATATTTATTTTGCTTTTCTACAGATAAGTAATAACTTCTTGTTCTGTCAACATTTTAAATTAGGAGCTATAAAAAATGGCTATAATAAAAGCAGTAACACTGCTATTACATCATTACAATATGCTTCCTTAACTGTTTAAAAGACATTTTCATATGTGGTATTCCTTTTGAGATTAACATATACTTGGCTTTTTAACCACTTAACCACTTAACCACTTAACATAAAACCACTTAACCACTTAACCACTTAACATAATAAAATGTACATAATATTTTACATAACAATTATTTTTCATAATTACTTCCCATAATAAAAATGTACTAATATACATAAGTCATTGTTGTGTCAACAGTTAAGCAATAATAAAAAATAACAAGACAAACTAACAAAAGGATACATACTATGTCTTCTTTCAATCCCATTGTAAAAATTCAATTATATAGATCTATTTGAATGAAGACATAGTATGTATCCTTTTCAAAAAATTATAAAGACAAATGACTAAATATCGATCCATTGTTGTCTCCCCTATTTTTTTTGTTAGTTTGTCTTGTTATTTTTTATTATTGCTTAACTGTTGACACAACAATGACTTATGTATATTAGTACATTTTTATTATGTAAGAATGTTGTAGTTGTTTATCTTTCCAATATTGTCAAGAGACACCACAGTTTGTAGATTGCATTTGATATTTTGTGCACTCATAGGCAGTCAGGAATAGGGATAAAGCAATCTTTTTTTGAAAAGTTTTATCCTATAGTCACTTGATTCCTGACAAAAAATATGGAAGAGATGGACCTAACTGGTTAGCCTGGGCAATGGTTGGCAGAGCTGTAAAGCAAAACACAAGTTTGGTAATTCCCATCTCTGAACATAAAGGATAGAGGAAAGAGGGGATGATTCAGTGAGATAAATTAAGAAAATAATTGTTGAGGAGTAGACGCTATATTAATTTGTAAGAACAAATAGAAATTAAAGATAAATAAGGAGGATATACTTTCCTTTAGGGAATTAAATTGTACAAATAACACAAAACCAGGTAGAAAATTAAAGATATAGGAAATACTTTTAAAGAATGACAATATTATAAATAGTAACCAAGAAAGGATATATATTAGATTACTTTTAGTTCTCTTTCCGATTATTTCAACTAAAGAGAAAATAAAGAACATAATCTGCTTCTGAACTGCAGAGACAATATAGCCTCACTTAAAATGAATATTCATTATCTCCATATATTCTATGACAAACTTTCCCCAAACTCAAGGGTCTTCAAACTATGAGATATTATGTCTCATTATTCTGTGGGTCAGGAACACATGCAGGTTCTGCTCTACATGATTTGTTTTGGCCGTCCAGGAGGCTGAATTCAACTTAGAATTTGACTGGATCTGGGTATCCAGGAGAGCCTCATGACTTTGTCAGCTGAGCTGGCTATGCACCCTGATTCTCTTCTCTAGCAGTATAGATGGTCATCCAGTACCAGACCTCATACTAACTATATGTTTTTTCCATACAGTTTGAAATAATGTAAATCCAAATTTTATTAGAAAATTGTTCTGTTATTACATAAACTAAAAATTGGCAACCACATAATTAGAAAGTGCATAAATATACAATTGCCATATAAAGAGTCAACTTCAGCTAGAAAACATAACATAGTAACCAAATTACACATTTCATTTAAAACAGTTTACTGCTTATCTGAGTCAGAATTTTTGCCATGATTTGAACAAATATTTTTCTCTCATCTTAATATTCTGCTTTGTAATTTAGATATGATAAATCCACTACAAAAAAAAAATCAAATGACCACCATTATATGAGAGAATATCTGTGACAAAATGATACTTTTAGTAAAATAAAAGCTTTAATAAATTAACAAAAATAATCTGCAATGAATTAAGATGTAGGAGCTCCAGAAATCCCTTTTTCCACCTCCCTAAATATAGTTTAGTTATTCCTGTGGGAAATTTTGAGTTGAAATAGAAACTAACCTATGTTCTTATCACACAAGTGAATACCTGAGCTATAACAGTAACAAAAAATTGTATCCTCAATTTGGTTAGCTGTTAGCTATAAGAATATTCCATTTCCAAAATTTCCTAAGATTGTTTCATTATTCAAGTAAAGTTGAGTGTATAAGAAATAAGACCCATGCAAAGAATGCAAGTTTCACGAATAAATAAACAAATAAACCAACACAAATAAATTCCACTTCTTGGGTCAATGCACTGGGGAAGAATGAGTTACTAGTTCATAAACAGTCACACAATAGAAGATTGGATCCAGTGGCCAGGTAAACCTTTTGTGTTCAGGTGATGCATGGAGACCTGACCAGAAATAACTTTTCACTTTTGATTCTTTTTATTCTAAAAATAAGAACCCTGTATGAGTCAAGGCACAATCTAATAGAATTCCCTAATGTTACATCTATTACCATATCTATTGTGAAGCAGAATAGATCCTCTAAACCAAACTATAAAATCACCATATTTTGGAACCCAAGGTAAGAGATTTGTGAGGGAATATTAGGAGGGGGTAACATGACTTTTTGGTCCATCATATCCAAGTAAATCTTCCTGTTTTCTAGAAAAATATTTCTTTAGGATGAGCAACTTGATCAGTATGCTTGAAACAGTTAATACAGCAGTCAAATGAAGAATATCATCTCAAGTTATAGCTAAGGAAATTAGATTTTATCTTGATAATGGTAGGGAGTCATTGAAAATTCTAAGAAGAAAAATGACAAGATTTAGAAGGTTACTCTAGTAGTAGTGTGAAAAAATAATCACAAAATATTCTGAATAAAAATTTATTGTGGAAGTTAAGGAAAAATAGAAAGGGTTGGCTGAAGGTGTTAACAGAGGACATATAGAAGGAATGATACCATAAAGATTACTAACATGATAGAATAGAAAGTATTCAACAATTTATTGAATTAGAAAAGAGTAAGAGAAGAGAAGCTGAGTTTGTTAGATGTGGATGAAAGTAGAACTAATCAAGATTCATGATACAGGAGGAAAACTAGTTTTGGGGAAAATGAGCCCACCTTTGGATATAATGAATATGTAGAAAGGAAAATAATACATCTTGTTAATATCTTTAGCAACAACAACAAAAAATCTACTGTTTTAAACAAAATAACATTGAAGTACAAGATTGTGATCTTCACACAATTTCTTTTATGTTTGTTGTGGCAAAAGAAATTTATTCACATAAACACCTAGTAATTACACTATGTTTTCATTGATTTATTTCTCCATCATTATAAGGTTGGAATGATTTCACTTGATTATAAGAAATTACTGAGATTCTCTACACTATTTGTTTCTACAAACCAGAAAAATAAATTGGTAATTCTAAGAGATGTTTTTCTATCATAACAATGAATCTTATTTCTTCTACAAACTAGAAACTATTGAAAAAATAAATTTACTCACAAATTTGTTCTGTAAGTATTCCACTGAATATGACCTCATTGATTTTGTTTTAAATAACCTTACCAGTATATTAAATGCATAATTATCCTGACTAGTCAAGAAGAACCTCACAGACTGCCATACAAACGAAGTGATAAAAATAGGGAATCCACGAAAATTACCTGACATGTAAATGAAGAGGAAAAACAGGATTCTGATAAATAGCCCAAAACAGCCATGTATATTTTGCAGCCTACATTTTAGTAGCTCTTCAATCAAAGACATGTAAAATGTTGTTTGATTTTTCTCAAGATAAAAGTTTTATTATAGTAATACTCTTATAATTAAAGGATAATGCAAATTTACTATATTTCTCATATACATTTTATACTTTCTACATGAGAATGTAACTTAATTGAAGTTTGCACTTTAGGTTTCAAGCATACATTACAATTCATTTGGAGTTGTGAACTACCATTTTGTATGAATCACATTTTGTAAATTCTACTAAATTTAAATATATATAAACACATGAATTATTTACAGCAGCAAATATTCAAATTATATCTTTATAACTTCAAAGGCATCTGTTTTCAGGTGTGCATTATTTTCAACATTTTTTGTGTACAATTATTTTTCAAAGATTTAATACAGTCTTTGGAGATATTGTTCAAAAAGGGATTTAATATTGTTTTGCACATTGTGGGTAGCTGCTATAAAAAACAGTGTAAAAGGTCCAATGTTTGCTTTCTTCTTATTATTAATGCTTTAATAAGAAAATGATGTTTTATATGAGCTCCTAGGATAGAAATTATATACCAAAAACTACTCAGAGAGAGTGATGAAGCTGGCATAGGACAGGTGTGCTAAGACAGTAGAAAAACAGATGTGAGGTTTAATTCCATGATGGGAAATGAAGTACAAAGGTTCAGAAGTGCGTGGAAATATGGTATGAATGAAGAATTCATCTTAGCTAGGGCTTAGATTGTGAAGAGAAGGGAGTCAAAATATGAAAGAAATGAGAAGGAATAAAATACTGGAAAACCTTGTAAAACAGTACATGGATTTGATTTTTGTCATAATGACAATAGAAGGCCCTCCAAAAGTTTTAAGATAAGGAAAATATTTTCAAATTTGCTAACAGTAAGATAACTCTGACTGCAGTGTGGAAGACAATTAGACACAAATAAAAAACTGGAGCTAGAAAGTTGACAGAGACTCCTAGTGGACAGAAAACACAGGTTAGTGGCAGTAGTGGCAAAGAGAAAAGTAAATGAATTAAATAAAAAAGAAATCAAAATAAAAATAGAGCAGGATCAATAGATTGTGAGGTTTAAAACTGTGAGTTTTTATTCTGGGTTTCTGCCTGTCACAATACAATAAGAACATTTATTTCATACGGGATAGTTTCTCATATGTTAAAAACTACAACAAACTTACCCCTGAGCCCTATCCTCATCCTGGAAAGAAAAAAACAACTCTCAAGAAAACCAACCTACCCACAGTTTTCTCTAATATTGTAACAGGTCAAAACTTCAATGAAAAATATGTACTCTGAATCACCAATGATTACAAGGAAAACCCAACAGGAAATAATACAGGCCAAAAAGAGTGGGATAATATACTTGAAATGCTCAAAAAAGAAACTGTCAATCAAGAATCCTATATCTAGAAAATAAAAACTTTCCTAGATTAAAAAAAAAATGAGAGAATTTTTTGGTAGCAAAATTGCCTTATATGCTAATGGAAGTCCTACAGGCAGAAAGCAAGTGATCCCATTATTATATATATTCTGAGAGGATTATTGATTATTGAGGATGATTCATTACATTTGTCTAAATTCATGAAATTTTATGCTTAATATTTATACTTTTCAATATATGCAGATTTATTATAAAAATAGAAATTAAAAAAATAATATGATAGCTATATTTTATGGTTGTTATGAAAATTGAATAATTAACTACTTATAAATAAAAAACTAATATTTTGTTTGCTAACTGAATATAATAATAAAAAATAATTTGGTAGGGGCACCAGGGTGGCTCAGTGGGTTAAAGCCTCTGCCTTCACCTCAGGTCATGATCCCAGGGTCCTGGGATCGCCCCGCATCAGGCTCTCTGCTCAGTGGGGAGTCTGCTTCCCTTCCTCTCTCTCTGCCTGCCTCTCTGCCTACTTGTGATCTCTTTCTGTCAAATAAATAAATTAAAAAAACAGATGGTAGGTATTAGGGAGGGCACATATTGCATGGAGCACTGGGTGTGGTGCAAAAACAATGAATACTGTTATGCTGAAAAGAAATAAAAAAAAAATCTTAAAAAATTGGTAGACTAATGAAAACATAGTAAATGACATATTTTAAATGAAAAAGAAAAGAGCCATTCTATTTACATTTTCAAAATTTCGGCTTGAACTTAGAATTAACTGAAAATGAATTATTTTCAAATAAAATCACAAATGGAAGAGGAGAAATAACAACCAACACCACAGAAATACAAACAATTGTAAGAGAATATTATGAAAAATTAAATACCAAAAAATTGGACAACCTGGAAGAAATTGATAAATTCCTAGAAACATATACATTACCTAAACTGAAACACGAAGAAATAGAAAACTTGAACAGACTAATAAGCAACAAAGAAATTGAATCGGTAATAAAAAATTCATCAAAAAACAAAGCCCAGGCCAAATAGCTTAACAGGTGAATTCTACCAAACATTTAAAAAGAGTTAACCTATTCTTCTCAAATTATTCAAAAAAAAAAAAATAGAATAAGAAGGAAAATTTCCAAATTAATTCTATGAGACCAACATTACCTTGATACCAAAACCAGAGAAAGACTCCAGTAAAAAAGAGAACTACAGCCACTATCCCTGATGAACATGGATGCAGAAATTCTTAGTAAAGTACTAGCAAACCAAATGCAAGATTACATTAAAAGAATCATTCACAATGATCAAGTGGGATTTATTCCTGCATTTCAAGGTGTGACTCAATATTGGCAAATCAATCAGCATGATACACCATATTAATAATAGAAAATAAGTAACAATAAAAGAAGGGATAAAAACCATATTCTCATTTCAATAGATGCAGAAAAAAACATTTGACAAATTACAGTATCCATCCATGATAAAGACCCTTAGCAAAGTAGGTTTAGAGGGAACATTCTTCAACATAATAAAAGTCGTATATGAAAAACCCACAGCTAACATCATACTCAGTGGGGAAAAGCTGAGAACTTTTCCTTTACAGTGAGGGACAAGACAAGGATGTCCACTCTTAACACTGTTATTTAACATGGTATTGGAAGTCCTACCCTCAGCAATAAGACAACAAAAGGAAATAAAAGACATTCAAATCGACAAGGAAGAAGTCAAACTTTCACTCTTCACAGATGACACGATACTCTATGTAGAAAACCCAAAAGACTCCACCAAAAGATTCCCAGAACTGATACATGAATTTAGTAAAATCTCAGGATACAAAAATCAGTGCACAGAAATCAGTGGCATTTCTATACACTGATAATGAAGCAACAGAAAGAGAAATGATGGACTCAATCCCATTTACAATTACACAAAAAGTCATAAGATACTTGGGAATAGACCTAACCAAAGAGGTAAAAGAACTATACTTTGAAAACTATAAAACACTGATGAAGTAAAGAGGACACAAAGAAATGGAAAGACATTCCGTGCTTATGAATTGGAAAAACAAATAGTGTTAAAATGTCTATAATACACAAACCAATGTACACACTTAATACAATCCCTAAGAAAATACTACTAGCATTTTTCACAGAGCTAGAACAATCCTAAAATTTGTAGGGAACCACAAAACCCCCAATAGCCAAAGCAACATTGAAAAAGCTGGAGACATCACCATTCTAGTCTTTAAGCTATATTACAAAGCTGTAGTGATGAAGAGACTATCATACTGGCACAAAAATAGACACATAGATCAATGGAACAGAATAGAAAACCCGGAAATGAACCCAAAATCACATGGTCAATTTTTCTTTGACAAGGCAGGAAAGAATATCCAATGGGGAAAAAAACTCAGTCTCTTCAACAAATGGTGTTGGGAAAACTGAACAGAGACATGTAGAGAGTGAAACTGAACCACTTCCTTACATCAAACACAAAAACAAATTAAAAATGGATTAAAGATTTAAATGTGAGACATGAAACCATCAAAATCCTCTTTGACTTCAGCCATAGCAATTTCTTACTAGACATGTCTCCTGACGCAAGGGGAACACAGACAAAAATGAACTATTGGGACTGCATCAAATAAAAACCTTCTGCACAGTGAAGGAAACAATCAACAAAACTCACAGGCAACCTACAGAATGGGAGAAGGTATTTGTAAATGACATATCTAATAAAGGGTTAGTGTTCAAAATATATAAAGAACTTATAGAAGTCAACATCAAAAAAATGAATATCCAGTTAAAAATGGGCAGAAGACATGAATAGATATTTTTCAAAGAAGACATACAGATGTCCAACAGGTACATGAAAAGATGTTCAACATCACTCATCATCAGGGAAATACAAATCAAAACCACAAAGAGATCACAACTGTTAGAATGGCTAAAATAAAAAACACAAGGAACAACGGGTGTTGGTGAGGATGTGGAGGACGGGAACCTTCCTGTACTGTTGGTGGGAATGTGAATTTGTGCAGCCACTCTGCAAAAGAGTAATGAAGTTCCTCAAAAAGTTAAAAAGAGAACTACCCTATGACCCAACAATTGCACTACTAGGTGTTTACCCAAAGAATACAAAAATGCTAATTCAAAGGGATACATGCACTCCAATGTTTATTGCAGCATTCTCAACAACAGCCAAATTAATGAAACAGCCCAAATGTCCATTGACTGATGAATAGATAAAGAAAAAGTAGTATGTATGTGTGTGTGTATAGAACATATATATGTAATATATATACTCTATATATGTATATGCATATATCTGATGTGTATATATATATACATTACATATATGTATATATGTACATATACATACACATATACATATATATGATGGAATATTAATCAGTTATATATATTCTCTCTATATATGTATGTATGTATGTATATAATGGAATATTAGTCATAAACAAGCATGAAATCTTGTTCTTAGCAACAACATGGATGGAACTACAGAATACTATGCTAAATGAAATAAATCAGGCAGAGAGAGACAAATACCATATGGTTTCACTCATGTGTGAAATTTAAGAAACAAATAAGCAGAGGGAGGGAAAAAAAAGAGAGAGAGAGAAAGAAAGAGGGGTAAATCAAGAAACAGACTTTTAACTTTGAAACAAGCTGATGGTTACTAGAGAGGAAGTGTGGGGAGGGGGCGGGGAATAGGAGATGGGGATTAAGGAGTGCGGTTGTGATGAACACTGGGTGTCATCAGTTGAAACACTAAATTTTACACCTGAAATTAATCCTATGCTATACGTTAACTAACTGGAATTCAAATAAAAACTTTAAGAAAAGAATTATTTTTCCTGAAGGCAAAAAACTGTAAAAAAGTAAAATCATCTAGATAGTCTAGTCAAATATATAGACAGCATGATTTTCTTAGGATATGTCTATTCTCTATTCCTCTTAGTATTCCATTCCATTTCCTAGTCAAGAGTTGTCACTGTAGAAATGCTAAATGTATTATTAATGCTTCATTATTCCTAAAAAGTCTATTTTACAATAGTCATATGAATCCCAATTTTAAGCCTTCTTAACAAATCCAAACTCAGCAAACACTGTTTAACCGCTTCTAAAAGTGGTCTTTTTTAAAATAGAGTTGATGTCATCAACACTGTTTAAACATAAAACAAATTTTCATATCTACATTTAAGAATATCTGTTGAAAGCAATTACATGTCTAAATTTTACAAGAAATACTACATATAGATGTACAGATGCCTCATAACTAAGAACACCTATTAAAGGGATTATGTCACTATTATTAGATATTTACTTTAAATTTTATAGATACTACACTATGAAGAAAAAGATTAGCTGCAGATTACAAAGATGGAATAAATATTTTAGATATTTTATGGCAAAAAGTGTGATCATAATAACAAAATTATTTTGTGAGGAAATAAGAAATATATTTAACCTACACTGTCTTAATAAAAAAAAAAAAAACTCAGTCACTTGAATGTCAGCTTTATTTTGAACTTTACCAACTGCCATCTTTTTAGGTTATATTGAAAAATACCTCTTCATTGTTTGGCCATATTGTCCTTTATGGGCAAAACCGAAAAGGCTGCTAAGAAGTGAAAATGCCTATTGAAAACCCTCCTTAAAATACTCTTAGACACTTGTATTATTAGAGAGATCAGAGGTAATGCTCTTGCATGCAGTAATATTTTATTACTACTTCTAGTAAAAATAATAAAATAGAAGGTAATAATAAAAAATATCTAATTCATATAAAATGATAGGGTGCACAGAACAAAATTCTCTCGATTTGATACAGTGTTTTCAACTTCATTATTACCATTCAAAGAAACTCAATATCTACAGATTCTAAATAAGAAAAAGAAATAATGTTGTCAGTAACAATTAGCCATTTACAGTCTCTTTAAAACAGAGTTCCATGACAGGTGGAAAATTACCAATGAACTTTCAGCAGATCTTGAACATCTGCTCAATGCCAAAGGTTTAAACATTAACTGAAGCAAAGAAAAATATTTCTAAAGTCTCAGATAAAAATAAACAAAAATCTGTGTTCAGTTTAAGAGTTATCAGAGCAATAGTAAGTAATTAAGACAACTTATCTGCAGCAGATACCAAATCACAATTAATTATAAATTTGCCAAACTCATTCTTCCTGTAAACGGAGTAAAACATTGATTACAGAAATCACTTCAGGAGCTTGAGAGACAGGTTTGTGAAATCAAAACATTAATCCCCATGAATTACCAATGTTGCTTCAGTTGACACTTCAGACTGAACGTCATTTGTGCTTTACTTGTGTTGCTGCATTCTCCTTCTCTACGTCTCACTCTTTAAGAGCATTATTGGATGGTCTACAGGAGACTAATCTCTTCAGATATTCTTTTGCAGGTAACAGCTGCTCTGGCAATCCAAACAGCTGTGGAAAGCATGAACAATTGTCATCATTCTGGGGTAATGAGAGTTTACAGCAATGTTCCGGAGAGTTACCAGCTGCGTCTTTGGGTGTCATAAGCTTCTTGAGTTTTCTGATATCTCTTCATCACCAACCATTTTCTTATCATTTGATCTCATTTATAAGATGCTCTTTACTATGAATTCCTCTGAATTACAAGAGTCTTTAAAATTGTCTTATATAGAATTGCAAAGAGGCAGAACATGCTATATTTTTCTAGTGTTCCTCCCTTCTCAAGATAAGATCTCTAAATATGACAATCAAGACATTTTCAAATGCAAAATGCTGAACAGGAGTTTGGCTCAAGACATAAAGACATACACACACACAAGAACTTTTTTTCAGTATACATTTCTCTTAATCTCTCACACATTCAAAGGCAATATTAGATGGTGGTAGCTTCTTGCACATCTTTCCATCCCACACTTACGTTTTACTCAATTTAGGTATTAGAAACCTTATTATCATCTCTTATGTACATATTTACATGTTTGGGTAATGTAGAAATCTACCATACCCACTCATGTTGCAGTTGCAATTTGAACAAAATTTTATGTTTCTTTCTTTTTTCTTTTTTTTAATTTATTTTCAGCATAACAGTATTCATTATTTTTGCACCACACCCAGTGCTCCATGCAATCCGTGCCCTCTCTAATACCCACTACCTGGTTCCCCCAACCTTCCACCCCCCCACCTCTTCAAACCCTTCAGATTGTTTTTCAGAGTCCATAGTCTCTCTTTGTTCACCTCCCCTTCCAATTTCCCCCAACTCCCTTCTCCTAACTCCCCATGTCCTCCATGCTCTTTGTTTATCTGTGTTTCTTTGGTGCTTCTATTGTTAAATTTTATCTATGTTTCTTTGGTGCTTCATTGTTTCATTTCTATTCAAAGCCAATAGAAATATATCATCATCTTGCATTCATTTAATGTTGACTGAGTCACAATACTACATCTTGTATTATGCACTTAGCTTGTGTATGTCTTGCATTGTATTAGTAATCAACATAAATAACTATCACGTAGCATGATTTCCTAAGGTGAGAGGAGTAAGTAGAGAGTCACATTGTGGTTCAATTACACTCTCCTTTGGGGTACTTTGCAGTTGTCACAGGTGAAGCACATTATAGTAATAAAACTTAATGACATAAGGAACAGATAATTTTTCAATAGTAAAGGACACTCTGTTCTTTGCAGCAAAAAAATCTAAAGCACCATTTTGGTTATCCAAAGATGTATGGAAATCCAGTATATATTTGGGTATCTCATTTTGATATTCCAGAAAAACTCTCATTCAGTTCCTGATATTGAAATCATTTTTGGTCAAATTCTAGAGTATCAGTCAGGATAAGAGTTTGAAAATCTATGGGCAATGAAGGGAGGAAATGGGAGGGTGGGAGAGGAATCGATGAGCAGTACAGCAAGAGAACTACAATAAAATTTCCTATGGAAAGATGGAGTGAAAGGAAAAAGGTTTGTAAAGGTAAAGAGAAATGTAGAAGGTTGTGTCTTCAGGCATAAAGTTCATTTTTAACATTTTATCCCCATTGGCTTACAAAAGTATTTATTTTGTGATTCTAATGACAAAAATCAACATTAATTGAATTTTTCTGTTGCAATGAGGAAATATTCCAACTTAATGATTTTGCAGTGTGTTACTTGGTAACTGTCTGTGTACACCAGGAGGTCAGAACATATGTTAGGTGAGAAGTACAGTGCTTGATATCAGAGAAGGAGCTTATTAAACAGATACATAGGGTCAATAAAAATATCGATTGTCAGTATTTGTGTGTAATTAGAATCTTCTAGTTAGTGTGTGTGCATGTATATATGTGTGTGTGTGTATGTATATATACAAATTTAATAGATATATGTCAAATAAAAAAGATTCAAATGAGTTTAGAGTATGTTCTAGTTAGTGATTCAAGGTATAATTCATTTGTGTCTATTGCTGAAGCTTAGATTTTAGATGCATAATATAATTGCAGTATCAGTTTAGTTTTAGTACAAAAATAGTAAAAATAATGAGCAATTGGGACTCCTGAGTGGCTCAATCTAAGTGTCTGTCTTTGGCTCCCAGGGTCTTTGTATCACGCCTAGCATAGGGCTTGCTGCTCAGCAGTATGTCTGTTTCTTCCTCTCCCTTTGCCCCTCTGTCTGCTTGTGTTCTCTCTCAAATAAATAAAATCTTTAAAAAAATGAGTTATTTGCATTATTGAACATCTATCACAATAATGTATCTCTAACTTTTTATTGGGAGTATCAACATTACCAATTTACAGATAAGGATATACCTTTTTTTTTTCGGATTTTATTTATTTATTTGTCAGAGAAAGAGAGCACAGGTGCACACAAACAGGGAGAGGGGGCAGAGGGAGCAGGCTCCCCACTGAGCAGGGGGCCCCATGCAGAACTTGATCCCAGAACCCTGGGATCATGACCTGAGCCAAAGGCAGATGCTTAACTGACTGAGCCACCCAGGCATCCCAAGGCTATACTATTATTTGCTAGTTATCACAGAATGGTATCCAGAAGCCTCTGTTTATAGGACCCTTTACATTTTAAAAAGGAAAAAAAAAAATTCAAACAAGGATAGCTTCTATCCCAATCCTTTGTCATTACATCCTTCCAGTTATTATATCATTATCCTGCATCATTCACCAAAGAACATTGTTCTACATGTTAAATTGAGTGATGCACTGAAATGACAAAGTTTTAATCTTCACTAAAATTTTAAAAGACATACAGCTATATTTGGCTGGGGAAGATGCCATGGATTCATTTATAGATTTTTCCCCCCAACTGCAGTAATGCTGCAGCCTTTCTTCCAAACAGATCATACATTATAAAAGAATTGTATTTCAATTAATTCAATTTCCAGTAGAAGCATCTGGAAATAAAATTACTTGAACAGGATGTGGTTTAGTCAGTTAAGGGAAAAATGACCTTTTAAAATTCAAAAATAAAATATTCTTTCTATTTAAGATAAGAGCAATCTAATGATGGCATGTATAGTGAAATGTTACATCTGTTTAGAAGCCAACATATTAAGTGTCATAAGCATGGAAATTAGAAAACACTAGTCCCAGTGGCAATGGTGCATTTAGAAGTAGAGAAAACCTAAGGTATCTCTATAGTCATAACTGACAAAGAAAAAAGAATGCATTTCTCCATTCCTCTAATTTGAATACCATATGCCTTCACTCCACAGGTACTTATTGATCTGATTCATGTATATAGTCTATCATTTTTAAACATTGAAGAATTTTCATTTTCTAAATTAAATGTAGAGCCTTGCTTTCTATATATTTAAAACCAATTCAGAGAAACAGGTTTTCACATGAGTTTGTTGTCACAAAAAGGAGTGTCACAGAGCTCAGGGAATGAGACACTAAAGTCAGCCAAAGGGGGCTGGGAAAAATAAATAAGTGAACAGAAATCTTTTACTGGCAGCTGATGGCTAAATATGAACATGAATATAAAGATTAAAAGGATAAAAACATTTCAGGGTAGGCAATAATAGAAATCACGATTCTGAGTTAGGAATGAGCATGAGATACTAAAAGTAAATTAGGACTGTAGTCTTTCTTTCTCAGGTGAAGAACATGTATTAGAGAACAGTGGAAAGTGTTGCAGGAGAATCAGAACTTGGGATGTTAACAGAGAAATCCATTATTTCCTTTGTGATGATTTAATACATTGTAAAACAGCATATATTACCATTGGTTAAACATTGTAAGAAGTCTTCGATGCCTGATTTGATTGGATACTAAATAGTAAAGTGATGTGCCAAGAAAGCATCAACTTAGTTGATAAATCTCTAAACAATCTCCTAGAATCTTTGGTAATATAGTGAGTTCCTCCATTGCCAACTCTAAGGATCAGTTGGCACACATGTAACTGAGCTGGTTTATAAGATGGGGAAAAGGGTTTTTTGTTTTGTTTTTTTTCCTTATCCAGTTCTTGAAGCATGACGATCACTTCTAATCAAGGACAAAAGAATGTGCTATGGAAAATTGAGTAACATTATGATGCTTAGTCAAATGCACCATTAACAGTAGAGATGTGAGCAGGAGAAAAAAAATCTCATGGTGGAAAAAGTCTTCATTATTTTTCCCTTTCTCTTTCTTATTTTCTGACTGCTTCCGGTGTATTATAATTTTTTTAATCAACCATACCTATATAATGGATTTGTGAATAATAAATATGAGTGATATTATATATATTTAAATAATAAGCTAAAATCGTGATGGGAAGAATTTTAGTACAGTTTAAAATTTTGAAGGATCAACCCCTCATTTTACAAAATTTAGGCCAATCATGTAGATATATACTAATATAATAAATAAAAATATATAAGTATATAATATATAATCATATAAAATAATAATGCTCTATATGTGATGTAATCATATATAAGTATATAAAGTTATTATATACTATATATAAAATAAAAATTACTGTGTAATTATTTGATAGTCTATTTTAAATTAAAACTATTTTCCAAAAAAATATAATTAAATTTGAAAGGATGCATTTTTTAGTATAACAAGTAAACATTAGTCTCTTTAAAAACAATGAATTCTGGACATCATTAAACTTGATTCTAAGCCATGCTCCTCATTATAAGAAACTTTGCAACCTGAACAACTGCAAAATGTTTATTTCATATGAAACACAGTTTATTGTGTCAACTGTTACTCAAAAATAATTATCATCAAGAACTTTTATTTTAAATTTTAAATTATCTAAATTCTGAAAGTAAAGTATATATTGAAACCACAGACAGATATGTTGCCAAATCCATCCTTTAATAAGTTATGCTTTCTTGGTGTGCACCCATCTTCTCTCTTTATAGTCAATCTACAGAAACATTGAGAAAGCTATTTTTAATATTCTTTGAAGTTGTTATTAACTGTATAAAATTACTCAGAGCTCCTTTTACAACGCTAAGAAATAACTTTTTCTTGGAGGAAAAGTTTCCAAAACAATTTTACTTTTGTTCAGATATTGGAAGTCTTTTACTTTTCCCCAATCAGAAGATAGAAAAAGTACTAGAACTTTAAAAATTCTATGAGGATTGCATGAAAAATCAGATGCCCCAAAGATACTGAAAAGTTATAAGATTACCCATCTAAATAAAAAACAAATATTTCACTAATAAACACCAAGCCACCTTTTAGTAAATAAAATTAAATGTTGGAGAAAATAAGAAACAAAAGTAATTATCTACAAATAGTAGATGGCTTCAAAGACTCAGAAATGAAAAATCACACTTAAAATAAACTAGATTTATTCAATAAAAATAAAATGCATAGGTCAAGGGATAAATAAGCAGAGAATTGTATTTATAGATACATGGGAAATATAATATTGTCTGTGCAATGGTTTTACAAGCTTCTATTTTTCTAAAAGCAAAATAATACTCAGTAATCAGATATGCTTTATTTTAGATATAATGACCTTTTCTCTGCAATGAAATCACAGAGATCTGGAATTCTTACTCATAATAATGATATATTTAATGGTTTAGTGCTTTTTAAATGAAATTAGTTCCCAACATTTCTCCACATTTAAAAAGAAATAATTAAATTTGAGTAGAATTATTTTTATGTGTACTTTGAAATTGAAAATATATCTAGATAATTTATTCTTTTAAAAGTTTATTGCATAAATTCATTTTCCTATTTATTTTTAGGGAAGCTCAGCTTGTTTTTTTCTTAGAATGTATTACAAATATCTTTTCTTTTTAAATTCTACTTAAGCTACTCAAATTTACTGAACACACAGAAAGAAGGTTTATGGCAATATAGACCATAATATCTTTTTATATATGAAAAGTATTAAGTATAAGCTTTAGAAAAAAATTGCTCAATTTATCTTCATTTTCTACTTTTTAAAACTGGTATATATATCTAAAGGTGTGTTATCCAGTATGATAGTCACTGGCTACATGTGGCTATTTAAATTTAAATTAGAGTTGAATGAAATATGAATAAAATATAAAATTCAGTTCCTCAATCACACTCAGTTCATTTCTATTTACAGTAAATTTTAAAACATAGATCTTTGCCTCTCACCATGCAGTATATTTCTCTTGTTATAATATCCATACTACCCTCAACTTTTCATTTGAATCTTACCATCTCCTCAAGCTATTTGTTCAAATTTATCCATGCTTTATCAACTCCAACCAAGCTAATAGATCTTACCAAGATTATTTCTCATTATAAATTCAAGGCCTACATTGTAGCATGTTTACCTCATAATTAACCATTCATTACTTTGGGCATAGGCATTGGCCCTGGAGACTAACAGACATGGGTTCAATGCTGGGCTCAGGTACTTATAAACCTGGTGGTCTTGGGCAAATAATGTAATCCCTCTATCCTTCATCTATGAAATTAGGACAACATAGGCACCTAATTTAGAAAAATTTTATATGGATTAAATGAGGTATTCAAAAAGTACTAAATCTTTGTTCCTGGACTGTGAACTTCATAAGAATGCCTTAATTCTTCCACTCTTCCCACCCCTTTAAGTGGGATTAGATGGCTAGAGTGGGCTGGAGTTGGGAATTTCTCTCCTACATAGCAGGCTAGAGCCAGCTGAACTAATGTATTTTCATTTCTCTTCAATTAGTCTCTTCTATTTCCCCAGTAAATTAGTCTCTGATTGACTAGCTTCTCCTGAGAGCAGGCCTTGTTGAGAACAGAGTGTTCTGGCATATTTTAAAAGGGTTCCTTTTCAGACTTCAGAAAGTATGAAGGGATTTTTCTCTGATATTTACTGTGGGAATCTGGTAAAATTTTTGAAGGCAAATCTCACAATTTTGTGTGAGATCCCACCTCTGGTCATGACCAAGGTCCCCTGGAGTATTTAACTCTCTGCGTTGTCTTCAGAAATCGCAGAAATTCATCAAGTGGAGTTTGGATTTCACTCCCAGGGCTCTGGTTACTCTGGTGGTTTCAGCTTGTGAGATCCTACTCCAGGAAGTAGACTTTGTCTTCAGTCTTGGGGGCAGCAGTTTGTCCTGTGTCCTCCAGCCTCGTGAATTCAAGAAGAGTTGCTGATTTTTCAACAGTCAGCTCTTTACTTGTTATGATTAAGCGTAAACATCTAAGCTTTTTACATGCAGAACTAGAAACCAGAACTCTATCATCTGTCATCTATCATCTATCTATCTACCAATCATCCATCTATCTACCTTATCTACCTACCTATCATCTGTCCATCCATTTATCTATCATCTATCATCATCTATCCATTATCTATCTATATATCTATCATCTATCATTCATCTATATCTATCTATCATCTATTTAGCTATCATCTATATATCTACCTACCTATCATCTATCTATCATCATCATCTATCTACCTATCATTTATCTATCATCCACCCGTCTATCATCTACCTATTTATCTATCATCTATTTATGTATCATCTATCCTTTTATCACCTATCTATCATCATCTATCTATATTAAATTTTATTTTGTATCTGGTCATCTTTCTTACATCTCTAATTTTTTTTAAGATTTTATTTATTTATTTGACAGACAGAGTTCACAAGTAGGTAGAGAGGGAAATGGGGGTTTGGGAGAAAGCCCAATGCGGGGCTCAATCCCAGGACCCTAGGATCATGACCTGAGCCGAAGGCAGTGGCTTTAACCCACTGAGCCACCCAGGCACCACTTACATTTCTAATTTTAATTTTGAGCTGGATTCTCTAGGATAGTTAAGGCTGATCCTGCACCCATTCACTGACAATAATTTTTTCAATTGTGATTCTTCTCACCTATCTTAATGACTTACCTAGAACATTTGGTGTAATACTGAATAGAAGCAGGGATAGATGAAATACCTATTCTTAATAGGAAACTTTTTAAGTTGGTTCTTAATATTAGTAAATATCAGACTAACTTCCATGATTATCTTTCTTTTTTTCTTAGATGGTTTGAGTCAGAATAAAACAAGTTCTGTATAATGAATTTGGTGAATATTTAAATACCTACTTCTCTCTCCACATCTATATTTTTGCCATTTATTAGTAGAATTCCCTACATTCTGATTTGATTGATTACAAGTTCATGGCATTAGTTCATACATGCCTCTATCCTCTGTATCGCTGGTAAATAGGTTTTTGGGTCTGGAAACTCTATCAGATTCAAAATCAAAATAATTTATAGGAAGTCTAGTGTATTATCTATTGCAATACATAAGAAAATATATATGATAATGTGATTGCCTCTCTTTTTGTGATGTTAAGATTGATCAGTGAGTTCACATGTTGTTTGCTTGACCCATCCATTCTAAAATTTTCCATAAACCTCTATAATCATTTTTGCAACCAATGATAATTACTATCTAA
The DNA here is from genome assembly GCF_010015895.1 of Lontra canadensis. Classification (NCBI taxonomy): domain Eukaryota; kingdom Metazoa; phylum Chordata; class Mammalia; order Carnivora; family Mustelidae; genus Lontra; species Lontra canadensis. Next base: position 4,694,148 of record NW_022631084.1, on the reverse strand, counting down.
ATCCACCATTTCCAAAGGACTGCAAAATGATGATTTATCACTTATTTCAACTTTATTAGCTGGATTTTTTCTATGTAGAAACACTTCCCTGCATTAGCTATTTTGTTATCTGAAATACGGCTCATACAAGAAAGATATAAATATTTGTTTTCTCCCACTTTCCTCCTCAATATTTAGAAAGAATGGATGTAGCCCTAGCCATACTCAATAGTGACCAATGGGATTATTTTGTTAGTATCATTATGATCACATGGATTTTTGCACAGTGTTGTATTTCTGTATTTCATTGCTGTACTACTAAGGATTATAATATATGCTATAAAGAGTATTTGAACTTTCCTGTCTGTTGAAAACTCTGATTTAGTAAAATATTGCTAGACTTTATTCTACTAAATTAAAAAATATATTCTAGTAATATTAATCTTTATCTGTGAAATAATAACTTTTTTTAGTTTGGCAGTCATCTTTTTGCTCCATTTATAATCCATGTTTTGATATTTGGCTTTTATTTGTAACATTTAAATTATACTGGGGGTCTGGGTGGCTCAGTCCATTAATTGCCTGACTTAACTATTTTTTCTTTCCCAAATCTATGTTTTTGTTGTCGGCTTTAACATTCTTTTTTCTTTTTCTGTCCAAATTACTTCATTTTATTTTAAATATATTTTTTAAAATTCTGGTATAATTAACACACAGTGCTATATTAGTTTCAGGTATACAGTATAGTGAATAATCAATTATATACATTACTGGGTTCAATGCTGGGCTCAGCTACTTATAAATCTGGTGGTCTTGAGCAAATAATGTAATCCCTTTATACTTCATCTATGAAATTGGACAACAATGACTACTAATTTAGAAAAATTTTTATATTTTTCTATGTATATATAAATATAGTCACTCAACAGTTGTATACATTACTCAGTGCTCATCACCGTAAGTATACTCTTAATCCCCTTCACCTATCTCACCCATTCCTCCACTCACATCCCCTGTGGTAACCATCAGTTTATTCTCTATAGCTAAGAGTCTATTTTTTGGTCTCTTTTTTTCTTTGTGTTGTTTCTTAAATTTCATATATGAGTGACATGATATGGTATTTGTCTTTCTCCTACAGACTAATATCACTTAGCATAATCTATGTTGTTGCAAATGTAAAGATCATATTCTTTTAATGGCTGAGTAATATTCTACTATATATTGATCATATATATATACACACACACTGTTATTTATATATTTATATATTTATATTTATATTTTTGTTATTTATATTATATAAAATATAATAAACTATATTTAAATTATATTTAAGTTATAAATATAATATAAATAATACACAAACACACACACTATTTTTTCCTCATTATTCTATTGATGAATATTTGGGTTGCTTCCATAGCTTGGCTATTTTAAATAATGTTGTAAAAACATAGGGGTGCATATATCTTTTCAAATTAGTGTTTTTGTATTCTTTGGGTAAATACCAAGTAGTGGAATTACTGGATTATATGATAGTTCTATTTTTTTTAAGATTTTATTTATTTATTTGATAGCACAAGTAGTCAGAGAGGCAGGCAGAGAGAGAGGAGGAAGCAGGCTCCCCGCTGAGCAGAGAGCCGGATGTGGGGCTTGATCCCAGGACCCTGGGATCATGACCTGAGCTGAAGGCAGAGGCTTCAACCCACTGAGCCACTCAGGCACCCCTGATAGTTCTATTTTTATTTTTTTTTTAGGAACCTCCATACTGTTGTATGAACCTCCATACTGCACCAGTTGTATCAGTTTACATTTCCACCAACCGTGCACAAGAGCTACTTTTTCTCCCCATCCTTGCCAACACTTGTCATTTATTGTGTTTCTGATTTTAGTCATTCTGACATTCTGAGGTGATGTCTTGTTGTGGTCTTGATTTGCATTTCTCTGATGATTAATGATGTTGAACATCTTTTCATGTGTCTGTTGGCCATCTCTATGTCTTCTTTGGAAAATGTCTATTCAGGTGTTGTGTCCATTTTTTAAATGGATGATTTGGGTTTTTTTGGTGTTGAATTATGGAAGTTCTTTATAGATTTTGGACACTAACCCCTTATTGGATATATCACTTGCAAGTATATTCTTTCACTCAGTAGGTTGTCTTCTAGTTTTGTTGATTATTTCCTTGACTGTGCATATGCATTTTATTTTGATGCAATCCCAATATTTTATTTTGCTTTTTGTTTCCTTTGCCTTGGGAAAAATATCTAGAAAAATGTTGCTATGGCCAATGTCAAAGAAATTACTATTTTGTTCCCTCATCTAGGATTTTTATGTTATCAGGTCTCACATTTAAGTCTTTAACCCATTTTAAGTTTACTTCTGTGAGTGGTGTAAAAAGATGATCTAGTTTCATTCTTTTGCAGGTAGCTATCTTGTTTTTCCAATACCATTTGTTGAAGAGACTATTTTTTTTTCATTGCGTATTTTTGCATTTTTGTCAAAGATTAATTACTATATAATTATGGATTTATTTCTGGACTCTCTCTTGCATTCTTTTGATCTGTGTGTCTATAATTGTGCCAGTATATACTGTTTTGATTATTACAGTTTTATAGTATATCTTGAAATCTGGGATTGTGATACCTTTAATTTTGTTCTTCTTTTTCAAGATTGCCTTGGGTATTCAGGGTCTTTCATAGTTCTGTACAAATTTAAGGATTATTTGTTCTAGTTCTGTTTGTATTTTGATAAGGATTGCATTAACTGTAGATTGCTTCAGGTAGTATGGACATTTTAAAAATATTTGTTTTCCCAATCCATGAGCATGGAATATCTTTCCATTTGTGTCATTGTCATTTTCTTTCATCAGTGTTTTATAGTTTTCAGAGTATAAGATTCTTGCACCTCGTTGGTTGTTTATTCCTAGGTATTTTATTATTTTTTTTACAATTGTAAATGGGATTGTTATCCTATTTTTTCTTTCTCCTTCTTCATTATTGGTCTGTAGAAATGCAACAGATTACTGTATATTGATTTTGAATCTTGCAGATTTACTAAATTCATTTGTCAGTTCTAGTAATTTTTGGTGGAGTCTTTCAGGTGTTCTATATATAGTATCATGTCATCTGCAAATCGTAAAAGTTTTACTTATTCCTTACTATTCTGGATGTTTTTATTTATTTTTCTTGTCTGATTGCTGTGGTTTCGACTTCCAATACTATGTTGAATAAACGTGGTGAGAGCAGACATCATTGTCTTATGCATGACCTTAGGGGAAAAGCTTTTAGTTTTTCACCATTGAGTATGATATTAACTATGGGCTTTCATATATGGCCTTTATTATGTTGAGGTATGTTACCTCTAAAACTACTTTGTTGAGGATTTTTACTATGAATGGATATTGTATTTTGTCATATGCTTTTTCTGCATCTATTAAAATGATCATGTGGTTTTTTCCTTTCTCTTGTTGAAGTTATGTATCACATTGATTGATTTGCAAATATTGAATCACTCTTGCATCCCAAGAATAAATCCCATTTGATTGTGGTGAATGACTTTTTTAATGTAGTCTTGGATTTGGTGCACTACTATTTTGTTGAGGTTGTTGGCTTTAACATTCTTGCTTTATATTTAAAGATGTGGTGTTCTGCTTTATGGAATTTGAATTTTTTTATTGATTTCATGTGAATGTTTATTTGAGCTTGAAAATGTTTCCCTGTGGGGAGAAAAGAAAAAGAAAATGTTTCTCTGTGAGTTTTAATTGTTTATGTATGGTTAATCTATAATCATAGATCACTTTATATCCTGTATATAAATTTTATATAATCTATATGATATAAATATATCATTTATATTTTATATCATTTATTATTATCTTTTTGTTTTTCAATTAATTTGTCATATTAATATTGACATATTCATATTGCTACACTACTTTTTTTGGTTAACCCCTTTCTTTTTTAAATTTTTTTTTATTTTTAAGATTTTATTTATTTATTTGACAGACAGAGATCACAAGTAGGCAGAGAGGCAGGCAGAGAGAGAGGGAGAAGCAGGCTCCCTGCTGAGCAGAGAGCCCGATGCTGGACTTGATCCCAGGACCTTGGGATCATGACCTGAGCTGAAGACAGAGGCTTTAACCCACTGAGCCACCCAGGCGCCCTAGTTAACCGCTTTCTTAAAAGATTTATTTATTTATGAGGGAAGGAAAGAGAGAGAGAGGAATGTGGAAGGGTCAGAAGAAAAGGGAGAGAGAATCTCCAGGAGGCTCCCTGAGTGCAGAGCCCAATGCAGGGCCCCATCTCACAACATTTAGATCATGACCTGAGCTGAAATCAAGAGTCAGCTGTTCAACCAACTGAGCCACCCAGGTGCCCCCTTTCATTAACACTTTTATCCATCCCTTCATTTTTAATCTTCCTTTATGCTTTTTTTAGATGTAAGCCTTGAAGATATCATACGGCTAGAATTTGTTTTCTTACCTAAACCTAGTGTGTCTTTGTTAATAAGATACTTCAACTAATTTTAACTTATTATGATTAATGGATATGCTTGAAATTATTCTTATGTTCTTATTTTTCTATTTACATGATAATTTCTGGTTACATACACATACACACTGCTCATTAGGGGAAATTTGTACAGTTCATGTTTTTTGTTTGTTTGTTTTGTTTTTTGGTTTTCTTTTTTCAACTAAGGCCAACTTGAGAGATATGTAAAACATTTTCATGTCTTGTAGATAGTCTTAGGAAAGAAAGAAGTTCATAGCAAAAGACCATATTTGTATATTTTGAAAGTGCAGCATTTCTTGATAAATTTCTTTAATATTAGTTTTCTTTAAACATATTTACAGTTTTCCCCAAAATAGTCTAATATCTTCCTACCAAAGTTGTTAATTGAGTAATTTCACTAGTAAATTGGTTAGAAATAAAAATGTTATTATACATTTGTGTCATGTTTCTTCAATAACTATTGTTTATTTCTGCCTCATTGCACACCAATGATCTCTTTTTTATAGAGGCCTAGATAATTTCTAGTCCTATCCTTTTTCCACAAGGAGAGTCTAAGATAAATTAATTTCACAGATTTTGATTCCAGAGGAAGCACTTTTTATCCACAAATTATGGAACTGGTAAAATATGCTATTTTGGGACACTCCAAGAAAACAGTAAGATTAGTTATACAACACTTAGAATTACTATAGTTGATATCTACAATCCATCCAAACCTTAGAAATCCATTCATTTTCTGCATGAAGAAATAAAATAAAGAACAATTTTGACAAGGTGGGAGAGAAGGTATACAATTCCCTCCACTGCCCTTATACCTTCTATTTCTCCATTAGCAGTCATACCTTTCTTTGTATTCTTCAAAGTCTATATTGCTCACAGTGTGATTAACATTTGCACATTGAAGCTGGAAAAAGCTATTTCCCAAACAACTAGGTTCAGATTTTCACTCCAGGTTTTTATAGAACATTAAGCTACATAAATTTGTCAGGTGGAAAAATACAGCAGTATTACTAAATGAAGATATTGACTTGGATTGGAGTTAATTAGTCTCTGAAAATACACACACACATACACCTCACACATACATAAAGACAAATGCCATACATACATAAACACATACACAAGAAAAGCTTAAAGATTTGAAGGAGAGAAGTGAACAGAAAAGAACATGTTCTGAGAATCACAAGACCTGAATTCTGGTCTTTATTCAACATTTATTAGCCATGTGACCTTACAAAAGTAAATTAAACCCATCTATGAATAGAAAGATGAAAATTGGATGAACTTTGAGGTCTGTTCTAGTTCTGCTACTGGAGACAATTTAATTTTTGAAGAAAATATTGTTAAGCCTGAAATTTAAAAAGGTCAATTAACCAAAGTTCTCCAGGGAAATATGCCACTGACACAAAGATTTCTGTGGTAATAAAGAATGGAAGTCTGTTTTCAGAACATTATAAATAATACTGAGCTTTAAGACATGCAGTGGTTTGTTAATTTATAGGTATAGAAAAGTGATTTGAAAACACAAAAGTTTATACATGTATAAAACTATATACTTGGGAATATTACAAAAGCTCTCCTAAACAAATTTTGAATTTAAGAGGAGTAAACCACATTTATATTCAGAGAAAAAGATAAGAAAACACTTCATATTAAAAAAAAAAAAAAAACCAAGAAAACAAAAAACAAAACAAAACAAAAAAACATGAGACGTGGGATACCTGGGTGGCTCAATTGGTTAAGTGGCTGCCTTTGTTTTGGGTCATGACCCCAAGGTCCTGGGATTGGGTTCTGCATAGAGCTCAATGCTCAGTGGGGAGCCTGCTTCTTCCTCTGCCTGCTGCTCCCCCTGCATGAGCACACACGCTCTCTCTTTTTGACAAATAAATAAACTATTTTAAAAAAATGTGGGAGGCATTGAAAAATAGGGACCATGGTGCTCTTCATGCACATAATTTAACTAGAAAAAACTGAATATATCTGCAGAGGTGATGAGTAACATGTGGAACATTTTGAAATTTATCACTGATGTGACATCTGTCTTTTAACTTATTTGCCATCAAAAGTTTGAATTAAATGAGTCTCCTTCATCTGTAATTGTTATAAATAAGGCATCATTCTATTTGCTTTCTAGGAATCTATGCCTTTCCACAATCTATCATGAGAATATCCCAGCCCTTTGCAATTTAGTAAAGTATTGACAATCTACTTTTGCAATTTCATATAGAAAATTATTATTAGGTATATCTGATGCAATTTTTTAAAAGGGGGGATGGTGACTAAGTGAAAATTAAAATTTTAAATTTTAATATGGAGAAAGAGAAAAACACCCTCTGACATTCAGAAGCTAGCCTGGCAATCACAGATAATGCATGTGGTCTCTGTTGAACACAAGAATTTCACAGAACACTAGAATACTAATATCAGAGAAGCAGCTGTGACTACAATAAAGCAAAGCTATAGCCGAGGGGGAACTTCTGTGCCCCCACAGGGGAACACAGAACATTGTACAAACTACAAAATAACCAAAATAGCTAACTGAATGTGTCCAGCTTCTTTATCATTAAAACTTTCTTCTGATTTTTTGATTAAAATTTGGATTTAGATTCAATTCCTGACAACATCCAATACATAGCAAACCCCATTTCTATAAAAGCTCACAAAAATTACCTTAAACTCAGCACAAATCCCACAAGTCCTCTTACTGAGGGACTTGTGGTTCTTTAGGATATACAGTTTTTGTCTTTTCAATGATGTAATAATCCCAATTTTGTCTGACTGCAGTTAAGTCTCGAGATTTTTGACAGAAGTGGAAGGTCCACCAAGATTCAACTAAAACCCTCATTGCCAAATGCAAAGACTAATGATCGTGTGCACACTGGCAATCCCTGTGGATAGACCCAGATGAAACTAAGCCTGTGGTTGGATGGAAAACTCATGCTGAATTGAGCACCATTATTTTGCTGGGCTTTTCATTGTTGGATTTATTTTTGTTGTGCTTGTTTGCCAAGAAATAAAGTCCTCTGGGAATTTTGGTTATCTGATTAGATTTCTATGGTTTATAAATGATTTTTTTCTATTCTTCTGACTTCTGTTACTATCTTTTTTTTCCCTTGCCTTTTGTCTTGAGTGTTTTTTTGTTTTGTTTTGTTGTGTTTTGAAATTTATAAAGAAAATAAAAATGGGAGAATGGGTGGAGGTTTGATCAACTTCCTTCAACCAGCTCTGGGATTGAAAAGTTCTTAAATTATGCTCATACAGAGTCTGGAGAAATTTGTCCTCTGCTCACCATTGATACCTTACAAAGAACTTCTTTCTCAGTCTTGTCTTTATGTTTCTAAGAACTTCTTTGTTAATTTTATGGGCTCAAATCTGAAGGCTTGCCAACAGGTCTTTGGTCAAGTTCTAGAGATACAAGTTTGCAGAAGCATCCTTACAAATCATCGCAGTTCTTATGTTGTCTTCTTAATATAAAATGTAACTACCCTAGCCAAATATCTCTTTATTAATGTTTCTTCAGTATAAAGTTAAATTATACATTTGTTTCTCAAATTGGCCCAATTTCCCTGGGACAAGTTAAAATAGCAGGGGCTACATTTTGAAATTTTGAGGTGAAAAGAATTAATCCTCTGAGAGGTGTTTAGGACAAACAAGGGATGAACAGTTTTGAAGGAGGAAAAAAACATTTTGCTTAACAGATGAAATGTTCACTCATGTTTCTATTTTGGAGATTAATAAGCATTTTTTAAAAATTATACAGCTTGTTAAATTTTTCGAGGGTCCAAGTTACTGTTTCAACCACACTTTTTCTCTTTCTGGCATATACATGTCAAAATGCCTTTCACTGCCTGCATCTAAACTTTCTGCTTTCTTCCGGAAGAGAAGAGAACATTAGCATTTTTTAGTGATAATTTCATGTATGTCTGAATTGTCTCCCATCTCACTTCATTTCTTTGTTTTACTTTTTCTTGCCTTCTTTTCCTCACTTTTGAATTTTTAAAAATTGATGAGGTAAAAATAATTGTATTGTTATATGCATACTCTAGGAATATCTGATCTGGAAAGGAAGTCAAAAATGTCTAAAAGAAAGAAAGAGTAGTAATTAAAATATTTTTTTATTTCTTTTTATGATCTTGCAAAATATATTTGCATAATAGCCTTCATTCATATGGTTAATAGTTGCAAAGAAAAGATTCCAAGACAGAAAAAAGACTTTTAGAATGATTTTTCAAAGTCTTTAAAATTTAGTTTACCATTTAAAAATGTCAGCACAATATTTTTCCTGTACAAGATCAGTATTAACCATCTCATGATTTGAGATTAAGCTTCTTGAATTTCCTGTATTGAGTTTATGAGTTAAGTAACTTATCAGGTTTCAATAACTTGTTCAAAATTATGTATGTATTAAAAATAATATCAAATATATAATAAAATACATTAAATATATGTAATATGTAAAAGTTAATATATATGTCTCTAAATGGAATGGTAATGAGTAACATCTTTGTAAAGAGTTTATTACAAAAAAAAGAGTTTATTACATACTATCCTTAGTCAAAATGATTATGTTTATTAATACATAAGGATTGTGTAGTAGGATAATTTCTTAGTAGAAATACATACTATAAACACTGGTCACTAATATAATTGTAATTTACCTTATTTATTTAAATGGCTAAAATTAAGAACATATGCAAAGACCTTCCATGATATTGTGTGTGTATATATATACAAATGTACATATATACAAATATAATCATATCTATACATCTAGATAGATCTATAGATATAGATATTACATAAATATATCTATAGATCTATCTAGATCTATAGATATAGATATATATAGATATATAGATATATATAGATATACATAGATATATAGATATACATGTATATGTGTGTGTGTGTATATATATATAATATGTATATAGGTATATATATCTTAAAGTTTGTTAAAGTAAAATGAAATGAGTTCTTATGGAGAAAAATAGTAGCTAAACAGTTTTCATTGTGTATCATTTTTTTTTTCATTGTGTATCATTTTTATTTATTTTTTGTATACTTCTTTTCCTTGTGTTGGAAAAAAAGAAAGTCATTAAATTTGGTTGATCACTATTTAGTTTAAATCGTTATATAAAGTTGTTGATTAATATAAATGAATGACATAACTAGGTAAAATAATTACAGAGAAGTACAAATATGTATAAAAGATAACAGATATAATTTTCCTTGTATTAAAGTTTTCACAGTTTATCAAAGGAACAAATTTAATTACACATATATTGTTTTATTTAATATACTGGTAGTTAACTATATTTTATTTTATTTTTTATTTATTTTTTGAAAGAAAGAGAGTGAGCAAGCAGGGAGGGGCATAGGGTGGAGGAGAGAGAAAATCCCAAAAAGGCAGAACACTCAGCATGGAGCCCAAGTAAGGCTCAATCTCCTGACCCTGAGATCATGACCTGAACTGAAATCAAGAGGCACTTAACTGACTTAGCCTCCCAGGTGCCCAAATAATTATATTTTAAAACTTCAGCTAAAGGCTTTCAATTTATTGACTACTTGTATTTTTATACATCTCTGTATGTCTCAATACAGACACAGAAACATATTAATAATTAACTCAATAAAAATTGTTTCATAAGTAATACATAAAATAAGGTAGAATTATGTCTTTCATTTCTTGTAAAATGCTAAGTTATTTTCTGTCCATATGTAGAGCTCTATTTTGTCACCAAAATATTCTGTTAAATCTCTCTTTTGATATATTGTTAACACTGTGAAAAACTTGTCTAAAACCTATTATAAATTTTGCCTTTCTCATATTCAAACCCCAAATTCTGACTAATACATATCATATATGCATATAACAACTATGGCTTTCCTAAATTGGTCATTAGGAAACACAAATATTTCCACATTGTTCCAGATTTTGTCCATTCCAATAGGAATATAGCATTATCTCATTATTGTTTTAGTTTGCATTTCCCTGAAGACATGTAATGTGGGCCATATTTTCATATGCTTTTCTGCATATGTACCTTCTTTTGTAAAGTCTCTGTTCAGATACTAGGCTCAATTTTTAATTGGGCTGTTATTTTTCATATTGTTCATTTTATTCTTTTTAAAGAATTCTTTGTATGTTTTGGAGAGCAGTCTTTTATCGAATGTGTCCTTTTGCAAATATTTTCTTTTAGTCTCTAGTCCATCCTCTTATTCTCCTGACATTGTTTTTCATAAAACAGGAGTGTTCAGGTACTTTTCGAGTTAAAAAAGGTACACTTATGATTTAATTCAAAGATTGGTAAATAAAGTCTACAAACAGGCTTGTTTCCAAGATTCTGAGTTCACAAAGTCTTTTTACATTTTTGTTCATGAAATGTTTGTGCAGGCACTACTAAGGCCCCTGACTATTATATGGAAACCATTAAAGAGCTATTGTTTGTTTGAATATTTCTTTAAATTCAAAAGCCAAGGTATATCCACCTTGTATCAAAGAAGTAACAACAAAACTGGTGAAAGCTGCAGTTGTTTTCATTTCACGATCTCCACTAAACTTAATGATACTCTATGCTTTATAAACCCTTCTTCTATTGACAGGAAATACTTCTTCATTAATTGCCTTTCTTCATATAAAATAGTGTTGTTTCCCCTTCACATATAACTATTCATTGGTGCAACATCTGAAATAGAGCCAACTTCCTTCCCTAATAATGAAGGACAGTAAACCAATAATTGCTTAACTATGTTTGAATACTGTCTACATCTTGTACAATCTCTCTAAAAAATCCTATGGATAATCCTATGAATAAATCCTATGGCTATCCTATGGATAATCCCTAATAATTTCCAAGCAAGCTATGCTGTCATTAGCATAAATTTACTGTTAAAATATGAAATTGTTCTAGGATTGGATTCGTTGCTGTCACCAAGAACTTCCAACTGACAAATGATAGAATATATTCATCCGAATAGTAGGTATGATTACATGTTAGTTGATGATATTAAAATACTTTGGAGACAGATACTTTTGCAGTCTATAGGAACCACCTATAGAGATCACAACAATTTTAAGAAATTTTATACAGTTTTCTGTTGCTTAAGGAAATAGCCTTAAGAAAATTTGTGTTTAGAAAAAAGCTTCTTGAAAATATTCACAAGAGGAGAGATAAATTGGCAATGATATTTAACCAAACTTGATGGAATAATATTAAGGGTATTTTTCAATGAATATCTTATTTACTAATTACATAATTTTGTTAAGAATGCAAAGGTAGAGTGTCAACAAGGACCAAACTCCTAAGCCCCATGTGAAGACCTCCCAGTGGATTTTAACTATCTATTGTTGCTTCTACTCAAGACGGTTTGGGGTTTTCCTTGAAGGCAAGCTGCGTATTCTTTGTGTTGAGTATCCCATTGTATCATTACAGCAAGGGAGACACTTTTAAATGGCACTGTAATTAAGGAACTCCATAAAGCTTTACCATTTGCTTAGAAAACTCAATTTCCTCATTATCCACAAAGTTAAGAAACTGTAAAGCTAAGTAATAGAATTCTATAATGACATAAAATTAAATATTTTAGAAGGCCTTATACTTATAATCTACAAAGTATTGACTGTATCCTTGATGGTAATGATATCAACCATATCTAGGCCCCACAAATTCCTGAGTTAAAAATATATTGTCCTAAGAATTTGAGAATTTTAAGATTTTATTCTATTACTAGCTATATGACCAAATACTGCCAGAGATCCAGAGAGATCCAGCTCTTGTACAAACACATTCAATTTGTATATCCAAAATAATCACCTTAATAGCCCTAACATGATCTAAAATAGGGACATTTGGTCTTCTGAAAAAGTTACCAAGAAAACTGACTTCATGGAATGGAAAAGACCCTATCAGTTATTATTAATAATTGACATGAAGTAAAACCCCATTATGCTAATCCTTTGATTTATGATTTCTAGGTAAAAAGATATAAATAACTCTTTCATGGCAACTGTATGTTTTTTTCTTTTTAAAGATTTTATTTATTTATTTGACAGACAGATCACAAGTAGGCAGAGAGGCAGGCAGAGAGAGAGGGGGAAGCAGGCCTCCTGCAGAGCAGAGAGCCCGATGCGGGGCTCAATCCCAGGACCCTGGGATCATGACCTGGCGCCCCATGACAACTGTATGTTTAAAGAAACCTTACATTTAGGATTATTAGAAATTCACCAGAAACTAACTACAGAAATGGTCTGCTTTCATCCAAGACAACAGAATAAGTTAATGACTGTAAAAGTGGACAACTTCTGAACAGGATGAGAGAACAAGATGAATTTTCTAATTCTGCAGTAGGCTCTTCTTTTTATTCTATCATTAATCCTCCATACTATTACATTTTGACATGCTCTTTTAATTAACTGAAAGGTTCACAATGTGCTCATTTTTACCTTCATTTTGTTACTTTTAAACACTGTGATCTGTGATTGCTCTGAATATAACCAATTGATGTACATGTCATTCCCTATCAAACCCTGCTGATGAAAAAATTTAATAGCTATCCTTTTAAACGTTTCAATAGATAAACATCTTTTAAAATTTTCTTCTGATACTTAAGTTTTCCTCACATAATTAATTCCAAACTTCAGTCTTGTTAATTTCAAACTTTGAGCCCCTATCAGCAGATATCTGTGCCCGAAAATTACAGCAAAACCTAGCCTACAACCAGGAATGGAAAATAATATTGGATTCATCCTTGCTACAATAGTCAGATTGTTCTCTTTAGAGACATTCCAACCTGCTTTGCAGGAACTGTTTAATCATTCAAAGATTCTTCCCTCCTTAAGGAATCAGTAATTATCTCTGATAAGATAAATAATATTATATTCCCAAAATTGTTTACCATTCTTATGAGAGGATAACTTCTACTCTGCGAACCCATATGACAAGTTTAAACTTGGATTTATTAACCAAAGTTGTAACGGACCAATGTATATCCCTTGATTTCTGTTTCTTTAGCCAAGAAGGAAGTTACACTGTAGGAAGCACTTCTTGCTGCTCATGTGTAAATACTGCAGGTTGCATAGAATAGCTTGTACTAGGCTAAAAGAAAATCTTACTGGATTTTTAGAAATGACACAGCTGGACTTAGGATAGGATTTATTGTCTGGGTTTGGTAATTCAGGCTTCTATCTTTAAAACCTATTACAAAGACTAATAACCATTTCATTGAAGTATCCTGTTCAGTATCTTAAATGCTCCTGTCATATCAAATGCACCAAAATGAATGGGAAAGGCTAATTCTGTTCAGACTACAGACAACATTCTGTGAACAACCTCCTGATGAGCAAAATCTTGGCAATAGTGAAGATCTGGATCAAAGATTAATAACCTAAGTCTTCACTTCATCTATCCATGGTTAGAGAAAAGTGAGCCCTGACAATTGGTGATCCTGAGAATTAGCATTTAGTGTTGCTACAGTTGGTCTGATACTCACAACTAAGCTCTCATGATCCCCCATTGAACATAAAAAAAAAAATTGTGTAAATACAAACATCAAGCAAGACCACTTGTGATCATGATATAAAAAGAACAAAAGTGTGACAACTTAATAATTATGTCTAAGCACGGACAAAACAATAACATTGAATAAACAAAAATAATAGTTAAACACCCATTTTCTGACTCATATATGTGACTGCTGCATCTTTATTAATTATACCTTTAACCCACTTTGTTACTCACATCTTCTAAATAAAAATTAAGATACTCAAACATAAAATCATCCCCACTCTCTGGGAGCATTCAATTCTGAGCAAAATCCTGCCTCATTTAATCTTCCTCCAAATTACTTAACAGAAGCACAAATACTATAACACATTTCATGGATACTTTCTTACTGAGAAACCACGAAGTTAACCATTATATGTAGTTTCACTTACAACAAAGAACCAATAAATCCAACTTTATTCAACCATAGGTGTTAGTGAACTTCTTACTTGTCTTGGGCTGGAGGACATCAACAAATATATACAAGGAAAGGCAATAGGCTTTCCCTTTATGGTATAAAATACTTAACTTTTAAAACAAGGTTGTTTACATTTTGGTTTATAAAAATATAACATGTCCATTGTGTTGAGTTAAAAGAAATAGCATTCCATTATCTTATTACATTCCATTATCTTATCATGCAACATGCCAGGTGCATCTTTCTAGGACTTGACATTATTTCTCAATATCATTAAATACCATATCTCTCAACTCTATCTCACAACATTTTTTAAATTATGTTCTGTTAGCCACTGTATAGTACATCATTAGTTTTTGATGTAGTGTTCAATGATTCATTAGTTACATATAACATCCAGTGATCACAGCGTGTGCCCTCCTTAATACCCATTACCTGATTACCTGGCCCCCTCAGCCCCCTTTCCTTCTGAAACCGCAGAGAGGGAGACAAACCAGAAGACAAACCTACCACTTTAAGCAATGTTTGAAAAGCTGCATAAATTAAGGGAATTTGTTACACTACACTATGGTAAGGTCTCAAGAATTTCCAATTTTTCTATTAATGGAATAAAAACACTAAACTAAAAATACTGTATTTATATATAACCAATGATCCTCTTCATTTATTTAGAATCTGATACAATTTTGAAGTAAATATCTACATGTTAGACTAAATCTATTCTATCAAATAGACCATAATGGTTCAAACACAATAAAAGTTTAATTTTCTCTGATGTGACACCCTAGATGGGTTTTCCAACAAGATAGACCAAGAAAAGAGTGATATGTTTCACATGGAGATTGAAAGATCTGGAGAGAGTATAGCTCCACCAGAGCTAATACATGATTTAATAAGGTTCTGGATTATATCATTGCACACCCAGGAAAGAAAAAAGAATGGAGGAGTGCAGAAGCAAGGTGTTTTGATCAGATCTAAAATTGGCCCATGTCACGTTCACTCGCATTCCATTTTGAGTGTTTAGTCAAATAGCTAGACCCAGCTGCAAAAGCAACTGGCACTCTAAAATTCTACGTCTGTAGAAGAAGCGGTAATGAGTTTCAAAAACAGCTGTTGTTCTCCTCCCAACAGTGTAAGGAAAGAATTTAGATGGTTATTACCATCCCATTGCACCTACCTATTTTAATAAACATTTAATTACATAAAACTTGAATATATGAATTGCATATATATTTTGATCTTTTAAAAAATAACTACAGCATTTGAAAAAAGCTGTATATCCAAATGAGTTTCTGTCTCATATAAAAATAGTTAACACACCCAGTCATTTGCTGAAGGTTCACATATGGAATTGTCACATAGTTTATGTTTAAAATACTTTAAAGAATCTGTTTTTATAAAATAAAGTAGGATAAAATAGAGTATTACTGAAAATACAGTCCAATTTAACAGCAAAACAAAAGTATATTAATAAAACATGACTGAAATCTTTGATTTATAGAAACAAAAATCAACAAATCTTTCAGCATCAACTACATGCAAGATATTACTAAGCAAAATCTACCATGTTATAAAAGAGGATCACAATATGCATTGTTAGTAGACCAAAGATGATTCAATTTTACCTTCTTTATCTATAGATTTCAAATTGTGAAAACACAATGCTTTTGTCAATATCGTCTTAAACTGTGAGACTGAAAATATATCTCGTTTGAAAATGTATAACCGTAAACCTAAAATACATTATTAAATGAGATAGATAATTGTACAGTATAAAACTAGGGAGATGTTTACCTCTCAAGAAAAGTGAAATCAAATTAATAAATATATGAAATCTTCATAAGCAAATATTTTCAGCGGTCAAAGTACTTTAGAGCAGACAATATTAATAAAAACTCCCATGGCCTCTCAGCAGACTTAAGTCTGTGGGAATTATTTCCCTCAATTTGTTAAGCTGCTACAGATGGATAAATAACAGCATATATTTGCTGAAATCATTCTTCAAAGCCTGTAGTCCCTAGGGTGTGGATGAGATATAAAGCGGTTGAATTTTCTTGAAGAAGACAGGTTAGTCATTCTCATTCTTTTAAAAAATAGATTTTTAAAAAGTAAAATAAAGGAGATACAGGAATAAAATCCTTGAAAATTTGTTAATGTAAAAGTAGATAAACACATTGAGTTTTCCCTTCTGGGAGATGGAGTAGACATACTTTTCTGTATTCTTTCCATTTAGTACAACTAGCAAATGTGTACATTGTAAAACAAACAAAAGAAATCTCTGAAAGGTAATGAGAAGCAGGCATATTGTCTAGGGACCTTAGGACACAGGAACAACATGGTTATGTATCCTGTGGGTTTTATTTTTGCTACTGTATCCCCAAAATGCCCACAGGCACAGATATGCTGAGATACCATAAAAGTTTAGTCTCTCTATCAAAAGTACCAGGGAAAAGAAAGCCTAGCAAGTCAGAAACCTTTTAAGCAATAACCACTCTATTCCAGCCCAGCAATCCACACATGCACACGCACGTGCACGCACACCATTTTACTGTGGCCCCAGCCCTGTCCGGGCCAGCAAAGGTATACAGGGGCTTCCAGACTTTTGCCTTTCCAGATTGTAACCAGGCATCCCAACAGTGGTCCCAGTAGGTCAAGTAGGAAGTCAGGACCTTCATCCCCCACCAAGTGGTGAAAAGATCTACCCTCAATAATGGTCTTTGTGGAGACCATTAAGAAGCCTGAACTTACACCAATACCCAGCAATAAGGAGATGCTGCTCCCTCTCCTCAGTGGGGTGGTGTCAGAAGAGGCACAGTGGAGTGTAAGGATTTTCACCACCACTTGTAGCAATGAAGCCACTGTTGGCCTCCCCTCCATGATGTCTAAGAAACAGTCATAGTCAATAGTCAAAAGGAACCTAAGGAAACATAACTACTAAATATAAAATGTACGCTGGTTGGAATATTGGCTCAGACACAGAACACTAGGTAAAATCTACTGTGATCTGAATAAACTATGGGCTATGATCAATATTTGTTATTCTTATAAAAATGTACACACCAACATATTAATAAAGAGGAAACCAGGTATAGGGTCTATGGGAACTCTCTGTACTATCTTTTAAATTTTCCCGCAAATCTAAAACTGTTCTAAAAATTTGTCTATAAAATATACAAACACACACATATAGACACCTGCACACCTTAAAAGTGACAAGGCAAGATACAAAGTGGAAGAAAATATCCAGATACATATATCCAACAAAGGGCCGATGTATACGATTTATAAAGCATTATTACAAATCAATAAGAAAAGGACAAATTACCTAATTTTTAAAAAAGATCAAGGTATGTTCAAACTCATAATACAAAAAGAATAACCAAATGGCAACGAACATAAGAAACAGTGCTCAATCTTATTAGTCAATAGGTAAATACAAAAATAAATCCATAATATAATACTTTCACAATCCCACAGAAATATGTTAAATAAAAGAGACCAAAGAAATGAAGAGTTTGAGAAATGTAAAACAACCAGTGCTCTCAGATGATGCCAGTGGAATGATTCATTTGTGTAGATACTTTGGAAAATAATTTGGCATAATCTGCTCAAGCTGAACAAATATCCCAAAACCCAGTAATTCTACTCCAAAAGAAATATAAATGTGTATATGTATATGTATATTTGTGTATGTTTTTATGGCTCAGTTGTGAACAAATATATATAATGTATATATAATGATGTATATTACTATTATTCCCAAACTAGAACCTACTTAAATTGCTATTAACAGTAGATGCATAAATAAGTTATGGTACAACCACATGAAGGAATACTAAAACAGTAATGTGAATGTTCTACAGTGATTCATAATAATATAAATTAATTCTGGGGTGCCTGGGTGGCTCAGCGGGTTTAGCCTCTGCCTTTGGCTCAGGTCATGATCTCAGGGTCCT
Organism: Lontra canadensis; assembly: GCF_010015895.1. Lineage (NCBI taxonomy): Eukaryota > Metazoa > Chordata > Mammalia > Carnivora > Mustelidae > Lontra > Lontra canadensis. Next base: position 4,675,739 of record NW_022631084.1, on the reverse strand, counting down.
GGAATCGAGCCCCACATCAGACTCTCTGCTCAGCAGGGAGCCTGTTTCCCCCTCTCTCTCTGCCTGCATCTCTGCAAACTTGTGATCTCTCTCTCTGTTAAATAAAGAAATAAAAATCTTTAAATAATAATAATAATATAAATTAATTCCACAAACATGAAATTGAGCAAAAGAAGCCTGACACAGAAGCCTTTACTTTTCAAAAGCTGGGACTTATACTATAAAGAACCATGGGAAGGTGGGGCTTCCAGAGTGTTGTTAATTTTCTGTTTCTTAATTAGGGATCTACTTACACTGAGAGATTTGCTATGGTAACATTCAGCAAGTGGTACATTTATTTATATGTGCACTTTATTTATATGTGGGCTAATTTATTTATATGGTGCATTTATTTATATGTGCATTTCCTTAAAAAATGAAAAGAATGAATCAGTTCTGTATACTGATACAAAAGTATTCCATAATTTATTGTGGAAGAAAAAGGAAGTTGTAGTATAGAATAAATCTATAAGTATATTTACATATTTAATTTTATTAAATATTTATTTAATAAATATTATTTATTTAATTGATTTGATTAAATATTTACTATTTAATTTTATTATTTTTATTTAATTTTATTTTTGTTTAATTTTATTAAATATTTACATATTTGATTTAATTTTAAAACCATAAAATCAGATGAGTTTTAACTGGAAGTAGCAGAAATTGCACTTTGCTATTGTATTTTCATTTTCACAATGAAAAATATTTTGTATTAAAATATATATTCAATCAAATTATTACTTATATACTGCTCACATAATTTTGACTTTCTTCTTGCAATTTTATACATCTCCATAAACTTCATTTTCCTCCTTGGGACAAGACGGATTACAAGAAAATAATGCACACTCTATTAGGATCCTGCAGAGAAACAGAACCAAGAGGATATATGGACATATAGAAGAGGAGATTTATTACAGGAATTGGTTCATTTGGTTATGGAGGCTTAGAAGTCTTACAACCTGCCACCTGGACCCTGGAGAATGAGACAGTCAGAATCAGAAAGGCACAATTTCCTCCAAGTCTGAAGGCCTGAGAACGGGGAGCTCTGATGTTGACAGCAGGAGAAGATCGATGTCTCAGTTGAAGAAAAGAGAGAAAGAATTTACCCTTCCTTAGCCTTGTTGTTGTATCTGGGGCCTTAACAAACAGATGATGCCCATCCACATTGGTAAGGGCAGTCTCTTTACCCAGTCTACTGAATCAAATGCTATTCTCTTCCAGAAAAACCCTAACAGGCACACCCAGAAATAATATTTTACCAGGTGTTGGCACATTTCATAGGCCAGTCAAATATAAAATTAAGCACAACACATGTTAGAAAAAAACAAACAAAAAAACCTCACATAAATCCTAGAGTATCCTCACTTTCTGCTCAATAAATGCAAGCTTCTTATCCTGGTATTATTGGACTAATGCGTAAAATCCATTTTTCAAGCTGTGACTCTTAACTACTTCCTTACAGAAATCTGGCCAAGTCAAATCAGCTGATTCACTCCTTCCCAATGATATCCTGCTTTCCTGTCTCATAACTTTGCTTGCTGTAATTGTTTTGCAAGAAAACCCTTTCCTTTATCACTTTCCACCTCAGCTGGCTTCTATTCCTCCAATGCCCTCTCCAGTGCTACAGTAATCCCTGGCTAGAAATCTTTTCTTCTGAATGAACAGAGCATTTGTTAACTGCTATGACACCTTAATTCAGATATTGATATTACTGTATTTTTTATGGACATTTTCTTATTCACTTAAAATATTATTTTATATACCTTTTTATACTTCATCGAGGTATGATTTGACATGCAAAAGTCATATATCTTTAATATATACAACTGGATGAGTTTGGGGGAAACCATCACCACCATCAATGTCCTAAACATATCCATCGCCTCCTAAAGTACTAACCTACCCCTTTAATATTATGATATTGTTATTGTGTATGTTATGTGTTAAGAACAATTAACATAACATCTACCTGTTTAGCAAATTTTCAGTACACAATATAGTATTGTTTACTATAATAAGTCTCAGAACTTATTTATGTTGCATAACTGAAGATTTGTACAATATAATGATAACCTTCCCATGTTCTCCTTCCCCCAGCTCCTGGCAACCACCATTCTAATGTCTGCTCTTATAAATTTGACTAATCATATGCCTCATATAAGTGAGATCATACAGTATTTATCTTATTTCACTTTTTCATATCTTTTAAGATTGTATCTGATTTTGGTAGAATTATTTTATTTATTTATTTTTCCTTTTTTATATTGTGACTTATCCCTTGAATGGTAAACAGGATGTGAATACATTTGAGGCAGAGCATTCAGCAAGGGACAAAATGTTTTTATAACCACTATGAATTCATCATGATTTCCTGTTAGATTAAAAACTCAGAGTTCCAAATATACCTTGAATTTTCACACTGTTTCCTAAACCTACAATATTCTTCCTGCATACCCTTTTCTGCCTACAGAAATTCCATAAAGCCCAATTCAAATGTGTTTTTCTCCTTCAAAATTGAGTTTAAAAATTTTAAGTCTTAAAATTTAAAGCACATATCTACTATGTGTTCTTTAGATTGGATTTCGTTTGTTCAGAACGTCCCATTGTACTAAGAAAGAAGTAGATTTAAGTAAGACGATCCTTGATATATTTTGATAAATAAGATGAAATGCTTTGTTTCCACGATATTTCCTGGAACAAACCTGAATAAAGAATTATGAATCAGTACTTAAATTTATTTTCATTCATTAAAATACTTCCTTAAAATCAGTTTGTCCAAGAGTGGTAAAAAAATATTTATTAGCTTTTAGTTGATTTTTTTCGGTTTTATTGAGATAAAATTGACACACAGTCCTGTGTAAGTATACAGTACAATACATACAATATAAAATACATACAGTACAATACAAAAACTTGATTTACGTGTATTGAGAAATGATTACCACAAGGAGTTTAGGTACATCCATTACCTCATGCAGTTACATAAAAAAAGAGAAAATGCTGGTTTCATTCTTGTGATGAGAACATTAAGAATTTACTAACTTAGCCTCTTTCAAGTATGCCATACAGCAGTGCTAACTATGGTCATCATGTTGTACCTTACATTCTCAATACTTATTTAACTTATAACTGAAAGTTTGTACCTTTGGACCACCTTCATCCATTTCTTCTCCCCTCTCTACCCTACCATAGCCACAAATCTGATATTTTTCTTTTTCAATTACTTTTTTTGTATTATTTTGGTTTCCACATGTAAAGAGATCATAATAAACTATTTGTCTTTCTCCGTCTGACTTATCTCACTTAGCATAATGACCTCACGTTTCATCCATATTGAAAATGGCAGGACTTCCTTCTTTTTTATGGCTGAACAGTATTCCATGGTGTGGAATACACTTCTTTATCAATTCATCCACTGATAGACACTTAGGTTCTTTCCATGTTTTAGCTACTGTATATAAGCTGCAATTAGCATGGGAATCAGCTATCTTTTTGGCATAGTAATTTTTTCTCCTTTAGATATATATCCAGAAGTGAGATTGCTAGATCATATGCTAGTTCCATTTTTAGTTTTTTGAGAAAACTCCCTACTGTTTTAAAATACCTAGTGCGGGGCCCCTGAGTGGTTCAGTGGGTTAAGCCTCTGCCTTTGGCTCAGGTCATGGTCTCAGGGTCCTGGGATCAAGCCCCACATCAGGCTCTCGGCTCAGCGGGGAACCTGCTTCCTCCTCTCTCTCTCTCTGCCTGCCTCTCTGCCTACTTGTGATCTCTCTCTGTCAAATAAATAAATTAAATCTTTAAAAAATAAAAATAAAAATAAAACACCCAGTGCTCATTACATCACATATCCTCAATGCCCATCACCCGGTAACCTCATTCCCCTGTCCCTCCAGCAACCCTCAGTTTGTGTTCTATGATTGTGCCATTTTACATTCCCACTAACAGTGCATAAGGATTTCTCTACATCCTCACCAAAATTTGTTATCTCTTGTCTTTTTCTTCAAAACCATTCTAAAATATTTGTGGTGATACCTCATTGTAGTCTTGATTCACGTTTTCCTAATGATTAGTGATATTAAGTACTTTTCATGCACCCATTGGCTATTTGAGTAGCCACTTTAGAAAAATGTCTATTCATTTCCTCTGTCAATTTTTAATTGGATTATTTGTTTTTTACTATTGAGTCATATGTGTTATTTATATATTTTGCATATTAATCACTTATCAGATATCTGGTTTCAAACATTTGCTCCCATTCTGTACGTAGGTTTATAATTTCATTGATCATTCCTTTTGACCTGCAGAAGCCTTTTAATATGTTGTAATCCCACTTGTTGAATTTTAATTTTGTCTCTTGTGCATTAAGTGTCATATCCAAAAATCTATTGCCAAACCCAACGTTCAGAAGCATTTTCCCTTTGTTTTCTTTTAAGAGCATGATCATTTCAGGTCTCACAGTTAAGTCTTTAATCCATTTTGAGTTAATTTTTCTGAGTGGTATAAGACAGGGGTCTAGGTTTATTCTTCTACTTATGAATATCCAATTTTCCAAGCACCATTTATTAAGGATTCTATCTTATCTCCATTGAGTATTCTTGGCTCCCTTGTTATTAGTTGGCAATAAATATTTATTGAATTAAGTACATACACATCAATGTCATAAAATACTGTAGGATAATTATTTTAGCATGAAGATAGAACAAACACTAGAACATATCTCATATAAAAATTTATAGAAAGCATAATTATGTGTACAATGTCATTGTCATAATGTGAAGTTGGTACATGTGACAATAAGAATTTCAGAACAATATGAAAAAACCAAACAAACAAAAAACAACTATACCAGTGTTGGCAAATTAAAGATAATGTTATCTCTGATTATATTTGTGAGTATGTGTGTGTTAGAAATATGTTCTACAAAAAAAGACCAAAGTTTATTGATATTCATTGAAGAAAGTTCTAGAACAAAAATAGGCAGCCTATTATACTCACTAAATTTAAGAAACTCTGACCTGAATAAAACACTTCTTTTTAAACTATCAGAAGCTCTTTATATAATAGGAAAAAAAACCAAAAAAACATTTTCATTATTCCTTAAGAAACTACTAGAGTTAGATCACATCATCTTTTTTTTTTTAAGATTTTATTTATTTATTTGACAGAAAGAGATCACAAGTAAGCAGAGAGGCAGGCAGAGAGAGAGGGGGAAGCAGACTCCCTGCTGAGCTCCATCCCAGGACCCTGGGATCATGACCTGAGCTGAAGGCAGAGGCTTTAACCCACTGAGCCACCCAGGTGTCCCTAGATCACATCATCTTAAAAATAACTATATTATAGTTAATGGAGTTTCATGTCATAACATTCTCAGCAAATAAATTTCCCAATCAGGTTCACCTCATGCCTGTTTCTTATTCCCAGTTGGACAACCACCTAATTAACAACTGTATTCTATCATAGATCATCTGGTGCTTTCAAAGGTCAATATTTTTACAAGTAACAGGATATTACTACATGCCGTTTCTTAGAAACACAGAATGAACTAGAAAAGAATAACAATTTTTAATTTTATTCATGCTTTAAGTCCAACTAGTCACGTGTGAGCACTTCATATCCCTGTGTCAACCTTAGCTCAGGTTTATAAAGTTACAAAAAGGAAAGGCAGGTTCTGTCGTCGCAGTGTTCCACACTTTTTTCTTACTCATTCCTTCTCCCTCCTCTCAAGGACACAGCAGTCAGTGCCTCAGTAATTCCAAAATCAGGAATACAATCAGAAAAAAATTGAGGAATGGCTTACTCAGTCTGAATTTTAGTTCATTCAGATTTCTAGAATCTTGGCCTTTGCTTGTGAGTCTCAGCATCTTAGGATATTTAGCTTTATCCATTGTCACCAAAATATTTTCAGTCAGATACTGAAGTGCTTCCAGATGGGTCTGGAATTTACTTGTTTTTAGCACCAAAGATATATTTTGCATTTTTCTTCATGAATAGCATCAGCTCACTAGATCCAATAAATACAATGTTCCTTAATTATTAGATATTAATTGAATGACAGAATGAAGTAAAACCTTTTTTAAGACTGCAGATAAACCATCCTATTAAATATATGGCACAAAGGAAGGGTAAAGAAGTTAGGTGCTGGAGGGGTACCTGGGTGGCTCAGTTGGTTGAGCATTGACTCTTGATTTTGGCTTAGGTCATAATCTCAGAGTCATGAGATCAAACCCTGGGTCAGGCTCCACACTGGGCGTGGAGCCTGCTTAAGAGTATCTCCATCCCCCTCTGTCCCTCACCCTGCTCACTTTCTCTATGTCATAAAGAAAGAAAGAAAGAAAGAAAAAGAAGAAAGAAAAAGAAAGAAAGAAAGAAAGAAAGAAAGAAAGAAAGAAAGAAAGTTAGATACTGGAAAACAAAGGAGATACACATTAAACAAAATGAATTTGATTCCCATTTTGATGTTAATTGAAATAAATAAAAACTAATACAGAATGATTTTCCCAGTTATGGTTGAAAACACTTCAACACACAGTATCATCATCTCCTCACCCATTTTAATATTCTTTCAAATCTTCTTCATATTAAGATATTTGTTCTTCTGCCTTTCCCTCACATATATTAATTCCTATTTCCTCCATCATATCATAACATTTAACACCATCTTATATCTTCTTGTATACTACGATGACTTATTGTGGTAAGAATAATGTCCCTCTCCTCCAGAAAAGATATCCATGTCCTACTCCTTGAAACCTATGAAAATGTGCTCTTCATGGCAACAGAGAACTGAAGTATTTGATATTTTCTATTTGAATAAAAGATTTGTTATTTTCTTCTCAGGAAAAATAGGAAGTTAGAAAACATTGCATTTTACAGCCAACATTATTTGTAGTTGGCCGTAATCCTTCCTGGCACAGCTGTCAAGCTGTCTAACAAGAACCCAGGTGTGCACCCCTGATAGAGTGTACATGGAGGACACTGGAAGATGGCACGTTTTTTCCTGAGAAACATAAGACAGACAGAGTTGCTGAGAGTGCTATCTTTTCAAGCAGCTTCTCCCTTTCCATTTTAGAGGATTTGCCTAAACTAAGCAGCTAGTCAGCACTTAGAACACTTACTTCCTCTCCTTATAAAACTGCCCACCCTTCTCCAAAGAGTCTGGGCTTCCTACACCTTCATTGCCCCTATTCCAAAAGCTGCTAATCAATTGACTATGAAATAAATGATTATTCTGAATTACGTGCAAGGCCAAATGTTTTCACAAGGGTCCTTTAGGAAAGGGAAGCAAATGAGGAGGATTTTTTTTTTTTTTTTAAGATTTTATTTATTTATTTGAGAAAAACAGAGAGAAAGCACAAGCAGAGCGAGGGGCAGAAGGAGAGGAAGAAGCAGACTCCCCATTGAGCAGGAAGCCTGATCCAGTGGCTTGATCTCAGGACCTGGGATGTTAACCCACTGAGCCACGCAGGCACCCCAGGAAGAGGCTTTCAGTGGCTTCAAAGGGAATGCACCTCTCCTGACACCTTGATTTTGGCCTAGTGAGACCAATTTGAGGCTTCTGATCTTTACTACTCTAAGATAATAAATTATTGCATTGTTCTAAAACACTAAATTTTTGATAGTTTTTACAGCAGTAACAGAAAACTATGTACTGATTCAGTCTCACCTCTATTTACAGTGACTGAATTAAGCAGCCAATAATTTTGCTATTCTAAACGTAGCCTTTCTGCCACAATTTGCTCTTAATGAACTTTCCTGGGTCCAAACCTGGAGATACTTATTCAATTATTACTTTATCAACCCTCCACAAATATGTATCTACATTTCTTCTTAACTGGCTCTATTATTGCTTGTTTAAATGTTCACTATCAGGATGCCTGGGTGACTCAGTCGGTTAAGCATCTGCTTTCGGCTCAGGTCATGATCCAGGGTCCTGGCATGAATTCCTCATTGCACTCCTTGCTCAGTGGGAGGCTGCTTCTCCCTCTGCCTGTCACTCCCCCTGCTTGTGCATGTTCTCTTTCTCTCTCTCTCAATCTGACAAATAAAATCTTAAAAAAATAAAAATAAAAAATGTTATATAAAAATTAAAAAAATGTTTACTATCATCATGGAAATTATTATAAAAAACTTTTACAGCATTTGTTATTTTCTTTATCAGACTTCAGTTCATACAGAAAATATAACACTAAGCAAAACTTAAATAATCTCAATATAAATTGAAGATAAGACAGTTTATATGTATTTACCACTATAATGCTAATGACAGAGTTAGAAATATGGGTCCATTTTCTCAACTCATCTGGCCATCTTTTAAACTTTTGTAACTAATTGTATTTATGAATGGGTTTTATTACAACTATAACAAATTAAAGCCATTTTTAATGTTTAATGACACTTGATGCCAAGTTTTTTGTGCAATGTTGCCAATGTTAAATGCACCCTAAATGAAAAAATAAGATAAAATAAAATAAATTATGCAAACTATAAAACCCATGGAGAGAAAATGGCAAATTTTAACAGGAAGAACCGCTAAAAAGTAGCAAAAAAAAAAAAAAAATCATGACTTTGGGAAACTCAATAAACTGCTAATGACCTGATCTTATTATTTGCTGCTTAACTATGAATATTTTAGTAGCAGCAAACTTAAAAGTCTCTCAGCATTTTTTGTAAAAACTTTGGTACATGTTTGTTTACTTTGGTAGTGATATATTGCTTAAAGCAGAAAATTTACAATTTTATTAACAAACAGCTTTATATATATTTTATACATTGCTAAATATTTAGACATATCAGTGGACTTTTTATATATTAATTATGTGCCTGACTTATTCTATCATCTTATTTCTAAAGGAAAGCAGCTTTCTGTATTTTAGAATTTGTTGCATTAAATTTAATGTACCAATAAATCTCTACTCTGCTTTTAAGGTGAAACACCATTGACTAATGAAGGGAGAAAAAATAGGGAATAGAAAAGAAAGAATGAATAAATTTTTCTGTGGTTGTGAAGGTTGAAATTATTATTGCTGCAACATTTTTGATGATCTGGGTAGAAGAAAAGTGTTGGTTTTTTTCATCAAAACAGAAAATTAATTGCTTATACTTGCAACCACAGTGTGTGACACTCATGCTCTCTGTCACTATAGCAAATGTGAAATAAGTCAAAATCTTCTGAACTTTCATGAAATGTAGATAATTTTGCACAAATTAGTAAGCTCATTCTGATTTCTAATAAACTACTGTTCCTCAACTTCACAAAAATTTCCCAATGTATCATTGAATGAAATTTAGCTCATTTGGCATAAAATCTCCTTTCCTATTTTATCAAAATCTTTCTACTGTTTCCAGATTTTCAAGGGAGAGAATTTAAATTTATCTCATTAATGAATCAAGTATAGTGCTTGTAATTGTATAATGGATACCAAGTCCTGAATTTTTATTAAGTGGCAACCTCTGTATCATATTCCTAAAAAAAGACTAATTATGGGAACTTAGGTACAGAATAAGGATGAAAAGCTTTGGATGGAGTGCATGTTCCATATCCAGGATTAATTAATGTAATTAGGCAAATGCTTGGCCTTATCCTTCTGAAGAGGTTATTTAACATTTCCTTATCTATTAAATTTTAATATTACTTTAGAAATAACATAGTATTGTAAATAAAAATTGGATCAACTTGAAGATAGAAGTAGGAGAGAAAAATCTCAGATTCAGATTTGAAAGTGCAGTCATAAATATATATGTATTTTTTCTTTTTTGGCCCTTGCATCATAGTAATCAGTGTTCTGCTAAGCTGAGTTAATTTCTGTTTTGCACTTTGCATTTTATGTGTAAACATTAACTGCTGATGCCCAGGGTAATTCACATGAGGATACTTGACCTATTCATAATGAACACAATAATATCTCTACATAAATAAAACATTCTCCTGTTGCATTTATAGAATAACAGAGAAAAATTGAAATTACATGATGAACTTACATATATACTAACACTGTTTTTTTATAATAATATAGATAGGCTATAAAATAGTCTACCAATATGTAACTACAAAGGAGGACAATAATTCTGCAATAATTTTAAATCTGAAAGAAGAAAAAAGAAAAAAATCTGAAAGAAAAGCATTATATGAATGTAAAAATAAGAATTAAGATGGGGGTAGGGGGTTGGGTGAGCCTGGTGGTGGGTATTGTGGAGGGCATGTATTGCATGGAGCACTGGGTGTGCTGCATAAACAATGAATTTTGGAACACTGAAAAAAAAACTAAATTAAATTAAAATAATAAAAATAATAAAATATTTTCTAAAAATTAAAAAAAATTAAGACTAAGATGGAATTATATTCATAAATATGTAAAATAATGTAAATGTTTCTATTTTCCTTCCATTATTGTTTGTTTTTAAAGATTTTATTTATTTATTTGACAGAGCTCACAAGTAGGCAGAGAGGCAGGCAGAGAGAGAGAGGAGGAAACAGGCTCCCTGCTGAGCAGAGAGCCCGATGGGGGGCTTCATCCCAGAACCCTGAGATCATGACCTGAGCCGAAGGCAGAGGCTTAACCCACTGAGCCACCCAGGCACCCCTGTTTTTAGAAAATAATATAAAGTTCTCTATCTTGCACATCCTCTCCAACAATTGGCATTTTTGTCTTTTTGATAAAAATTACCCTAACAGGTATAAGGTACTATCTCATTGAGGTGTTGATTTGCATGTGTCTAATGATTAGTGATGTTGAGCTCTTTTTCATGTACCTATTGGCCATTTATATGCCTTTTTTGGAAAAATGTCTATTCAAGTCTTCTGCCCATTTCTTATTTGGATTATTTGTTTTTTCACTGTGAAGTGGTAGTTCCTCATATATTTTGGATATTAATTCCTTATCAGATATTTGGATTGCAAATATTTTCTCCCATTCTGTATATTGTCTGTTCATTTTGTTAATGATAGGTGGGGAAAATGGGAAGATGTTGATCAAAATGTATGAAGACATAGTAATATAAAATTAATAAGTTCTAGAGGTCTAATGTACAGCATAGTCACTATAGTTAACAATGTATTATGTTGGAAATTTGTTAGGAGAGTAGATCTTAGGTTATCTCACCACACACACACACACACACACACACACACACAAAAGTAATTATGTGAGCAGATGGGTATGTAAATTACCTGATTGTAGTAATCATTTCATTTTGTATATGTATATCAAGACATCATATTGTACATCTTATGTATACATAATTTTTATTAAAATAAATTTTAAAATATATATAAAAACATCAAAATATTCATTTAGTATTTTTAATCACCATCCATATTTTCTGTAACTGTTTTTTAAAATATTCAAACTCCTATTAACGATGAGGACTTAAGTAATTTTTTAGAGGTAATAAAGGTAGCAAGAGGAATCTATCATAAACTCCAAGGAGCAAAATACTTTATTTCTAAATGTATTATACTTTTGAGAAGCTTGATGGATCACTAACAACAAGATAATTTATCTTAAATATCATCCATTAGATAAATTTGTTATATAAAAACTTAAGATCTGTGCTTACCCATCATTTGCCAATGGGAGGAGAAGGGAGTTGGGAGAAATCGGAGGGGGAGACAAAACATGAGAGACTGTGGACTCTGAGAAACAAATTGAGGGTTTTGGAGGGGAGGGAAGTGGGTTGTTGGGTGAGTCTGGTGGTTGGTATTAAGGAAGGCACGTACTACATGGAGCACTGGGTGTGGTGCATAAGCAATGAATTTTGGAGCACAAACAAACACAAAATTAAATTAAATTAAATTAATTAAATTTTAAAAAAATTCAAGGAAATTAACATCACTGCTTCCAAGCCAAGCACTAAACTTTACAAATGTCTCATACTTCTCACAAAACCACTAAGTATTATAATTTCTAGTGCATAAACTAGAAAACTAGTATGAACGGGTTATATAATTTGTCGAAAGTTAATACTTCTTTAGTTAGATCAAGTGCTTCATCTTGGCTTATTTTATTTGCGTTTTGGGGTGTAAATTCCTGAGGCACAACCACTGAGATTCTGATCTGAGTTAGAAAGACACCCCTGAAATAATTTGTCGGGGGAAGGGTGAGACATGGCTGGCACCAAAAAAAAGCATCCCCTAAAAAATTATTGTTCATTAAAGCTATTTAGCTTTGCAGATTGTTATTGGAGGCCATATTTCCAGGGAGTATACTTTGTCAAACACTAAACATATTTTAAGTTCCTTTATAAATAAATTAAAAAAAAAAAACTTTAAGTGTTAAACATTGGTAACTCATAAACTCTATTAAAGCTCCCATTTAACTTTTTTTGTCACCATCATTTTTATTACTTAGATAAATGTATTAGTGATTCAACACGTCCATCCAACACACAGTACACATCCCAAGTGCACTCCTTAATCCCCATCACCTGTTTAACCCATCCCTCAACCCACCTCCCCTCTGGTAACCACCAGTTGATTTTCTATAGCTAAGAGTATCTTTCTTGGTTTGCCTCTCTCTTTTTAAACCTTTGCTCATTTGTTTCATTTCTTTAATTCTTAGATAATTGCATTTTAATGGTGAAAATTATGTCTCCTGCCTTTAATGTGAATGTATTAAATTTCTATGAGACTGATCATTTTTAAATATTCATGAGCTTTCTATTGGACATGTATGTGTTTATTATAATGTGAACTTATACATCTAACATTTTTATAATTAAATATTTTGAAACAAAATAATATATTTCAGATAGGTGTTAGGTATAATAATTAATCATAATACATTCATTTTGATATAACACCTGTGTACAAAAGAAAAGTAAAAAATCAAAGAACATTGAAAAACATATAGGAAAATAAATAAATATAAAAAAACTTTATATGTTTGCATTTCTGAATTGATTATTTTTGGGAATATTTGTTTTAATCACTATTCAAATGCTAACCCCAGGAAATAATAAGCTCATTTATTCATTAAGACAGTCAAAATAGTTAGAATTAGGTAAGATATTTTGTTGGAATTTCAATATACACTTTTATTTATTATTAAGGAGTTGGTTATTTTATATAATCAAACAAATATTCATGAAAAATAAACATCTGATCTACCCATTTTTGTATGGAGTGAAATCCCAATTTAGTGAAAGAGCATAGGCCTAAAATATTGCATAGGTGAGTTCAAATAATAGCTTCTGTATGTACCAAATTATTTCATTAGATGTGTCATTCACCTCTCTTATACTCTCTTTGTTCATTAAAATGGCATTAATAATAGCTGCTTTTAAGACAATTAAGTGTGTTAGACAGATAGCTGTATGGTGCCTTGAGTACTCAAAAAATGACAAAATTATTGATACATGTGCTGACAAAATTATTCTAAAAAATGTCACAAGCTTTACTACAAAGCCGTGATCACCAAGACAGCATGGTACTGGCATAAAAACAGACACATAGACCAGTGGAACAGAGTAGAGAGCCCAGATATGGACCCTCAACTCTATGGTCAGTTAATCTTCGACAAAACAGGAAAAAATATACAGTGGAAAAAAGACAGTCTCTTCAATAAATGGTGCTGGGAAAACTGGACAGCTATATGCAGAAGAATGAAACTCGACCATTCTCTTACACCGTACACAAGGATAAACTCAAAATGGATAAAAGATCTCAATGTGAGACAGGAATCCATCAGAATCCTAGAGGAGAACATAGGCAGTAACCTCTTCGGTATCATCCACAGCAACTTCTTTCAAGATATGTCTCCAAAGGCAAAGGAAACAAAAGCGAAGATGAACTTTTGGGACTTCATCAAGATCAAAAGCTTCTGCACAGCAAAGGACACAGTCAAAAAAACAAAGAGGCAACCCACGGAATGGGAGAAGATATTTGCAAATGACAGTACAGACAAACGGTTAATATCCAGGATCTATAAAGAACTCCCAAACTCAACACACACAAAACAGAGAATCATATCAAAAAATGGGCAGAAGATATGAACAGACACTTCTCCAATGAAGACATGCAAATGGCTATCAGACACATGAAAAAATGTTCATCATCACTAGCCATCAGGGAGATTCAAATTAAAACCACATTGAAATACCACCTTACACCACTTAGAATGGCCAAAATTAACAAGACAGGAAACAACATGTGTTGGAGGGGGTGTGGAGAAAGGGGAACCCTCTTACACTGTCGGTGGGAATGCAAGTTGGTGCAGCCACTTTGGAGAACAGTGTGGAATTTCCTCAAGAAATTAAAAATAGAGCTTCCCTATGACCCTGCAATTGCACTACTGGGTATTTACCCCAAAGATACAGATGTAGTGAAAAGAAGGGCCATCTGTACCCCAATGTTTATAGCAGCAATGGCCACAGTCGCCAAACTGTGGAAAGAACCAAGATGCCCTTCAACGGACGAATGGATAAGGAAGATGTGGTCCATATACACTATGGAGTATTATGCCTCCATCAGAAAGGATGAATACCAAACTTTTGTAGCAACATGGACAGGACTGGAAGAGATTATGCTGAGTGAAATAAGTCAAGCAGAGAGAGTCAATTATCATATGGTTTCACTTATTTGTGGAGCATAACAAATAGCATGGAGGACAAGGGGAGATGAAGAGGAAAAGGGAGTTGAGGGAAATTGGAAGGGGAGGTGAACCATGAGAGACTATGGACTCTGAAAAACAATCTGAAGGTTTTGAAGGGGCGGGGGGTGGGAGGTTGGGGGATCCAGGTGGTGGGTATTAGAGAGGGCACAGATTGCATGGAGCACTGGGTGTAGTGCAAATATAATGAATACTGTTATGCTGAAAAATAAAAAAAAATTTTAAAAAATGTCACATGTTACAAAGCTATCCTTAGAATTTTAAATTTTGAAAAAAAAATAATAACAGGTATATTTCTATTAATGACAAATTTGTAGTTAGAAATGGTGCATCTGTATAGTTTTTTTTTTTTTTATCTTGAATAAGGTAAAATAACAATGGTAGACTAAATTAGTTGAGTGCCAGATACTATACCGAGTGGTTTATGTTAATAATCTCACTTAATGCTTAAAAACATTTACAGATACTGGTTTTATTGAAACTTTACACTTGAGGAAACCATGACTCAGAATAGTCAAGACATTTTTACCCAGCATGCCTAGATAGTAAACAATAGAACTAGAATTTCACTAATAGAATTTGAAATTTTATTCTAAACAATATTCTACAGAAGTTTCTAGTAGAATTTATATATAAATTAAAAAGAAATTCCATCCTTCATTTGACAGTCAAATTCATGGTTGATGAATATTTACTAACACACATGTATATATGCACAATAAAAGCACAAGATCTTCTTTATTTTCTGGTAAATTAATCATCTTTAAAATTATTTTTTGAGACATATAGTGAGTATAGTCTGGGTATACAGAGCGTATAAGGTATAAGGTCTGGGTATACAGAGCCCTTGCCCTGTTAAGTCTTATAATCTAGTGGGAATAGTGCTAATGAAATTCTTTTACTATAAATTATTCAATTTTACTTTTAATAAGTGTGAAGCACCATAAAAGATTATCAGATGGAAAAAGGTGGTGCCAACCTAGTCCAAAAGTTCACAGAGGGTGTACTTGACAATATTATATAGGGTTTTCTGAGCTATGAACAATTAAGTAAGCAGTGCTTAAATAAAGTTATTTCTAGATGAAAAGAGGAGTAGAACGAAAACCCTAATTGTGAAGGAGAAAGAAATATTAAAGAAACTGAATGGATGGAGAATTTGGACAGCAAATAGAGAGGACTGAATGACAGAATTAAGCTGGAGATGTAAGCAGGGCCCAGCTAATCCAAATAGGCCCCAATAAAAACTTAAGCATTTCTCTGTTAAGTTAAAGAATAAGAAATTGCTCATTCTGTAGGTCAAAAATGGTTTGCTCTTGGCAATTCTATATGTTTCTATCTTTAAAATAAAATGAAATACCTTGAAAAACTTTAATTATTTATAAGAAAGATTTGAAAGTGACAAAAATTAGATTAGAAAAATCAGTGAAGAGACTGTTAAGTAACACCCCATTCCCTTTAGCCCCTGGCAATCACTATTTCATTCTATGCTTTCGGTTACTTCAGATCTCCTCATATAAATGGAATCATATAGACATGTCTTTCTGAGAGTGGCTTGTTTTATTTAATATAAAGTCTCAGCTTCACTCATGCTGCTTCTAGTTTCAGTTATGTAAAATGAATGAATTCTAGAGATCTGCTATACAACATATTACATATAATTAAGAACATGGTATTGTGCACTTATATTTGGTTTTATTTAAATTCAGTTAGCCAACATATGGTATATCATTAATTTTTGATGTAGTGTTTAATTGTTCATTAGTTGTATATACTTTGCTCCGGGGTAATTCTCATGTTAAGCATTCTTAACACACACACACACACACACACACACACACACATCCACATAAAAGGGACACAATGAAACTTTTGAAGGTGATGGATGTGTTTATTACCTTGATCATGGTGATAGTGTCATGATTATATGCATTTATCCAAACTCATCAAATTGTATACATTAAACATGTGCAAGTTTTTTTTTATATCAATTATACCTCAATAAAATTGCATGGAAAAAAAGAGAGTATTAAATAGTTTAGAAACTGAACCATGAAGATACTATAAGGATACAAACAAGATCACTGACAGAGTTCTAATTTGAACAAGTGGGAAATCAATTTGCCATTAAAAAATATATTTAGCATTATCTGTGTTATTTGCTGTTTAATTGTTTCCATAGACATCTCTATTTTAGCTTGCTTTTCTGTTCTTTCTCTATTTAAGAAGTTTATAAACAAAACAAAATATGACTTTCAATTATGAATCTGCAGAATTTGTTCTATTTATTCTAACATTTTATATTGAGCCAGAATGTTAAGTGTTCTGTTTTAGCATATTCTATAATGCTAAACATGACTTTGTTTTAATCCAAACAGAGGTGTTATTTTCATTGATTCATTACGAAAAACAATCAAAGCTACACATGATGTTTTGTAAATCTTATTCTTCTCAAAGGCTTCCATTCTTAGGAATAAACTTATAAAATTAATAAACTTATAAAATTCTATGCTTTGGCATAGAATTATCTATAGCATTCGTTTAGTAACTTTTTAATATTTGTAGGTTCTATAGTAAGTTACCTATTTCATTTCTAATACTTGTATGTCATGCATTTTGACAATGCATGCAGGTCTAACTACCACAATCAAAATATAAATCAATATTATCACTCCCAAAAGTTCCCAGTGCCTCTTGGTTGACATCCCAGCCCTGGCAACCAGTGATCTGTTTTCTGACCTTATTTTCCTGCCTTTTCCAGAATGTCATATAAATGGCATCATGCAACATGTAGCCTTTTGAGTATGGCTGATTTCATTTAACCTGATGCATCTAATAGTAATTAATTCTATTGTATGCATTAATTGTCCATTCCTCTTTATTTGTGTGTAGATGTAATGTCATTTATCCATTCATTAGTTGAAGGATAGTTAGAGTTTTTAGTTTGGAGATGGTGAATAAACCTGCTATAAACATTTAAGTGAAGTTTTTTTTTTTTTTTTTTTGCTGAAAATATTTTTTTCATTTAATTTGGGTTAGTATCTAGAAGTGGGATTGCTAAATTATATGAATGTATGTTTTACTTTACAAAACTTCTAGACTTTTTTCAGTATTTTTCAGTGGCACAGTATCTTTATTATGTACTAGTATTATGTACTCTACATACTCAGAAGCCCTTGTCATTATTACCATTATTATTATTATTATTATTTTGTGGTGATAATGCCAAGTAGTTTTAATTTACATTGATACACCTTTTTAAATAAAGCATTTAAATAATTTGCATGTCTTTTAGTGGAGATGCTATTTTTTTACCTTTGAGTCCTGTTTATATCATACATACATAATATTAATATAATAGGAATAAAAGTTCTATACAAGAAACTTACTTTGCAATTATTTTTCTCAGTGTGTAACTTGTATTAATAGTGCACTCAATTAAAAGTGTCTTTCAAAGAACAGAAATTCTTAACTTTGATAAAGTCAATTTTTCAATTTTTGATTTTATGGAAGGTACTTTCTGTTATATCTAAGAAATCTTTGCCTATTTCCAAGGAATAACAAACACTTTTATTTTGTGTTTTGCTCTAAATATTTTATGGTTTCATATTTCACATTTGGGTCAATGATATTTGAGTTAACTTTTAGAAATGGTGGTAAATATGCAATGAGGCTCCTTTTTTATAGGTAAATACCACGTTTTAGCATGACATTTCATTTTCATTGAATTATCTTTCCATAGTTGTTTGCAAATCACTTCCAATTTACTGAAAAGCCTATATTTGTAAATTTAAATCTGGAATATATATTTATATATTTATATTTATATACATATATACATATATATATATATATATATATATATATATATTATATAGAGAGAGAGAGGGAAAACACAAGCAGAGAGAGTAGCAAGCAGAGGGATAAGCAGGATCCCTGCTGAGCAGGAAGCCCAGTTGTGGATTGGATCCCAGAGTCCTGGAATCATGACCTGACCCCAAGGCAGATGCTTAACTGACTGAGCCACCCAGGAAACCCTTAAATCTTGAATCTTAATTCTATTTCAGTGTATCTATCTTTGATTAATGTAACTGAATCTTGTTTGAATCATCCACCTTTTTTTTTTACCAAAAACAAACAAAAAAGCCAAACTTTTCTTTGGCTACACTAGTTCCTTTGCCTGTCTACATAAATTGAAGTATTCAACATAAATTGTTGAAGTCAGTTTATTAATTTCTACAAAATCATTACTAAGATTTTGGTACTGATAGCATTGAATCTGTATCTCTGTTTGGGAAAGTTAATATTTGGAGTTTCTCAAACTATGAGCATGGGATAACCCTTCATTATTTAGGTCTTTGGTTTTTTCATCAATGTTTTGCAGTGTTTGGTATACAGAACTTACACTTCTGATAGAATTGTAAAGGTTCTTTTTTCTAAACAGAATTTTAGCTTCTAATTGGTTATGACCATAACCCAGTCTGTAGGGATAACCAAAATATGTCACTTTTTAAGTTTTAGGTGAATTATGACTTGCTATATCTGTATTGGACTAATATCTGATATGTAGGTTTATATTCAGATTCAAAGATCAGAGATCAGTCACCTCTGTGCCATATATTCCTCTACATTACATGTTAACTTATTTAATTCTCATAATACCTTGTGGTGGGTGTTTTAATTTCTATTTTGTGGGTGAAAATCTGAGACACAGTAAATTAAATTTATATGCTCAAAAATATATCCAGTTTTCAAATATTGACCTGATATTCATCAACTTTCCTAAACTCATTTATTATCTGGGATTTTCTTTATGGAAAATATGTTGTCTGGATACAGTTACAGTTTTATTTTTTCCTGTCCTATTGCACTAGGTTGGACGTTCAGTACAATAGAGAATAACAGTGGTGAGTGGATATCTATACCTTGTTTCTGACACTAGGAGAAAGCATTCAGGTTTTCAATATTAGGTATGTCGGTGAATATAGGATTTTGTACATACTCTTTACCTGGTCACTGAAGTTTCCTTCCAGTCCTAGTGTTCTGAATGTACTTATCATAAATGGGCATTAATTGTAAAATGTTTTTGCTTCACCTATTGAAGAATATCACGATTCTTCATCTTCAATCTGCTGATGTAGTGAAATACCTTGATTGAATACCTGAAATAATTTACATTTGTTCATGATGCACTATATTTTAGACATGTGGTTAGATTTAATATCTAGTGCAATATTGTATATTTGTGCACTTTATGTTCATGGAGCATACTGATCTATAGTTATAGTTGATTTGGCACATATTTTCCTTGTACATCAAGATAGATGCTGATTCTATAAAATGGGAAGGTTTATCACATCCATATTACATAGAGTTTTTGTAGAATCAGTATTACTTCCATAATGTTTGCTACTATTTCCAGGTGAACACACCACAACCTAAAATTGTCCATCTTGAGAGGTTTTTTGTTACAAATTCAGTTTCTTTAACATCTATAGGGCTATTTATGCTGTTTAATTCTTCCTGATGAGCTTCAGAAAGTTTTATCCTTCAACAAATTTGCCCATTTCACTAAGGTAGTCAAATGCTTTGGCATAGAATTATCTATAGCATTCGTTTAGTAACTTTTTAATATTTGTAGGTTCTATAGTAAGTTACCTATTTCATTTCTAATACTTGTATGTCATACTTTCATCACTCTGCTAGTGTTTCATCAATTTTATCAATCTTTTCAAAGAACTAACTTTGGCTTTTATTATTTTTCTCTATTTTTTTCTCCTTCTCAATATGTTTTTGTTCCCATTTTTAGTATTTCCTTTATTTTCTTGCTTTGTACTTTATTAAGGTTTCTTTTTTCTAGTATGTTAAGGTATAAATTTACATAATTGATTAGAGATCTTTTATCTAATATAAATATGCAATACTGTAATTGCCATCTAGACCTTTATTAGCTGAATCTAAGAAATTTATAAGTGTTACTTTAATTTAACTCAAATATTCTCTAATTTCCCTATGATTTCCTCTTTAATCCATAGGTTACTGAGTCTGAAACTGTAATTGTGTTTTTGTGTATTTGTTCCTTCTATTTTATCACTTATGCTTAATGCATTTTGAAGCTCTGTTGTTGCATGTATATGAATTTAGGCTTATGTTTCTTGGTGAATTGATCCTTTTATCATTATGTAAATCCTCCTTTATTTCTGGAAATATTACTACTGAATATACTCTGTTTGATATTAATATAGCCACCCCAGGTCTTTGTTGTTTCATGTTTGTATGATTTATTATTCTGTTTTTCACTCTTAACCTGTCTATATTCTTATATTTAGTTTTTAGAGATGGGTAATTGTTGGAATTCTTGGATTTTTCTTTTTTTTAAAGATTTTATTTTTATTTATTTGAGAGAGAGACAGATAGTGATAGAAATAGCGAAAGAGAGCAAGAGTGGGGAGGAGAGGGAGAATGTGGGGCTCAATCCCAGGACTTTGGGATCATGACCTGGTCTAAAGGCCGATGCTTAACTGACTGAGCCACCCAGGTGCCCTGGATTTTTCTTTATTTTGCTTTCTTCCTTTCCTTTCTTTTCTTTTCCTTTCCTTTCCTTTTTCTTTCCTTTTCTTTCCTTTCCCTTCCTTTCCCTTCCCTTCCCTTCTCTTCTCTTTTCCTTTTTTTTTTTTTTTTTTCAAAGTAGGCTCCATGCCCAGCATGGAGCCCAATTCTGGGTCTGAACTCAGAGCCCTGACTGAGTGGCAAGCTGAGATCAAGAGGCCATCACCTAACTAACTGTGTCACCCAGGCATCCCAGATTTTGTTTTTTATTCATTCTGATAATCTCTGCTATTTAATATGTATGTTTAGACTGCTTATATTTAAGTTAACTGTTGATATATAAAGAATTGCCTTCTAGGTAGCTATTTTTCTATTTGTTTCATTTGTTCTTTGTTTCTTGTTTTTTTCTCTTTTTCGAGTAATTGAAAAATTTTTATCATTTGATTTCCTCTACTTTTTGCTTAATTTTTATACCACTTTTTTAAAAAAGTAGTGAACACATAATGTATATTTTTTATTTAGTAGCAACCTAACTTCAAATGATATGTTATTTTGTTGCTGTGTAGAGACCTCAAAATTTGTGTATTTCTAATTGGTTCTCCATCTTTTTTTTTATTTTGTCATATACCTTATTTTTACAGAAGTTTATAAACACAAAATTAATTGCTGCTCTTTCTAATGCAAACAGTCAATTATTTTAAATCAATTAAAGTGTAACAAAAAATAAATTTACCTTCATTAATACCATTTCTAAAGTTTTATTTTTTTTTTTCTAGATCCAGTTTTCTCTCCTGTGCCATTCATTACTTCTCTGAGCTGAAGAACTCCCTTTAATATATCTTTAGGATAAATCTACTGTTAATAAGTTCTCCCACCTTTTGTATTTCTGAGGAAATCAGTACTTACCTTCCTTTTTTAGAAAGACATATTTATTGAAAATAGAATTCTGGGTTAATCGTGTGTGTGTGTGTGTGTGTTAGATAACTTTAAGAATGTTTAATTTTACTTTTGGATTGTACAGTTCTGATTAGAAATCTGCTATTTTCATCTTTGGCCCTCTGCATGTAATAACTCTCTCTCTTTTTTTTTTTTTTTTTTTTTGATACCTTCAAGACTTTCTACGTCTCATTAATTTTCAGCTACTTGAATGCTATGAGTTTAGGGTCATTTTGTTAGTTTGTTTCATCCTTTTTGATGTTTTCTGAGTTCTTGGGTCTTTGTTTTGATGCCTTTTATTAATTTTTTAAAATTCTCAAACATTATCTACAAATATTTACTTTTTCTCTTTTCTTCTGAGATTCAAATTAAGTTAAACAATTTAAAATTGTTCTGTGATGGCCATTTTTTTTCACTCTTTATTTAACTTTGTTTCAGCTTCAGTATTTTGTATTGATCTATCTTGTTTCCTGATTGCTTTCTCAATTGTGTTAAGTTGAGAATGAATTCAAAGTCATCCCTCATCTCTTTTTCTGTGTTTTCACTTATAGCATATCCATTTCCTCATTACTCTTCTAATCTCTCTGCTGAAATTAACCATTTCTCCCTGCATTCTGTTTATGTCCTCCACTGTAACTTTTAACATATTAATCATACTTATTTTTAGTCCCTTGTCTGATAATGCAGACATCTGGCTCATTTTGGAATCTAATTCTGTTGATTGCTTTGTTTCTGGACAGTATGTGGATTTATTATTCTCAGTCTTCTGTCGTCCTCATGATTATTGGTTGAATGTCAGACATCTTTTGTATGACAGTAAAAAATATTGTAAATATTATTCATTTCTGGAAATGAGCATTCATTTTCTTTCTAGTGTGGGTTTTGATTCATTGACAACCTGAGCTGGGTTTGGCATTTGTTGTTGCTATAGTTATTCCCAGTGAACCATAATTTTGAATTCCTCTAATGTTACCTTACTGGTAGATTGAGGCTGATTTTCCATAGGATTTTTCTCAATATTTTCTCCATACTCAGTTTATATCTTCTCTTTGTACCTAAAACCCAGAGCATGTCTCTCCTTGCTGCTCCTGCTCCTTCATAGTCAACAACAGTTCGTTTTTACTTAACTCTTGGTAGCCCTTTTGTTAGGAGTGCTGCTGTGTTGTTATTGTTCTTCACCAATCTTGGGTGGGTGCTGTGTCCCTTTGTCTCACGGATGGGAGTTTCTCAGTGATTTCATCCCTCGTCTCCCAGCAGAAGGTGGTTCTGAGTGGTCTATGGCCTTGTCCTGGCTGTAGTGGATTACCTGTATCCAGCTTGTGATGAGGTTTATCACCCTTCCCACTGTAGTTTAAGGCCTTTCTCCAAAGAAAGGTAGGGGAGAAGAGGTATACATGACCTCCATATCTTCAGCAGTTGGAATTCTCCACCCTGAGGCCTAAACACCAAAGGAACTTTTCTTCAGTCTCTGGCTTTGACCCTTGTCTCTTTTGTGTGTGCCTCGAGAGTTTCATAAAGAAGAACCTGAGTACGTTATGAATTCCTCTTGAGTATGCAGCTCATGAAGTTCTATACTTGAATATTAGCCCAGATTCTGTCTTTAGCAATTGCCTAAACATTTTAGCTGAATTCTTCTAACTGGCTTTATTGACATCTGGTATACATAGTTTATATGTCATTTCTTATGGCTGGAATAAAGTTAACATTATCTAGTTCCACCTTGTCATTTGACAGATGAGGGCTTTGACTCTCACAATGATAAACTGACTTAACTCTAATATACAGGTCTGGCTGTAGTTACTTAAGTTCAGTGTTCTTTCCATATTTTCCATGTTACAGGTAGATGTTTCTATGCAAAAAGTGCTTGTGTCTATGTTTTCCCTATATTTATATTCCTAGTGCCTGGAAATATACCATGCATGTAGTGGTGCTCAATTAACATTTCCTTAATGAATGCTTTACTTTACCACATACTGCTTACTCATCATTCAATCTAACCCCTCAAAACAAAATTTATGGAACTCCATGTATAAACTAAACTAAGTTAAAATAAAAGAAGAGAACATACAATAGCTATAATTATCTAAATTATGAGCAGAACAAGGCAATTTCATACATGATATGATTAATTTAAGTACTAATACCCACCATTCTTAAACCGTTTGCTAATATTGCTATTCCATGAATGGACATTCATTACTTTGTTTTAACATATCCTTTTAGACTTATAAAATAAAATATCCTGAAAGGAGAATGAATCATAAAAATCTAGGTTACACTAATTGGGTTTATTCAGTAGAAGAAAAGCAAGGGCAATGTGAGACTATTGTTAAGTACTGAGATTGGGTTTGCAGAAATGAAACTTGAATGAACACTTATTGAATATATAATATGTAATTTTATAGGCATTTTAATGTTAAAAATATTAGCCAGGTCTTTCTAAATATTAGCCAGTTCTTTCTAAATATTAGCTATTTCCTTCAAAAGAAAAAAATTTTACTCAGAAATGTTTTTCAATTTGCCCTTATTACTACATAGAACTAAAATTCATAGCTCCTTCAAATACTGTATACTTTTTCACTATTCTGAAGTGCCTTCCTGAGGTGAGGAAGATGTAAACGTAGAAAAGGAAGTCCACAGACAAGATTTAGAATATTGTTCCCTATGGCTGTGTTAGACAGGAATAAAAAAAAAAAAAAAATCTAGAGACCAATGAAGATATAAAGATAAACCTTAGATCCTGACAGGTTGAAGGGATTTTAACACTCTTTGAACTAATTTGAAACAGAACAGTGAAAAGCAGGCTATTATCACTTTATTTAACTTTCATTGTGTTCAGGTGTATTTTAACAAGGAAAAACTGAAAATGTGTTTCAATAAACAATCACTTTAATTTTTATGTGTTCATTCCTTGTGACTACAAAATATTTAGACTGGCCTTTTATTGGTTTTTAAGACCCTAATCTCACACAATTTTAAAGAAATTCAAGTTCTTTCCATATTTTAACACAATGCATATTCATAGAAAAGGAAACTACTTACAAAATGGATTTTTAAAATATGTCTGACAAAAATAGACCTTTCTCTTTTTTTGATCTTTTGAATAAAGCAGCTTTGCTACATTCTTCCTTTTCATAAAAAAGAATGAAGTAGTGTATTGTTAATCATTTTCATGCACTGTGACTATTAACATTCTTTAAATATCCTGTTAATCAGTGTAAATGTCACCTGTTACAATATTCATACACTGCATCTATGTCGTCCATTAGTTCAATTAATTAAAAACTCAAAGTTATTTATTGATTCATAAATTAAGTGGATACAGTTCATATACCTTTATTAAAATTTGCTGAATTAAAATTTTGCATGTGAGCTACATTTATCTTTCACTTTCCCACCCTCAAGTCAGAAAATTCCAGGTTTTTTGATGTTCTTACATTCTTATTCTTTATTTTGCCATGCTAGCCATCACTTTTAAAAGACTTTTCCTTTTGAAGTTAGGTTAAATAGGGATGAATCATGAACAAAATAAAGTCTTGTCTTCATGAAACTTGCTTTTTAGTGGAGGAAGACAGACTATTACAACAAGCAAGTAAATTATACTGTATGTTAGAAAGTAATAATTGATATGGGAAAATACAGAGAAGGCTGAGGAGGGAAAACATGTAAGCAATTTGAATAAAATGGTCAGGAAAGACCTCATTAAGAAATAGAAATGATGGGACGCCTGGGTGGCTCAGTTGGTTAAGCAGCTGCCTTCGGCTCAGGTCGTGATCCCAGCGTCCTTGGATCGAGTCCCACATCGGGCTCCTTGCTCGTCAGGGAACCTGCTTCTCCCTCTGCCTCTGCCTGCCATTCTGTCTGCCTGTGCTTGCTCTCTCTCCCTCTCTCTCTCTCTGACAAATAAATAAAACTAAAATCTTTAAAAAAAAAAAAAAAGAAATAGAAATGAGGGTGCCTGGGTGGCTCAGTTGGTTAAGCATCTGACTCTTGGTTATTTTATTCTTTTTTATTAACATATAATGCTTTATTTGTTTCAGGGGTGCAGGTCTGTGAATCATCAGTCTTACACAATTCACAACACTCACCATAGTACATACCCTCCCCAATGTCCATCACCCAGCCAGCCCATCCCTCACATCCCCCTTCATTCCAGCAACCCTTAGTTTGTTTCCTGAGATTAAACTCTCTTATGGTTTGTCTCCCTCTCTGGTTTCATCTTGTTTCATTTTCCCCTCCCTTCCCCTATGATCCTCTGTCTTGTTTCTCAAATGCCTCATATCAACTCTTGATTTCAGCTGGGGTCATGATCTCAGGGTCCTGGGATCAATCTCCATATCCAACTCCATATTGGGGGGGGTCCTTGCTCAGCAGGGAGTCTGTCTCCCTCTCCGTCGGCTCACTCTCTCAGCCTTTCTCTCTCAAATAAATAAATAAATCTTTTATTTAAAAAAAAAAGAAATAGAGAAAGAAATAAAAATGAAACAATAGACTACTGTTACATCTACAGTTTTTTCAAGAATCTACTCTCTTCTCAATATCCAAATATTCTTTCATTCTTTCCCTGTATCCTTACTAAGCAGAATTCCTTGTATGTATTTAAGTATTAGAAAAAATATATATACAGAGGCTTGACTCATGACTGCTTGTTTTAAACCCATCCCAAATCCACAAGGCAAGGAATTATAATCCCAGTAACTAGTTTATATTGAAGGGGATTTATATGGGGATGAAAAAATGGAGTATTATTTCAATAAATAATTGTAATCCAAAAGTTTTTGACTCTCAAGGAGTTATGACATTTAATATGAGGTTAAGACATACACATGTAAAATGACAATTGTGATTTGATTGTAGAAAATCTGTAGATTCGGGGCACCTAGGTGGCTCAGTGGGTTAAAGCCTCTGCCTTCAGCTCAGGTCATGATCCTGGGGTATTGGGATCAAGCCCTGCATCAGGCTCTCTGCTCAGCAGGGAGCCTGCTTCCTCCTCTCTCTCTGCCTGCTTCTCTGCCTACTTGTGATCTCTGTCTGTCAAATGAATAAATAAAATCTTAAAAATATATGTATATCAAAAAAAGAAAATCTGTAGATTTTATTATGCCATTTGCCTTGGTAAGTGATAGATAAGCAAAAACATGTGGATAATACTGATCTTATATACTTTTTATTTCAAGCCGTGAAGAAGAAATAATGTGATTTGCCATGGTATGCAGCCCTTCAAATATTCAATTTTAAGATTGTTGTTTCTGCAAGCAGCTGTCCTGTCCCAGAATTTAGATAGGACACTTAAATACTTTGAACTTCAACTTTTTCAAAATTAAAATGGATAAAACCTACTTTCCCACATTTTACCTGAAATTGTGTTGAAAATAAAGTAATTAACAAAGTCATATTTTGTTTCTTAGAATATGCTGCATCTCTCTGAATACCTTTTTAAATCTTATTTAATTTGTAAAACTAGCATATTTTATTACTTATGAAATGATATAGTACTTAGAGTCTCATAGAATTTCACCTAGCTCTCTCATATCTAGATAAATAGATGTCATATGTATGACATAATCAACTATTATATATTTTCTCCTTAAATTCATCCAGAGAATATTTTTTTTTCTTGAAAAATTAGGAGAGAAGTAGTTGTCTAGTAGCTCTGTTTTCATAATAATAGATTTTTCAGTAACCTGTAAACCTTGGACTACTATGAGACCATATTATATCATTTTAACAATTACTTCATTTAAAAAAAATCATGAAAATTAGAATTTTACATTTCCAGAATTTGAGCAAAATAGGAATTTTGATTGTTTTTTTTTTTTTTTTTTACGTAGTCCACCTTTTCTAAAACAAGACAAATTTATTTAAAAATATATACCCAGGGGTGCCTGGGTGGTTCAGTGGGTTAAAGCATCTGCCTTCAGCTCGGATCATGATCCCAGGATCCTGGGATCGAGCCCCACGTCAGGCTCTCTGCTCAGTGGGGAGCCTGCTTCCTCCTTTCTCTCTCTCTGCCTGCCTTTCTGCCTGCTTGTGATCTCTGTCTGTCAAATAAATAAATAAAATCTTAAAAAAAATAAAAAAATATATAGCCATACATCACTACTACATCGTTAGTGCTATAAAATTTTTTCTAAAGTGTGCTAGAGCTGTGCAAATGATCGAAATTGGGTTTATTATTTAGGGGCTAAGGGCAGCAATATGAGCACTAGAAATTCAGTTTGGTCCCCTTGTTTTCCTGAGTCTTGTTGAGTACAGTAATTCAAGACTCTGACAGCTCTTTACCTATACCGTTTCCCAGGATTGTGTTTGCAGGTAGCAACCCTGAGGTTGAGGTATTTTGAGACAAAGATTAGGTTTGCTTATTGCTTGATATAAAAGCAGTAGATTCCCGAAGGTCAGTGTTCCCCAACTGTGCAGAAACCCACAGTCTATGCAGCATGAATGCTTCCTACATGGGCCTCTGACCAGTTCATATTGTCCCCAAGAGACTTGGGGGCAGAGAGAACTGACACAAAGCAGAGAGAACTGCTGCTTGCTGTACTATGTCCCTGTCTCAGCATTTTATCTTCTAGCATATGTAACAATTAAGATCTACTTATTATGTTGTGTGTAGAATACAATCAAATCCTAGATTCAACAATGAGCAATACAGAAATTATAGAAAACAACAGTATTACTAGAAAAAAATCAAGTAGAAATGTGGTTCTTTTTCATGATTCATTCATAAACACATCTACATGCAAAAATATAGATAGGAAAGATAGAGACAGAGTGAGAGAGAGAGAGAAACTGCCCCAAATCTTACATAATGTGAGAAATGTATCTTATTAAAATCTTAAAATTCCACATGTAGTTTATTTGCCAGAAGTAGTTTTATCATGTTTTTCTCTCTTAGAAATATAAAGATTATATCTCACATATTTAGAAATCTGTTTTCTTTCATAGTGTTACTTTCAGAGGATAACATTCAGTGCAGGAATTCCAAAGCATCTGAGAAATCATTCTCTAGAAAGCAATCTTTGACATTATGAGATTATAATAATTTACATAGTTAATTTATTTTTTTATTTATTTTTATTTTTTATTTTTTTAGATTTTATTTATTTATTCATGGGAGACAGGAGAGAGAGAGAGAGGCAGAGGGAGACATAGGTTCCCCAATGAGTAGGGAGCCTGATGTGGGACTAGACTCAGGACTCTGGAATCATGACCTGAGCTGAAGGCAGACGCTTAACCATCTGGGCCACCCAAGCGCCCTACATGGAATATTCAATATAAATTTTTACTTTCAAAAGATGACAGTATCCTACTTAGGAGTCAGAAAATAATTTGAAGTCAAGTTCTTAACTGCAAAATGATTCCAAGGAAATGTTACCAAAATAAACGAAAATATTCACTAAAATAAGATGTGTGCTATTTGAGATATCAGAGATAACCCATGGTGTTAGCTAAAAAAGAAAAATAAAATTTATTTTTAAAAAAGATACCTGGAGCACTTATTTTTTTTTTCTTAATCCATACCTCTTTAACTATTTTCTTTTGAAGATGCCCTGAGCTATTTTAATTGGAAGAAAGCCCATAGAAGCAGTTGTGTTAAATCCCAGCTTTTCCCTTTCTGTTAAATTGATTTTTGGTATTTATAACCAGGGCCCATAATATTAGCCACCATGGACTGGCTTTAACTTTTTTATAGTCATTATGTTATTTTTTCTTTCTGTAATCATGATAAATATAGCAAAACTCACTTTTAATACTTTACTAGGGACACAGGGATCTGTTACAAAGTAGGAGAAAACAAATTGGAGGGAATAAAAATAAATTAAAAAGGATGTTGCTTGACAACTTTAATAGCATGGTAATAATAACTTGCATTGAAACTAAAACTTATAATTTTAATAAACAAAAACATAAACTCTCAAATTGTAAAACCCCAAGAGTAAGCATGCATGTTCTAGCAAGAATATTTATGCTTTTAAAGCCTGATACCGTGGCTAGGGGACAACTGAGTAACAATAATCAACTACAGAAGAACGTGCTCTTGCTCAATAAAGATAATCTTCTGGACAGTGTGCAGCCAGGGAATTTTAATACTGCTCACATAAATTTCAAGAGGCCTATGAAATCATATTCCACCTGTCATTTAAGACTTAGCACATTTTACTGGAATTTTCTCAGCTAAATTGAAGTATAATAGGGACAGAAATAAATTCCAGCATCAGACTAGGTCATTAACAGTAAGTAGCATGGCAGAAATGATAAGCTGGTGAGCTGAGAACCAGAAGCCTTATAAAATAACCCCCTTAGCTTGGGATCTCAGTCATACTGGAAGGTTTACATATTGACATTCTAATACTAAAGACAATATGCCCAAGAACAAAACCATTTTTGCTGTTTCAATCAGAGTATGGGGGAAAAGCATGTATAGAATTTTCATGATCAGATAGCTAGCTGGGAGAGTTGGGGCCAGGCAGAAAATGGCAGGACTTTTAGTAGTTAGCAGAAGGTGTGGAGAGAAGGGAGTTGTGGCAATAGTAAGAGAACTTTTTTTGGAAAGTCATTTTATTATTTTCAACCACCTATCTTCCAAACCTCAAGACTAGCTTAGCTTAACCTCAAGACTCCATTTTATGGATTTCTGATAACATTTGAAAGCAGAGGTAACTTTATAGAGTGCCTCCATATTTGAGACAAAATATATTTGTAATAATATAAGCATATCTCAAGATATACCTAAAGTAGTATAGATGTAGTTAACACGGTGTATGTCATACAAATATAAAGTCTTAAGTTTTTAAAGGACCTTTGCCCATCAAATAATTTCTGCAATTATCACATTAGTTAGGATACAAGGATGATATTTTGTGGTGATACTTATAGCCATTACCAAAATCTTAATAAAAAAATATTTTTGGGGATACTTGTTTACTATGAGATTTTCTGAGTACATGATGATGTTGATTCTATTACTTTGCTCAATAAATATTTGTTGAACAAATGTTGAATAATGGATCTGCATAGAGTGAAGAAGACTACAGTGGGACCCCCATGAGAAAAGAGTGCAGAACCAGAGACTGAAGGAGATCTGGCACCCAGCCACACCAGTCCTTAGAAGCTATCCATGCTGTCATGTGGAAGGTTAAGTTATCCACAGAGCTGTTTGTCTTATGGGACAGTAGTCATCATATTTGCATATTTTATGTTCTTTGTCAAATGGCATCACTTTCACTATTTCATTCATTTGCACATTAGATCTTTCAAGGAATGTATAATGGGTTTTTTAATAGAATTCCTGTTAGGATTTTAGAAGTAGATTTTGATGAACTTTGTTGAAGTGTCATAGAGCACTGTAGTGTCAGTCATTAACTTAAAAATAGTAGTCCTGAAGCCACATAGCTAGGATTCAAATGTCCTTCTGCTCTCATTTCATGTACTTGATAACTCTAAGGAAATTGAAGCCCTCCAAATCCTGGGGGAAAGAACTCTTGGCATCATCCAGGAATACAAGATAAGCAGTGGGCTCTTCAAAATTCCATGACTACATTTTAATGATATATGCATCTAAGCCACATCAACACTGCACTTCCCATGACCAGAAATCCTGTGACCTATACTATTGCAGTTGAATAAACAACAACAACAACAAAAGAGCCTTGTTCTAATCACTAAAAATGCCACTAAAAAAAAAAAAAAAAAAAAAAAGTGCTGTTCAAAGTTCCCTGAGAGCAATCGGATGAACAACTCTGGCCATTCATGATCTCCAACTCATAAATCATCTTGTATTTCCCACTTCAGTTTACCCAATCAGCAAGCTCCCTAGCAAATTCCCAGAAAGCACTCCTCCAAGTGTTTATCATTGTTGGGCTCTTTTTGCTGATCATAAAAGGGTGATTCCCAAACTGTTCTCATGGAATTGACCTTCAGTACCGGCAGTAGACGGAATAATTACTTCACAGATGTCCATGTCCTAACCCCTGGAACCTAGGAGTGTTCTTTTATATAGCAAAAGAAACTTTGTGGTTGAGATTAAGAAAAGGATTTTGAGATGAGTAAATGATCTAGGTAGGCCCAATTCAGTCACAAGGGTTCTTTATAAGAGACAAGCAGGAAATCAGAGAGAGAAAAAGATGACATAATAATGGAAGCAGAGATGAGTGATACTTCCAGGAGCGAAGGAGTGCTGGTATTCTCTAGAATCTAAGAAGGAAGAAACCACCATCTTTCACAAAACTTTGATTCTGGTCTGGTAAGGTCCATGTCAGACAACTCATCTACAAAACTGTAAAATAATAAATTTTTGTTGTTTCAAATCACTAAGATTATGGTAATTTGTTACAGCAGCATTTAGAAACTACAGGCACATCTCAGAGATATTGCAGGTCAGACCACCGCAGTAAAGTAAATATTGTCATAAAGTAAATCAAATGAATTTTTGGGTCTCCCAGTACATGTAAAAGTTATGTTTACATTGTACTATAGTCTATTAAGTGTGCTATAGCATTATGCTTAAAACAACGATGCATATATCTTAATTGAAAAATAATTTATTACTAAAAAAATCTAGCCATCATCTGAGATTTCAAGGACTTGTAATCACTGGTGACAGATCACCATAACAAATTTAATAATGAAAATGTTTGAAATACTGTGAGAATTACAAAAATATGACACAGGGATAAAGGTGAACAAATGCTATTGGAAAATATAATACCTATAGACGTTCAATGCAGGGTTGCCACAAAACTTCATTTGTAGAAAATAATATTTGCCAAGTGCAATAAAGCAAGATATGCCTATAATACAAAATTTTTCTTCACATATATTTTTTGGAAAGGGCAAACAGAATATTTTAAGGGGAAGAAAAGGAAGTATCTAAAATTTCTTCAGAGGCTGAAGTTGTCATATATCAAAGCTCATGTGTTTCCAAATGTAAATTCAAATTCTCAAGAAGTTTTTGCCTCTGATATAAGTGATGTTTATAATGATTTTCCACAGTCTGTAGTCCTGCAATTCTACATTCTGTGATCCCACTTGGAGATGTGCTAGAACAAGATCTTTTTGCTTTCAAATGTCTCTACAGAGGCACTTATCAAAGCTGTGAATATAGAATCTGCTTATCCTGGTTGATTCGCAAAATCTTTCAAAGGAACGCAGTATGTACTGCAGTAGTTCAATATTCCCCAGGCATTTGCACAAGAGAGAATTCTAGAGGGGCTAAAAGTGGCATTGCTATGTGCAAACTATAAATAGCTTAAAAGATACCATGCTTATGTGGGGATCTTTTTCAATTTTTTAGAATTAACTTCACAGCAGAAATAGAAGTATTTATCTAACTTGAAAGGTGAGTATAAACTATGCGAAGTATAATATAAAATTCAGGAATTGAGGATATATAGACACAGATATAATTTTTGAGAAAAATGAGTAATTATAATATTTGGTAAAGGAATTTACCAAACTGGATTCCTTCAATTCACAAAATATGGGGCTTCTCTGAGAGAAAGGCACAAATATTTTCTTGTTTCTTTATAAGTTTTAAGGAAAGAGAAACTCTCCGGCATAGAGATTCTTTATCAATAATTTATTTACAGATATGAAACTGAATAGAGAATCATTTTTTTACCTTGTGAAGGAGCCACTACTGTAGGACATGTCAATTTTCAATTAAAGATTGAATAAAAGATATGATGGCTAGAGCCATTTTGAAAGAATTAACAACATTTACTAAAATAAAAATACTAAACACAGCTGTATATATTTATTCCAAGCATGTATATTTATCTACCTTTACAACAAAAATAAAACTTTATTCACTTCTCCTAATACACAATGTTCTGATAAGCAATATCATAAGTCAGAGGAAGGCTGGAATCTAATGAATAAGTAAACCACCACTAGGATGGGACTGAAAGAGGAAAGTGTAGAAGAGAGAGATTTAGTCCCTCTGAAGGCCAGGGGCCTAGGTTTTGATCCACTACTGAAGCACAATCTCTTCTTGGATTATTAAAGTTGGTTGAATAGTTGCTACTATTCCCTATTCTCAACTGTACTTAATAATACCTACCTTAGGTTGAAAGACAAATTAGGAGATTCCTGGGTGGCTCAGTTGGTTAAGCATCTGCATTTGGCTCAGGTCATGATCCCAGGGTCCTCTGATCAAACCCCGCATCAGGCTCCTCGCTTAGCGGGGAGCCTGCTTCTCCCTTTGTCTGCTGCTCCTCCTGCTTGTGTGCACACTCTCTCGCTGATAATAAATATATAAAATCTTAAAAAAGTGGAAAGACAAACCAGTTGAAGTATACAAAAGTGTAAACACCATATGAATTTTCACACTTAAAAAAAGCTCATTCAAAGTCACCATTAGAAGAATGTTCACCCTAGATGATACCAGAAAACAATGATGAGCACTTCACTTCTATCCCCGAATTTTTTTCTACATAACTTCTTTCTTCTCAGTGGTAGCACAGGTGTGGTAGGTAGGTTTAGTATATATCAACCTCCAAGTCTGTATCAAATAACACAAATTTAAATAAAAATGGTATACTTGGTATGTGTATTAATTGTCTATAGCTGTCTGTCAAATTGTTTCAAATTTAGCAGCTTAAAAAAATACACCCATTTATTTTTTGTCAGTTTCCCTGAGTCAGAAGTGCAAGTACAGGTTAGCCCATCTTCTGATCTTAGAAGACTAACCTCTAAGCCTAACCTGGGGCTGCAGTTCCTAACTGAAGCTCACAGTCCTCTTCCAGGCTTGTGTGGTTGTTGACAGAACTCATTCCTCTGTGTTTGTGGAACTGTGATTCTCAGGTTCTGAGGTCATCTCTCTTCACAGAACATTCACAAAATGTCCATTTGCTGTCTTCAAGATGATAGGGACAATGTCTCTGATGCTTCCGCCTCTTTTAAAGACTGCTCCTGATCAGGCAGGCCCTGACCATTATCCATCCTTCTTTTGACTGACTCAAATTCAACTGAGGTGATACCTTAATTTCATATGCAAATGCTTTTACGCTTGCTGTGTAATCTAATCAGGGGGCTAAAAACCGTCATATTCACAGGTCCTGCTTACACTCAAAGGAACTGGATTATGGAGACCACATATACCAGGAGTCAGGAAACCATCTTAGAATTCTGGCTACCACCATGTGTAAATGGAATAAAACTTCAAGCAAAGTCTCCTGACTCTTGTTTGCAATCACCTCCTTACCCTATCCTATTTCCAGTCATATTATTTTGAAGTTCCCTTACTCCATAATAAAGAAATTCTGGAATTACAACTGCTACTGTTGTGTTTAACTCTGCTTCGGATCAGCATTTTTCAACCTTCTTTTTTTCATTATCACTCCCATGGATCTTTTTCAGACATTTCTTTTTTCTAATCACCCCACATGAAATTTTAATACCGCAGACCGTACATATGTATCTGTTTATGTACTGTATATATTCCTTTGCTTTATACATAACAAAGAATAAAACTTTCTTCAAGAACTGTTTTTTTTTCCCTTGGGTGCAATATCGCCCTTGCTGAGAAAGAATGTTCTAAGTAAAAGCCCTTGATTCTATTTGTTAGTCAGCTGTGGATACAGCACCAATAACAATTTAATACCACGTAATTCTTAGAAATGGGTGAAGGCAGGCATGCTTATAAAGCAAGCCCTTAACATAGAAGAGGGCTATAGAATTTGTGGAAAGCACTCTTTTTCTTTGGTACTGTTTCTTCTTTGTTACCCAAATTAGAATTATTTCATTTGTTGCAAATATCCATACTCAGGAATCAACAGAGGCAGAAACTAAAACAGAATAGTCATTGCTTTCTGAGTATTAACAATCTAACACATGGCTGTATAAAATGTAGCGATATCAGTGGACAATAATTATTCATGCATCTCAATTATTCATAGTCTCCCTTTTCTCCCAGGGAGAAATCACCATGTCTTCTTTATGTGAAACACTGATTAGAAATCATAACTCAAATCGTGCTTGAAAACAATTAAGACAATTATAACAATAATTTTTAATTATAATGTCATTTTCTTTACTAGACTCTTCGGCATAGATAGTTAACTGCTATAAAAATGTCACATGAATTGAGAACAACACTTGAAAATGCGTGAGAGTATTCATGGAATGGACTTGATGGAGGAGCACAGGGTGAATGACAGAGAAAGCGATACTGTCAAGCTGGTGGAGACACTATGTTGCATCGTGTTACACTTCCTTTCCTTTTTGGTTTTAAATGTAGTAAGGAGAGCAAAATACTTAAGCTATCCATGAAAGGCTATAACTATTAAGAAAAGATCTAATGTTTTGTTTTGTTTTTGAAAAGCCATCCTAGAACTGTACTGTAGAGCAGTACAATACAAGCTCCTCTCAGGTATACATATCCCAGTACAGAGTGTACAAGATGTCCCTAATGTGGGGAAATATGGGTGCAGCTCCAAAATGCCATCAAGCATGAAGTCAATCTAGGAAAAAAAAATAATAATATTACTTGTTTCCAGACTTTATGGATACCTGTATAAATAAATTCTTAGTGCAAGAAACTGTAGGGAAGGTGAATGTATAATAAATGGCTATGGTAGCCCGGAGTAAAATTTCTGCATCTTGTTTACTATGAATGTTTTATTTTCCTGCACATTGATTGAGACATAGTATACAGCATTCTTTCCTGGTAATTCTTTCTTTCAAGAAATATCCATTCACTGGTTGCCTATTCTGTGCCAGGAACTTTTCCAGGTATTTGATACAAATGGTGAATAATCTTGAGGTGTTTAGAATCTAGTACCACACTTCTAGAAATTTAATGTGTACCACCTGTAAAGTTTGTTAAAGCACAGATTCCTGGAACCTACCCCCAGAGATTCGTTTTAAATAAGTTTGAAAATGAGGCCCGAGATTCTACATGTCTAGAGGGCAGCCAGAGCTTATGTGCCTGGTCTACGAACCACACTTTAGAGTTGTCCAACGCCATAACAGAACACATTTTGTGTGGCAAGTTTACTCTGCTTCATTCATTCATTTGTGGCATGCTTCTTCCTTCTGCTTAGATTCCTCACTATCCTATTATTTCTACTACCTTTCCTTCCTTCACAATTGCCTCTGGGGTGTTTATTTTCATACCTCTGAGTTCTAGGATGGCTTTTCAAAAACAAAACAAAACATTAGCTCTTTTCTTAATAGTAATAGCCTTTCATGGATAGCTTAAGTATTTTGCTCTCCTTACTACATTTAAAACCAAAAAGGAAAGGAAGTATATTATGAGAAAATGTTTGAGGATAAATAATGCAAGCTAGAGTTACAGAGAGAGCAACATTTAGAAGAATCCCTTTTCTTCTAAATGTGTGAATTGAAGCAAACTTATCTAGGCAGTAAACAAGTTCAATGTTCTAAATTAGCAAAACTTGCCCCCAAATAATTTGACGTATGTATGCTTAATCATTTTTGCAATATATGTTGTTTAGGCATGAGTACAAAGTGGTATATTTTTAATGATAAAGCTAAGCCAGTATTTTTCCCCTTCTCAAATCAATGTTACTTCTTCAAGATTTATCAATAATAGCAAAGCAGTAGGTTTTCTAATAACATGCACAATTTAATATTCCTCTCTTACTCATACATTAAAGAGACACACATTCTTACATAACATACCTAAATAATTAGGATTCCTTTCCTGAGCTCCAGTCAATGAAAGAACAAATACGAGAAAGATTTTTCAATATTTATGTTATCTGTGACCATGTCTATGAAAGAGGAGAATAACGATAAAAGAAGGAACCTAGATAGTAGGATGCATGGACGAAAGAAAGAGGAGGAAACTGAAAAACAACACACCATGGTTTTCCTCCACAAAAATAGCTAACCTCCATTCAGTAAACCAGAATTAATTGTATGATCAATGCACTTCTCTTATTCAAAATGCCTGATGACCCTTGTTTGTTATGTACTTGTGATAAATATATTTTTTAAAGGTTTGGGCTCTTAATACAGAAAATATTTATTGAAAAAGTTATTTCTGTTGATTCATGCATTTATCTTTCTAAAAAATATATATTTATTTTGGGAGAGAGAGAGAGAAAGTGCATGTGCATGAGGGGAGGGACAGAGGCAGAGGGAGAGAAAGTGCATGTGCATGAGGGGAGGGACAGAGGCAGAGGGAGAGAAAGAATCTTAACCTGATTCTGTCCGGAGTATGGAACCATCCAGAGGTGGGGCTCCATCTGGACCCTGAGACCATGACCTGAGACAAAACCAAATGTCTGATGGGGAGTTTAATGGACTGTGCCACCCAGGCACCCTAATACATGTATTTTTTAATCACTCAGAATGTATGGTCAGGTTCTGTTAATGAATGAGAAATAAAATATGTAGTTAATGGATTTTCAGGATACATGTTAGTGAGTAAACTATCTGTAATGATAATTTTGCCTCCTGCATTTCTACTGAACAGATTATATGATGTATTCTGATTACCATGATGAGTAGTAATGAGGGGTTTTAAAAATATTTATACCACAAAGAATCTATCACAAATTTAAATTAGCACTGAGCAGGTTTTTGTAGTAGTGATATACTAAAATATTTGTTTCTTCCTAAAGATTGCACATGCACACCAACATGCAATGTTTTGGAATTCTCAGTTTCTTTTTATTTTTTCTTTAGTGCAAATCCCTAAGTCTGATGCTAATTTTTGCTATTGCTTCATATTCTCATAGCACTGAGAAAGTCAAGGAATTTACAAAGTCCTAGACAGTGACTTCAAATCTTTAAAATCTCAGTAGGAA
Organism: Lontra canadensis; assembly: GCF_010015895.1. Lineage (NCBI taxonomy): Eukaryota > Metazoa > Chordata > Mammalia > Carnivora > Mustelidae > Lontra > Lontra canadensis. The sequence goes on along the minus strand of NW_022631084.1, from coordinate 4,636,825 downwards.
TATGCTAAGAAATGATAACCCACTGTCTACCCCTTCACTATGCGTTTATTTTATGTGTCTTAAAAAACATCAGAATTGTTCATTGTCTGTAGAGTTGGAAAAGAAAGTACTAACCCATGAAATGCAGTTCAAATTGAATGCAGCAGGGTATGCGTGAGCACATGTCTCAACTTCAACTGTAAAACAAAATGCATTAGCTCTTTTTGATTCTTGGGCCTCTCTCTCTTTATCTCATTTGGCCAGGTATACAAAAAAAAATCAACACCAAAGGTATCAGTGTTTAGTCTTTTATGGAATGTGTCATACAGAAGTATTTCTGATTTATAGAGCACCTTGATCTAGAGAAGAATTCTCAAATTTTACAGTGCACCCATACCCACTGGGAATTTTGTTAAAATGCAGCCTCTCATTCAGTAGTTTTGGATGGGGTTAAGAATCCTTCATTTCTTTCTATTTTAAAGATTTTATTTATTGTCTATCTACCTGTTTATTTATTTATTTATTTTAGAGAGAGCATGCATGCGTGGCTGTGGGGGTGAGAGGCAGAGGGAGAAGAGAATCTCAAGCAGATGCCACACTGATCCCTATGTGGGGATACATCTCCAGACCTCAAGGGCTTGACATGAGCCAAAGTCAAGAGTTGGACACTTACATGACTGACCCAGGCAGGCACCCCAGGAATTCTGCATTTCTAACAAGCTTAAAGTAATGCTAACATACTAATTTTCCTAAGGGTGGGATGTAGATGAGAATTCCCTTTGGTCAGGCAATGCTCCATTACCAAATTGTGGAGGTCACTTGAGGGTTTCCAGAAACGTCCTAGGAATGTATTAGTGTTTTCAGATGTGAGAATAAAACCTCAGAGATTTTATTTAAGATAGTACTTCAATCTTTTTTTCTAATCTTGAAAAACAAATTTCCTACAGTGCACACATACACTCATGCAGGTTTACATACATGTATGCCAGCATACCTGCAGATATAAGCAAACAAACAAGCAAAGCCCAAAACCCAACCAATTATCTAATATTATATCCAAAACCAATGCTTACAGTATCTAGTCAACAACCTCTGTTCTATAACTTATAATTATGGTTCAAAACAATGGAAATATTTGAGGCAGGAAATTTTTAAGACCTGTTCATTATAACTTACTATTAATTCTTTTCTTTTTACTCATTGTAAATTCAATATAAGAAAGCCTAAGCCATAATTATTTGAAAAGAGGAAAAAGTTGTGACTCTACATCGGATGAAAAAGGAGGTTGAAGTGGATTCAGAAGAGAGTGTCTACTTTCGATCCATATATTTCTGTCTTCTTTCCAGTTCTGAAAAGCTTTTATTTCTGGTAACAACCCATCTAGAAAAGACTTTTAGCATGTAGGCGAAGGAGTAATAATTTTAGAATTTTCTTGTGAATGGAGTGATACCAGAAGCCATTATAATTGTAGTCAAGGAAAACGTTAATTGTGTTATTTTGATGGCCCGTTTTCTGGCAATATTTTTAATGCAATCCAAAAGGGACAATCAACATTTAGGGTAAAAGATCAATTGAATAGCATTCAAAGACTTTGCCTTCAATCCTTGGTTATTGAGAACAATTTGGGAAAGGGAAACTATGCATTGAGACGTATCATGGGTATTCCAAACTCAAATCCAAAGTTAAATGAATTAATCTTTATGATCTCTCATTATCCAACCCAGAGTTTTCATCTCTGTCTTTGGTTTCTGTTAATGATGTTTTTATTTACACATTACCAATGCTAGAAATCAGGAATCTAACCCCTTTTCTTACTTTAAACAACCAAGCAATCTTCCTGTAGGCTCTTTAAATGTGTCCTGAATAAGTTTCTCCTTTCCATGTCTACTGTCAACCACTTTCTTGGGTTCTCATTATCTTTCATTTGTGTCTGGCCAGCATTCTTATACATTGTTCCCTTTATTCAGGGAAAGTACAGTGCTGCTACTTATTTCAGCCATCAGCTCAGCCTCTTTCTTTAAAAATATTTGACTTAAATTAATTAATTAATTAATTAATTAAAATATTTGACTAATATAGGAATATAGAAAGTTGATGAATTTGAGTATTGTCTCATTTCTTTCTTTCCTGTGTTGGTAGTGCCATCAAGCAGTTAGGATTGTCCAAGTACCACAGAAGGTAAAAGGACAAAAGCACTGAGTCTAGGAATTCCCCAAACTCTGCAGAGTCCTATTCAAGAAATTGTCATTTCTCTTGGCATTCATGTTTAAAATGTTGATAATATTTTTATATGTAATTCAGTCATACAAAGTAAAGATCTTCCAATTACTATGGGTGTCTAGAATGCAGAGATGGCTATATGTTAGAATAGAATTTTTTAAGTCTAGAGTAACTAATGCCTTTATGAAATGAAAAGCATGGCCCATAACACTGGCATGATATCATTATTTCTTAATATGTATCTACTAAATATTTAAAATCTGTTTCTACTCATTGCAACATATAATGAAATAAAAATAATACTATAAATAAAATATGGTATGGCTCAACACTGAAAGTTGCATTCTCCTCTGGTTCTACAATTTTAGGCTAGAGGTTATTCCAAAGGTCACTCTGGAGGTATAAACACTGTAGTTCATTCCTCAGGAAACTATCTTTTGTAATAATCATTGAATTAAAATTCCCTTTGACAGTAACCATAGGCTGTTTATAAAAAGATGTGATGCTAAACAACATATTCACATTCTTTTAGTCAAATAATAACTCAGAGTTTTAAAAATGGGGCACTTGTAGAAATCTATTGACTTCTTATAATGAATATATTTTGGAAACTACTGACACTTTACTGGGTTAGGATGGAAATATTTTCAAGAAATATTGAAAATAATGTCTTTAACCTTCCCAGCAGAATTTCTCCAGAGAAGAGAAGACCTGTGTGATTTATCAAACAGTGACATACCAATCCCCTAGATTGACAGCAAGGCTTAGAAAACTATCATTTTACTCAGCAGGATATGAAGCAAAGGCTTACCTCTGGAAACTGGGGTGATGAGTTCTGAGTTTGCTCCCAAAACTATTTATATAGGACCAAATACAAGACTCCTTACAGCCCCCACTATAACCTCAATGAAATTGAGCTCCTGAATTATGTACACTAGACCTACCATTCCATTTCACCATCATCTAATACTGATTTCCAACTTGTAAAAACCAAGAAAAGTTATATGTTTTGTTTTTGTTGAAATATAATTCACTTACAGTGTCATAGTAGTTTAAGGTGTACCATATAATTCTTATAATGATAAATATAGGTCTTTTTGATTGGCATCCTTGAACTCAGTCGTCTGAGAGTCTGCCTTCATTTCAGGTCATGATCCCAGGGTTCTGGGATCGAGCCCCATATTGGGTTCCCTGCTCAACAGAGAACCTGCTTTTTCCTCTTCCTCTGCCCCTGTTTGTAATCTCTCTCTATATATATCAAATAAATAAATAAAATCTTTTTTAAAAATCAACATGAAAATGTAGCAACAAGCAGTAATAGGTAACAAAGTTGGAATTGGGAAGGAATTTAATTTATTATAAAAGTAATTGCAGGGGTGCTTGGGTGGTTCAGTCCACTCAGCAACTGCCTTCAGCTCAGGTCATGATCTCAGGGTCCTGGGATCAAGCCCTGCATTGGGCTCTCTGCTCAGCAGGGAGCCTGCTTCCCCCTCTCTCTCTGCCTCTCTGCCTACTTGTGATCTCTCTTTCTGTGTCAAATAAATAAATAAAATATTTTTTTAAAAAGTAATTGCAGGGATGCTTTGATGTGGTATTATAAAGTCATATTATTTTGTATGAATGTTTTTGTGATCTACTGGGTAGTTTGAATAGCGAAGCCAAAAATATTTATATACAAATGAATCAGAGGTCAGCTGAAAATTAACTTGGATAATACCATAAAATCAAAGAAAGCTTGCATAAAGTAATGTGTACAATTTATTTGTTTTATTTATTTATTTATTTATTTATTTTGGAGTATCAAATTATATATAAAACAAAAATAATCCTCTCCATGTGAGTGAGATGGAGAGCATCAAAGCCTCCTAAATATGTACCATGGTATCTGAGGTTTAGAAACATTACCTGGTTCTAAAAAGTGTTTTTCAGTTAGTTCTAATCACATTTTCTAGATATGATTCAAGAGAATAAAGATTCTGAGTCAGGGCTAGAGTCATACACAGGGATAAAATAAAAATGTCACAGAACAAGTAAAATATATTCAAGTTTTCCCAGGAGGAAAAAAAAAAATAGCCTCACCTGGGGAGAGGCCTGACTGCTCTAAAGAAATGTTACATAACACAGTATCCACGGAAGAACTAGCATAGATGATTTATGGAGCCTGAGGGAGATACAAAGTACACTGAAACATAAGTATATGAGCAGGTGGAAAATAGTCCCGAATATGAAAATAGATGAAGGTGAATGAGAGAATGCTTTTCATTATGTATCACCAGTTAGAATTTAATGGAAATCCAATACAGAATCTTCTTTAATGGAACAGTAGAATTTAAAAATAGAACCTAAGACAAATAGAAAAGAACTATTCATGTTAGGAGGAAAAAGACTCCCAAGAAGACATTGGTCGTGAATAGCTTCAGATTTTATTTTATGGTCATTAGAATATAAAGATCTGTAATTAGAGGAAGAGACGGGTAAGTCAATAGCAAGATGTCATGTTTAATTTAGAGCTTTGACATTACATAGCCTTACTCTGTGGGCTGCTTTCCAGGGAATGGTTTTAGTTCTGCAAATACAATGCTTCTGTATTTGGTATAATATGTGACAATGTTCCTAAAATAAAGAAATACTACTGCTACCCCTGAATGGCTTCGAATAGAATGATTTCATTTGTCTTTTTAAGTAGGTAAATAAATAATACTCAAACATGCTTCAAATGATAAACTTTATTGTGTTTTGGAAATATGAAAAGATCTGGAGAATCTGACTAGTGGATTCATATAGAATATGTGTCTTGGCTAATTAATGAATATGCTCATATAACATGAAGGACCATGAATTACTCTAAGGGGATGGACATTTCTAAAACATTCTGAATTTTCCTAATGGCTTCAATATACTTTATTTTTTATTTCTTACACTGATTTTTCAGGGTGATTTAAAATGAGAAATAGATTTAAAATGATAAATATACCCCTAGAAACTATTATTCTACATTTCTGTAAGCCCACATGCCTCTTCTAATGATGATCTTTATAAACAATTAGACTGTTATAACAGAAATGGTGTCAGTGTCCAGTTAAATTGCATTTAACTATGATATTCCATTGTTCTGGAGGCAAAACTGCTTGACACACTGTCAAGTAAAATTGCTCAATGGTACCTGAGGAAGAAATTGATCGATGATATCATATTAGTGCTGATATAGTGATTTCTTCCTTAAAGATGTGTAACAGATGTGCATTACTAAAAATTGCTATTACTATTAATATATTTTAGTTCTGTAGCTTTTTTTTTTAAGATTTTATTTATTTATTTGACAGAGAGAGATCACAAGTAGACAGAGAGGCAGGCAGAGAGAGAGAGGGAAGCAGGCTCCCTGCTGAGCAAAGAGCCCGATGCGGGACTCGATCCCAGGACCCTGAGATCATGACCTGAGCCGAAGGCAGCGGCTTAACCCACTGAGCCACCCAGGCGCCCCAGTTCTGTAGCTTTTAAAAAATTATTTTACTTATTTGAGAGGGAGAGAGAACCAAAGTTAGCACAAGCAGGTGGAGGGCCAAAGGGAGAGGGAGAAGCAAATTTCCCCACTGAGTCAGGAGCCAGAGAAAGGACTTGATGGGGGACTCAGTCCTCAGGATCTGGAGATCACAACCTGAGCCAATGTCACACACAACAGACTGAGCCACACAGATGCCCCAGTTCTGTAGCTTTTTGGAAAGAGACAGATCTGGGTGTCAGGAAGTCTCATTCCCTGTCCCCTCCTCCACACGCACAAACACTTTTTTATAACTTAGTAGAAAGTTGGCTCAGCTGGTCCCAGTTAGTTCAGAGCATAGGTTGATTCTAGCTGCTAATTCTAGAGGCTCTTCTTTGTCAAAAGTCTCCCTCCTCTACTGGGGAGCTTCTATTGTTGCTTAGTCACATAGACGTTTCTCACCAACTGTCCCTACAAATATGACGAGGATTATGCGGAAGGATTCCTTTTAGCCGAAAAGTTGACTTTAATGCAAACAGTCCATCTACATCTGGAATAAGCTGTGCAATGATATAAGTCTGGTAAATTAGGTGCTTCATTACCTCTCTGCTAGGAAATTTTTTTTTCCCA